>NW_023270854.1:53635385-53759258 GCF_011800145.1 Mirounga leonina | reverse complement strand
TTCTTTCTTTCTTTCTTTTTCTTTCTTTCTTTCTCTTTCTTTCTTTCCTTCTTTCTGTCTTACTTTATTGAAATATAGTTGACACACAATGCTGTATAGTCTCAGGTGTACAACATAGTGATTCAACAAGTTTAGAGTTATGCTATGCTCACCACAAGTATAGTTACTATGTGTCACAATATAATATTACAATACCATTGGCTATATTCCCTATCCTGTACCTTTTTATTCCTTTGAGGTATTCATTCCATAACTGGAAGCCTGTACCTCCCACTCCCCTTCACCCATTTTACCCATCCTCCTACCCTCTTTCTTCCTGGCAACCATCAGTTCTCTGTATTTATGGATCTATTTCTGCTTTTTGTTTGCTTGTTTATTTATTCATTTCTTTTGTTTTTGTTTTTTTTTGACATTCCATGTTGTCACAAATGGCAAGATCTCATCCTTTTTATGGTTGAATAATATTCCATATATATACACACACATACATACATACCACACCTTCTTTATGCATTGAACTATGGATAGACACTTGAGCTGCTTCCATGATTTGGCCACTGCTGCAATACACATAGGGATGCAATATCTTTTCAAATTAGAGGGGTTTTTTTTTGGGGGGGGGTAAATAGTAGTGGAATTACTGGGTTGTAAGTGTTTCTATTTTTAATTAATTAAGGAAACTCCATTCTGTTTTCAACAGTGGCTGCATCAATTTACATTGCCACCAACAGTGCACCAATGTTCCTTTTTCTCCACGTTCTTGCCAATACTTGTTGTTTCTTGTGTTTTTGATTTCAGACATTCTGACTGGTGTCAGGTGATATTCATTGTAATTTTAATTTGCATTTCCCTGATGATAAGTGATGTTGAGCATCTTTTCATGTGTCTGTTGGCCATCTAGATATCTTCTTTGGAAAAATGTCTGTTCATGTCTTCTACCCATTTTAATTGGATTATCTGCTTGTTGAGTTCTATGAGTTCTTTGTGTATTTTGGATACTAACCCCTTATTGGATATGTCATTTGCAAGTATCTTCTTCCTGTCATAGGTTGTCTTTTAGTTTTGTTGATTATTTCCTTCCCTGTGCAGAAGCTTTTCATTTTGATGAAGTCCCAATAATTTATTTTTGCTTTTGTTTCCCTTGCCTCAGGAAACATACCTAGAAAAATATTGCTATGGCTGACAACAGACAAATTACTGCCTGTGCTCTCTTCTAGGATTTTTATGGTTTCATGTCTCACATTTAGGTCTTTGATACATTTTGAATTTATTTTTGTGGATGGTGTGAGAAAGTAGTCCAGTTTCATTCTTTTGCATGTAGCTGTCCATTTTACCAGCACCATTTATTAAAGAGACTGTCTTTTCCCCATTGTATATTCTTGCTTCCTTTGTCATAGATTAATTGACTACATAGGGGTAAGTTTATTTCTGGGCTTTCTATTCTGTTCCATTGATCTTTGTGTCTATTTTTGTGCCAGTACCATACTGTTTTGATTACTATGGCTTTGTAGTATATCCTGAAATCTGGAATTGTAATACCTCCAGTTTTGTTCTTTCTCAAGATTGCTTTGCCTATTTTGGGTCTTTTTTGATTCCATACAATTTAATGTCTTTCCTTTGATGCTAATGGATAACTGTGTGAAGAAGCACAGACAATTCTTATAAGCAATATCTACTGGTATAAAATGTTCATTATGATAATATTCTGAATAGTGTGTTTGAATACCTTTTACTGCAGTATTTTTCCTCCTAGTTCATTTATACCAATAGTGATAAAACTGAGCCTTGGAGGGGCACCAGGGTGACTCAGTTGGTTAAGCATCTGCCTTCAGTTCAGGTCATAATCTCACGGTCCTAGGATTGAGCCCCACCATGGGCTCCCTGCTCAGCAGGAAGTCTGCTTCTCCCTCTGCTCCTCCTCCCCACTTACGCTCACTCTCTCTGAAATAAATAAATAAATAAAATCTTTTTATAAAATTGAGCCAGGAAAAGTTAAAAAGTCTGAGGAAAAATTTTTATCAAGAAAGCATTTTCACATTATGAAATTATATGAAATTATAATAATATTGTCATTGATAGCTCTTGTCTTCTTTTGAGAAACTGCTGATTTATTTCTTCACTTTTAACATTTATATACATATTCCATTTACTTTTTATATGAGTTATAAGCCTCAAGTAAAAAATGTCATTAATAGAATAATATATATTACAATGTTCTATTATAATGTAATAAAAATTTAAAGAACAGTAGTTTCATAGTGGCCTTAGTTGTAAAATTGTAATATATGCATTTAGATCTTATCAAACTTAGGAATACAAATTTTCTAGTTTTATTGTTTTTAAAAATACATCCAATAGAGAAAATTTCAAGTAAAAGTTAGCTTATTTTTCTTTTTTTTCTATTTTTCTATTCCTTTCCTTTCTAAATTAAAAACCATTTTATAAATATAACAGGAACTCAAGAACATAACACACTCTGTGTGGGTGATTTCATATTTCTTTTGCTTTTTTTGCAGTGAAATTATTAATGAAATGTTCAGCTAATACTTTTGCATTCAAGTTCTTTAGAGGTTTATTTTTAAATGAGAAGGTGGGAAGAACAAAGTCTGTACATAGCTATCCACCTCTGCAGCAGGGGAGCAGCAAGAAACCAGAGCTATATAGCTCTCAAGGGTACTCTTTATAAAACCTATAGTCAGGGGGATAATTATGTCATCTAACGTGTGCATGGGAGTTTCAAATTTCATGAAAAGTCTCATATCCAAAACACTTACATAAATAAATTTTTATGTCCCTTTAAGAACCTCATATGACTATTGTCACCTGTGGCCTAGTTATAGGAACATAGGTAAACTTCAAAGCAAGACCTCATTGCAAATGCATCAGTGTATGCATCTGAGTGTTAGAATTTATTATATCTTGTCAGGCGTCTGTAGCAGGAAATGTGAGAGAAACTGCTGACTGAGGGAAAAGTGTTTCCCTAGAATGATTTTCCTTAAATATTTCATATCTAGAACATTTGAGATAGTATAAAGTTATGTGAAGGTTTTAGTTTTCATTCTTAGAATTGTGTGGTTAGTCTATTGAGATCATAAATGAAAATGCTATAAATATTGGCTTTCATAGGTGGCTCCCTATACAAAGCACATTAAAGGTCATAACTTACTACAGTATTTCCAACTATTATATTTCCGCAAGAGCTGATTCTGCATTTTGCCGAAAACAAAAGAAGAAATCTCTGGGGCTGAGATTAATTAAAGTAAAAACCTCAAACAGGACATAGCTCTTTGATAATGTCTCAGGACTAACATGGGTTTAATGGGAGTTCATATCACTTTAAATGGGGTTTGCTGTAGGACAAAGACGTGTTATTTATTTATTTAAGAATTATGAATATGGCTATTTTATTTGGATATTGCATTCAATAAATTTGTATTCAATTGGTTTTTTTCAGTTGAAGATGTTAGTACCTTTGAATACTGACCACTTCTGTCACTATGGAGACTGCAGTACTTATCCACAGTGAGTAGCTAATTGGCAAAGAATGCTTTTCCATAGGCAGCAAAATGGACCTCATTAGTTCTTTCCTAACATTTTAACTTGGTAAGAATTGAATAATATAGAAATCTGGTACTTCAGACTAGTAGGAATGCATATCTTATTATGTTAACATTTTTACACTCTTTATTACATGTGATGGGATGAATTGTGTCCCTTCAAAATTCATATGTTGAAGCCCCAACTCCCAGCTCTTCAGAATGTAACCATATGTGGAGCTATGATCTTTACAAAGAATTATGTTAAAATGAGGCCCTCAAGGTGGGACCCGATCCAATATTGTCCTTGTAAGAAGAAGAGACACCAGGGATGGGCACGCATAGACACAAGGCCATGTGAGGACAAAGGGAGAAGGCAGCTGTCAGCAAGCCAAGGAGAGAAGCCTCCTTGGACAGAAACCAACCCTGCTGGCACATTGATCTTAGACTTCCAGTGTCCAGACTGTGAGAAAGTAAATTTCTGTTGTTTAAACCACTGAGTCTGTGGTATTTTGTTATAGCAGCCTTAGTAAACTAATACAGTACAAAATATATTATTCATGTATATTCCTTATATCCTTTTATCAAAAAAATAAATGGGATCTCAGTTCAAAGGAGGTGTTCAGAATCTGTTATCTTTTGATTACCTATTTGATTCCTTAAGGGCACTGTATTTTATCTATTCTAGAAAGAGAAAGTATCAGAGAACGTTAACACATTTGTTAAATGTGAATAACACCTTAAAAAGAAAAAAAATTCCAAAGGACCAAGGGTCCACCTGCTTTTTCTTCCTTGAAAAATAGATACATGATTTCCCTGTTGGCTCTTGTTCTTGATATGAATAAAATGCATAATCTAGCAGATTGGTGGTAGTTAGTGTAGAATGGGGAAAATGCAAACTTATCTACTGTGACTTCTACCCTCTCCCCACTTTTGATGCTGCACTCCAATTTTCCTTCGTCCTTGTTTATATCCTAATGGTTTTTTTTCCCAGAGTAATTTCTGTGAGGGATCTCTTTTTTCCCTGAAGGTGAAGGCTAGTGTCATGTTGCTGTCTGTATTCACCTATGAGCCAGAAGAATTTTTACCACTTTTAAGTTAAGCATTTGGCAGTTGGTTTGCTGAAGTATGCCCAAATTCAGGAGCATGGAGAACTCTCCACTCTGTTGTAGGAGTTGGCAGTCAAGGATGCAATTGCATACCCCACTGGTGTGTTCCGTTTTATGCTGTTGATGGTTACTGTCTTTCTACCCGGATTCCCCCTTATTCTGCTCGGAGACATAATCACAAGAAGCTTCCAAAAAACCTAAGTAATCAGAGACAAACCACAGACAAAAATGGACAACAACTGCTTTTGAAAGATTGGGTTCATAGTGGTTTCTCCCTCCCTTTGTTTCAGGGGATCATTTATCTGCCAGGTTTGTAGAAGCCCAGAGTAAGGATGCAAAAGTTCCCAATTCCTCATTTTTCCATATTTAACATTGGGGGAATGAAAAGGGAGGAAGAAGAAACTTGATGGAGCCAATTCTTACCTCCTCTCTAAGGCAGAGCTCATGGACTACCATGGCCAGAACTGGAAGTGTTTTTCTCCCTCTGGACTCCCTAGCCCTCAAAATGTAGACTTACATGTGGCACTTAGCACTCAATTCACATTACAACAACCTGACCTAGTGCTCCTCTTGTCTCTCCCCTCCAAATCCATCCTCCAGTGCTCTGGTTTGGGAGGCTGGCTCTGCATGCCACAGCTGTTGTTTGCCAGTGGCTGCCTGTTAGGCTGCCTAAAGAGACAGTGATAGCAGGAGAGAGGAAGTCTAAAGGAAAGGAAGAGATTGCTCTGTCCTGAGCTTCCTGTCTGTTTTCTGTAGCTACGAGCTGCAGGCAGTAGAGGTGCCATTCACTTGTAGCCACTGAATCTAGTTTGCAGTTTCCCCAGCTTGGTGGACCCAGCTTTCTGATGCCCAAGTCAGAGACACCAGGCAAGCAGTGTTCTCTTCCCAGAGGTCTGACTTCTGTTCTTTTTTTTTTTTTTTTTTTAAAGATTTTATTTATTTATTTGACAGAGACACAGCAAGAGAGGGAACACAAGGAGGGGGAGTGGGAGAGGGAGAACAGGCTTCCCGCAGAGCAGGGAGCCCAATGTGGGGCTCGATCCCAGGACCCTGGGATCATGACCTGAGCCGAAGGCAGGTGCTTAACCATCTGAGCCACCCAGGCGCCCCGGTCTGACTTCTGTTCTAACAGGCCTTCATGTCCTCCAGGATTCTAAATTTTAATAATTCCATTCTCTTTACTCTTTCTTCCATCCCTTATCCTGCTTCTTACAGCTGCTAACTCTAGGATACTCTGGTGTTCTTTTTTTTTTTTTTTTTCTGTCTTTTCTGTTCTTACATACCTACTTAATAGTTTTTTTAGCGAATTCTCCCCATTAAAATAACTGGTATAATTTCTGTCCTTTTTATTTTTTAGGGCACAGGATGAATTACCTGTGTTTGTGTATTCTTCCCTTCCTGTCTGTGAGTTCATCAGTTATGCCAAATAATGCAAACCATACTGTCATTGTTTATTGAGCAATCATTATGTGCCTTGCTCCATGCTAAATCTTTATATGTGGTCTACATTTATTCTTCACAGCTTTATAAAACACATTTTATTAACCCCATTTCACAGAGAGATAGGGATAAAGGCTGTTAAGTACCCTCCTGATGCCAGAATCAGCATTTGATTCTGACTCCAAGGTCTAAGCTCTTAAGCATTCTTTTAATTTGTCTACTTCATATTTGTACCCTAATTCTTTACTCCCTGCTCCTATTAGATACCCACTGTACTGCCTTTTTTAGAGTAGGCATGATGGAAATAATTGCTCAGTAATGAGTACATTAACAAAACTAGCTAAGCTTGTGATATCTATACCTGAGAAAATAAAGCTTCACATATTTGTACTAAATTAAATCTATAGTCTAGAAGATAATTATCTTAAGCCAGTAAGAAGAGTGTGTTGCCAAATTGACCACTGACCCATTCATCTCCTTGAGCCTTGATACCATAATCTGTAAAAATAGGCTTTGGATTATAGGATCTTTAAACCTTCTCCAGATGTATTATTTTATTTTTCTGTCATCCTGGGAGTGGAGAGAGGAGAAATTCTATCAATTTGACTTTGTCAACACATATAAACTATTTGAAATAATCTAGCTTCAAACCATGGATTACAAAATACCCTGTGGAAACATGAAATTGGCTGGAATAAAATGTCCATGTTCAATCAGTTTGTTGTCTTCAGCACTGATGCTTCCCAAATTTTAATGTGCATATAATCACCTGAGGATCTTGTGAAACCACAGATTCTGATTCAGAAATTCTGGGGCATGGCCCAAGACTCTGCCTTCCCACAAAGCCCATATCATGACCATGCAGTAGTAACAAGGGCAGCACATTCATTGATCACTTACTATGTGCCAGTTATATTGTCTTTAATCTTCACAACTATCCTATAAAGTTATTGTTATTCTAATTTTTCAAATAATGAAACCAAGACTGGGAACAAGAGCAGTAACTTGGTGACAGTCTCATGGTAGGGAAATCATAGAATTGGAATTCAAATTCATTTCTTCTGACTCTAAATCTTTTGCTACTTGCATTGCAACCAGCAGTTAAAACTGGGGCATGTGTTTATATCTATAAGATTAGTACTGTAAGATATCAGAGTAGTTAATTTTTATTAAATGTTTTAATACTTTGAGGGAGGCAGGCAAGATGGTGTGAGAGTGGGGACCTTGTTTCATCTGGTCCCTTGAATTTAGCTAGATATCTATCAAATCATTCTGAACACCTATGAATTCAACCTGAGATGTAAGAAAAGAATTGCTGGAATTCTACAAATAGAAAAGCGACCACTTTTTGCAAGGTAGGAGGTACAGAGAAGTGAATGTGTGGGGATATATCAGAAGATAAATGGCGGGGGGGGGGGAGACTTCTGTAAGCCAGTTACTAGAAAGTGATATAGCCCTGGCACACAAAATTGGAACTTTCAGAAGTCTGCTCCAGTGAGAAACGTCCCTGCCTGGAAGGTGCTCAGGTGACGAAATGGGGCACATTCTTAGGTTGTGGATGCCTGGGTGGCTCAGTCAGTTAAGCATCTGCCTTTGGCTCAGGTCATGATCCCAGGGTCCTTGGATTGAACCCCACATCAGGCTCTCTGCTCATTGGGGAGCCTGCTTCTCCCTCTGCCTGCCACTCCCCCTGCTTGTGCTCTCTTTCTCTCTCTCTCTCAAATAAATAAAGGAAATGTTTTAAAAAAAATCCTAGGTGGGACAGTGTAGTCTCAGGATCCCCCTGGTCACAGAAAGAACTGAGATGCATGAGTGCAGCAGAGTTCCCAAGCATTGGAGCGGGGAAACTGGCTATGGTCATTGAGCCCAGGAGTGGGCTCACAGCTCAGTTTGCCATAAACTGTGAACCATGGCACATTCCAGTGACCACTCTCCATGCGGGGGCCTTGTAAGCAACAGGTCCACGGTGACTCTCTTCCCTTGCCCGGGAGGATTGGTGCGGGTGCACACCTCAGGAGTCTGCAGAGTTTGGTGCACACAAAAGTGAAGGCTGCTTTCCCTGATAGTTTACTGAAGAGAGGGGGCCATGATCTTTCAGCTCTGGGGCTGGAGAGTGCAGCCATTTTTATTTCCATCCTCTAAAGTGGTAGGGGAAGCCTTCAGGAACAAAAGCCACATAGAGCAACCCAAAGCAGCTTACAATGAGCCTGGCCCCCTGGCAAGCGGTGGTGCAACTCTGCGCAGGCAAAGACACCTGAGAGTCAGCACAGCAGGCCCCTCCCCCAGAACACCAGCTGGAATATCAGACTAATACCAAGTTTACAGAACACGTAGAACTGCAAAACTCTAGTGCAAGGGGAAAATAGTATATAGAATTCAAAGTTTTTGCTCATGATCCTTTCATCTTTCAGTTTAAAATTTCCTTTTCTTCTTTGTTTTTTTTTTCCTTTCCAACTGGTTTGTTATTTTATCAACTCTTTCTTTTTAAGTCTTTTTTTAACTTTCATTTTTACATTTACATTTTATAGATATATTCTTCATTTTTGGCTTCCATTCACCGTATTCAATTTTATTTTTGTATTTTGTATGTATATAAGTTTTGCTTTTGTTAAAATTTTGGGACCCACCCAGGACCAAGTGGATCACTCTGTTTTGTCCACCTGAGCGATTATATTCTCTCTTCCCCTCCTTTTTTCTTTTTCTTTTCTTTTTTAGTTTCTGACCTCTTCAGATTTGTCTAGTGTGTATTTCACTTGGGTTGTGGTTGATCTTTTTTGATTTTGTTCTCTTGTTCATCCATTCTTCCCTGGGCAAATGACTAGAAGAAGGAATTCACAACAAAAGAGAGAACTGGAGGTAATACTCTCTGCCACAGATCTAATTGATACGGATATAAGTAAAATGTCAGAACTGCAATTCAGGATAATGATGATAAAGTTACTAGCTGGGCTTGAAAAAGGTACAAACACTAAAGAAACTCTTAGTGAAGAAATAAAATCTGATTAGGCTGAAATTAAAAATGCTTTAAACTGAGATGTAGTCTAAAATGGATGCTCTCACAGCTAGGATAAATGAGGCAAAAGGCAGTGACATAGAAGACAAGATGATGGAAACAAGAAAGCTGAGGAAAAGAGAGAAAAACAACTAATGGACCTAGAGGAGGAGACTTGGAGAAATCAGCAATACCATAAAGTGAAACAATATTATAATTATTGGGGTCCCAGAAGAAGAAGAAAGAGAGAGAGGGACAGAAAAAATATTTGAACAAATCATAGCTGAGAACTTCCCTACTCTGGCGAAGGGAACAGGCATTTAAGTCCAGGAAGTAGAGAAAACCCCCTCAAAATCAATAAAAATAGATCAACACCCTGACATATAATAGTGAAGCTTGCAAATTTCAGAGATAAAGAGAAAATCCTGAAAGCAGCTCGGGACAAGAGGTACTTAACCAACAATGATAGAAACATAAGGCTGGAAGCATACCTGTCCACAGAGATGTGGCAGGCCAGAAAGGACTGGCATTATATATTCAGTGTGCTAAATGGGAAAAATATGCAGCCAAGAACTTTATCCAGCAAGGCTGTCATTCAGAATAGAGGGAGAGATAAAGAGATTCCAGGACAAACAAAAACTAGAGGAATTTGTGAACACTAAATGAACCTGCAAGAAATAGTAAAGGGGATCCTGTAAGTGAAGAGAGGGCCCAAAAGTAACATAGACCAGAAAGAAACAGAGACAATCTACAGAAACAGGGACTTTACAGGTAGTACAATGGCACTAAATTCATATCTTTCAATAGTTACTCTGAATGTAAATGGGCTAAATGCTCCAATCAAAAGATACAGGGTATCAGATTGGATAAAAGAGCAAGACCCATCCATAGGCTGTCTACAAGAGACTCATTTTAGACCCAGAGACACCTCCAGATTGAAACTGAGGGGATGGAAAACCATTTATCATGTTAATGGACCTCAAAAGAAAGCTGGGGTAGCAATCCTCATATCAGACTAATTAGACTTTAAATCAAAGACTGTAGTAAGGGATGAAGAGGGACACTATATCATACTTAAAGGATCTATCCAACAAGAATATCTAACAATTATAAATATTTATGCTCCTAACTTGGGAGCAGCAATTATAAAAACCAATTTATAACAAAATTAAAGAAACACATTGATAATAATACGATAATATTAGGGGACTTTAACACCACACTCACAGCAATGGACAGGTAATCTAAGCAGAAGATCAACAAGGAAATAAAGGCTCTGAATGACACACTAGACCAGATGGACTTCACAGATATATGCAGAGCATTCCATCCTAAAGCAACAGAATACACATTCTTCTTGAGTGCACATGGAACATTACCCAGAATAGATCACATACTGGGTCACAAATCAGGTCTCAACTTGTACCAAAAAATTGGGATCATTCCCTACGAATTTTCAGAACACAATGCTTTGAAACTTGAACCCAATCACAAGAGGAAATTTGGAAGGAACTAAAACACTTGGAGGTTAAAGAGCATCCTAGTAAAGAATGAATGAGTAAATCAGTAGATTAAAGAAGAATTTAAAAAATTCATGGAAACCAATGAAAATGAAAACACAACTGTTCAAAACCTTTGGGATACAGCAAAGGTGGTCCTAAGAGGGAAGTACATAGCAATACAGGCTTTTCTCAAGAGATTAGAAAAGTCTGAAATATACAAGCTAACTGTACACCTAAAGGAGCTGGAGAGAGAACAGCATATAAGGCCTAAACCGAGCAAGAGAGGAGAAATAATGAAGATTAGAGCAGAAATCAATGAAAAGAAACCAAAAGAACAATAGAACAGATCAATGAAACTAGAAGCTGGTTCTTTGAAAGAATTAATAAGCTCAATAAACCCCTAGCCAGACTTATTAAAAAGAAAAGAGAAAGGACCCAAATAAATAAAGTCATGAACAAAAAGGAGAGATAATGACCAAAACCAAGGAAACACAAACAATTATAAGAACATATTATGAGCAACTGTATGCCAACAAATTGGCAATCTGGAAGAAATGAATGCATTCCTAGAGATGTATAAACTACCAAAACTGGAACAGGAAGAAATAGAAAATCTAAACAGACCCATAACCAGCAAGGAAATTGAAGCAGAAATTAAAAAGCTCCAAAAAACAAGAGTCCAAGGTCAGATTGTTCCCACGGGAATTCTACCAAACACTTTTTTTTTTTTAAGATTTCATTTATTTATTTGAGAACGAGAGAGAGTGAGAGAGAGAGTGAGAAAGAGAGAGCATGAGTGGTGGGGGTGGGGGGTAGGTAGAAGGAGACTCCCTACTGAGCAGGGAGTCCAACATGGGGCTCAAACCCAGGACCCTGGGATCATGACCTGAGCTGAAGGCAGACACTTAACCAACTGAACAACCCAGGCACCCCCCTACCAAACATTTAAAGAAAAACTAATACCTATTCTTCTGAAGCTTTTTCAAAAAAAAAAAAAATAGAAAGGGAAGGAAAACTTCCAGACTCATTCTATGAGGCCAGGATTACCTTGATCCCCAAACCAGACAAAGACCCCATCAAAAAGGAGAATTACAGACCAATATCCCTGATGAACATAGGTGCCAAAATTTGCAGCAAGATAATGGCCAATAGGATCCAACAGTACACTAAAAGGATTATTCACCACAACCAAGTGGGATTTATTCCTGGGCTACAAGGTTGGTTCAACATCCACAAATCATTCAACATGATACATTGCATTAATAAGAGAAAGGACAAGAACCAGATGACCCTCTCAATAGATGCAGAAAAAGCATTTGACAAAATACAGCAACCTTTCTTGATTAAAACTCTGCACAGTGTAGGGGTAGAGGGAACATACCTTAATATAATAAAAGCCATCTATGAGAATCCCACAGCCTGAATATTATCCTCAATGGGGAAAAACTGAGAGCTTTTCCCCTAAAGTCAGGAACATGGCAGGGATGTCCACTCTCACCACAGTTCAACATAAAAGTCCTAGCCTCAGCAATCAGACAACAAAAAGAAAGAAAAGGCATTCAAATTGGCAAAGGAGAAGTCAAACTCTCACTCTTTGAAGATGATGTGGTACTTTATATGGAAAACCCAAAAGACCCCACCCCAAAATTGCTAGAACTCATACAGCAATTCAGCAACATGACAGGATATAAAAATCAATGCACAGAAATCAGTTGCATTTCTATACACTAATAATGAGGCAAAAGAAAGAGAAATCAAGGAGTTGATCCCATTTACAACTGCATCAAAAACCATAAGATACCTAGGAATAAACCTAACCAAAGAGGTAAAGGTTCTGTACTCTAAAAACTACAGAACACTTATTAAAGAAATTGAGGAAGACACAAAGAAATGGAAAAACATTCTATGCTCATAGATTGAAAGAACAAATATTGTTAAAATGTCTATGCTACCTAGAGCAATCTACACATTCAGTGCAATCCCTATCAAACTACCATTGCCATTTTTCAAAGAGCTGGAACAAATAAACCTGTAATTTGTATAGAACCAGAAAAGACCCCAAATGGCTAAAGGAATGTTGAAATGGATGTTAAAAAAGGAAACCAAAGCTGGTGGCATCACAATGCCAGACTTTAAGTTCTATTACAAAGCTGTGATCATCAAGAGGGTATGGTACTGGCAGAGAAACTGACGTAGGGCAATGGAACAGAATAGAGAGCCCAGAAATAGACCCTCAGCTCTATGGTCAACTAATCTTCAACAAAGAAGGAAAAGATATCCAATGGAAAAAGGACAGTCTCTTCAATAAATGGTGCTGGGGAAATTGGACAGCCACATGCAGAAAAATGAAACTGGATCAATATTATACCATACACAAATATAAGCTCAAAATGGATGAAAGACCTAAATGTGAGACAAGAATCCATCAAAAACCTAGAGGAGGGCGCCTGAGTGGCTCAGTTGGTTAAGCGACTGCCTTCGGCTCAGGTCATGATCCTGGAGTCCTGGGATCGAGTCCCGCATCGGGCTCCCTGCTCAGCAGGGAGTCTGCTTCTCCCTCTCCCGCTCCCCCCTCTTGTGCTCTCTCACTCTCTCTCTCTCAAATAAATAAATAAAATCTTTAAAAAAAAAAAAAAAACTAGAGGAGAGCATAGGCAGTAACCTGTTTGACCTCAGCCGCAGCAACTTCTTGCTAGACACATCTCCAAAGGCAAGGGAAACAAAACGCAAAATGAACACTGGGACTTCATCAAGATCAAAAGCTTCTGCACAGTAAAGGAAATAGTCAACAAAACTAAAAGGCAACCTACAGAATGGGAGATGTTTGCAAATGACATATCAGATAAAGGGCTAGTATCCAAGACCTATAAAGAACTTCTCAAATTCAACACCCAAAAACCAAATAATCCAGTCAAGAAATGGGCAGAAGACATGAACCGACCAATACATACAAATGGGCAAAAGACACATGAAAAAATGCTCAACATCACTAGCCATCAAGGAACTACAAATCAAAACTACAATGAGATAGCACCTTACACCAGTTAAAATGGCAAAAATTAATAAGGCAGGAAACAACAAATGTTGGCGAGGTTGTGGAGAAAGGGGCACCCTCTTTCACTATTGGTGGGAATGCAAGCTGGTACAGCCACTCTGGAAAACAGTACAGAGGTTCCTCAAGATGTTAAAAATAGAGCTACCCAAGACCCAGCAATTGCACTACCAGGTATTTACCCCAAGATACAAATGTATTGATCCAAAGGGACACCTGCACCCCAATGTTTATAGCAGCAATATCCACAATAGCCAAACTGTGGAAAGAGCTGAGATGTCCATAGACAGATGAATGGATAAAGAAGATGTGGTACATATATACAATGGAATATTACTCAGCCATCAGAAACGATGAATACTTACCATTTACATTGATGTGGATGGAACTGGAGGGTATTATGCTTAGTGAAATAAGTCAGTCAGAGAATGACAATTATCATATGGGTTCACTCATGGGGAATATAAGAAACAGCTCAGAGAGGGTGCCTGGGTGGCTCAGTTGGTTAAGCGACTGCCTTCGGCTCAGGTCATGATCCCGGAGTCCCTGGATCGAGTCCCGCATCTGGCTCCCTGCTCGGCAGGGAGTCTGCTTCTCCCTCTGACCCTCCCCCCTCTCATGTGCTCTCTCTCATTCTCTCTCTCACAAATAAATAAATAAAATCTTAAAAAAAAAAAAAAGAAAAGAAACAGCTCAGAGGATCATAGGGGAAGAGAGGGTAAAATGGAATAGGAAGAAATCAGAGAGGGAGACAAACCATGAGAGACTCTTAACTATGGAAAAGAAACTGAGGGTTGCTGGAGGGGAGTTGGGGGGTGATGGGGTAACTGGGTGATGGGCATTAAGGAGGGCACATGATGTGATGAGCCCTGCGTGTTTTATGCAATTGATGAATCACTGAACAAGACATCTGAAACTAATGATGTACTATATATTGGTTAATTGAATTTAAATTAAAAAAAATACTTTGGTACTTTGAATTTAATGTGGTTTGAAGTGTTTTGTGGAATTCATTATTTAAATTTTAAATTCTTGTTTATACCTTGTCTAAAAATATCACAACCATTTCAGTAGCGTTACAGTCTGAGTATTCATTATAATTGAGAACTTCATTAGAACAAAACTGTGATGTAGATAAAGGGTATACATATTTATCTATCAAACCTAAAAAAAAAAGAAAGGAAATGCAGTTGGGAATTGAATGTGAGCATTAGGTGCCATGCTAACTAAAGTGCAAATCTGTATTAGCACCAGTGACTTTTAACTGCTCTTTCACTCTTGGTCTACAGATTGAAGCCAGATTAAGAGAGAAAAAAAGTGATTTCACCAGCAGCCCCCTAAGATTTCACCTATAGATGTAGATAATGAGCATTGCCATGGGTACACTATAATTATATCACCTGAATAGAATCTAAGGGAATTAGAAAACAAGAGACAAAGAAATAAGCCTAATTATTCATTTAAAAAAAAAAAATCTCTACAGGCAATTTAACAGTAAAATAGGGTGACTAAGGAACACATACATTTCATGCCCATATGCCACAGAAATAACTAATTAGGCACAATATGCCAGTACTAATTATAGAAATGATTGCTGGAAGAAGGAAGGCTGAATATAGAGTAGCTGGCAACTTAATGGTCCTCTTGCTATGTAGGGTGTGCTGAATATTGCAACGAGCTGATTGGTTGTTATTCTTTTTGCATGAGAATTGAATTGTAACTGATTTAATTTTTTTTCCTGATAACTTCCTGATTGCTGAAAAGGATGCTGAGGCAAAGACAGCCGGGTAAATCTCTGAGAATGCAGAAAAGAGGAAAAATGATGTGACTTGGTAATTGTCACCCAGGATGACTGATCCTGTGTGTTTTCTTTGGTCAGATGTAAGAACTCTCATTCCTAGGAGTAGAGGACAGTGTAATGAGGTCAACAGTTATTCCTGGCTTAAACTCTAGCTACCATCGTATCTATTTTTGAATCTCTCCAAAATGCTGCCTAAAATTCCATTAGGAAGTCATTTTAAGTTAACGAAATGTCTTTGGAGAGCAAGGAGGCAGTGGAAAGCTCACATGCCTGAGTCCATTTGGACTTATCTCTCTCTCCTTCCCATTCTCAGTCTACAAGGCCAATTACTTCTGTCACAGGTATTTTTCTGCCCACTTCCTCATTTTAAAAGTTAAGCCCTTTATATCTCCTTTTTGGAATTAAAACCGTAAATTGTGTTCTAGTCCTGATCTATCATTATTAGTTCATTGAACTAGAATGAATCACCCTACTCATCCAGACCTTAGTTTTTTAATTTGCGAAACAAACAAACAAACAAATAAGCCAGATGGACTAGTAAGGATTCTTGAGTCCTTTCTAGCAGTAACAGTTTTTAATCAGAGACACTTATCATTGTCCTACACCGGCCTTCCTGAATCCAGTCTTTTTTTCAATTTATCTTGCAGATCTGATTGCGTCACTCTCTTACTGAAAAGCTTTAAGGTCTAAACTCTAGGATCCTATTTGAAAATCCTTCATGAACTGACATCAAAGTGCATTTTCTTGTCATACACCACTACTCACCCTCAAAACACTCCAAGATCTAGACAACCTCGATATTTTACTATTCTAGACATAAATCCAGGTTTCCTACCTTCATGCTTCACTCATAGTTCTTTGGGGATGAAATGCTCCTTCATCTGAGTGTGATAATCAAGCTCAACCAGTCCACTGAGACGCAGCTCGATTGATACCTCTTCCAAGAAGCATTTTCCCATCCTTCCAACTGAGGATAATAGCCACCTCCTATGAACCATAGTCATAATGCCTCTCCAAATCATTTTTATTTGGTTGGTAACCTTTCATGTGGTGTTTATAATAGTATTTAATAGCAAATATATGTATATGTATATGTGTTTACATACAATGCATAGGCAAATCTTTAGATCTGATCATCTTTAATTATAAACTCCTTGAGGACTGGAAACTTACTTATTTACCCAATCTCTATTATTTTCAGCAGTATTTGGCAACAGGGCCTTGTTTAGCAAGAGGTTGAATCAAATAAGAAATACTGATCTGTGTTGCATCTAGTTTGATGTTTTGCCTGTTACAGTGAATTTGAAGGGCCTTTCATGAAAAAAGCATTTTTACCTTCTTGATATTGACCTTTGAGATTAGAGATTTCCCAAAGAGCTTGGATTTCTCATCTCTAATCAGATATATATACACACACATACATATGTGATACATATATATGTATCATTTAGAATTCAGCTTCTTTTAAAAGATATTTTAGATAACAGAAATCTTGGGCTTATTACTATTGTGCAAAGAGAGACTCCACTTTATTTATTCTTTACTTGTTATTCTGTATTTATTCTTCTTTCTAACCTTACATAGCAGAGCCCATAATCTCAGCATCCTTCTTCTATCACAAACTTCAAGATTATAGAAACTTAAATTATATCTCTTTGCCTCCACTGCTGCACACTTGCATGCAGATCTTCTCAGTCTGTATGCACAGGGTGATCCTTCTTCCCACTTGACCATTTCATTTTCCTTCTTATGATCCTTTCCTAGTTCCATTAATAACTTGCTCGAGAGTTGGCATGGGTATAATTTTTTTCAAGATACCCATTCATAAATATGAAACAGCCCTGTTGCCAGGGGTCAGTCAAATCATAGAATAAAAGTCTGTTGAATATCTTGTAAGAGTAACAAGATATTGAATAAGTTTCAGAAAGAAACAAAAATGCCCAGTTTTCAGGAGATTCAGTCAGTCCATCAATAACTTCTCCATGTGACACACCAATAAACAGCTCGAAAGCTGGCAACACAGCTGTCTGTAGTGGGTGCCAAGGAAACAGATGGTGGTAATGCAGGGAGAATGCTTTCCATCACTTCGAATTAAGCTCTTTTGATTATGCACCAAAAATGGAGAAGGAATTGACAGGCACCAGGGTGACTAAAGCAGGCTTTATCGCTACCACTTGTCAGCTGGAATATTTTAAACACACATCGATGTAGAACCCTTTGGGCTCATTCTACTCTCTTCCAGGTTCTCAAAGGACTTTCCTAGAAAAAAGATTTTCTCTAGTGATAGGTAGAAAAACTAAGGCCTCAAAGGAAATACGACTGTTGGTAACTGGCTCTAGATCAATGTTGAATCATTTCCAAGATCAGGCCTCTACAAGGTGAGCTTTTGGTGTCCTTCCTCCATTCTAAAACATTTATGGAGACAGCCACACTCCCCGGCTGATGCAATAACATCAAATATTCTCTCTTGCACTTGTAGCAGTGTCCTGTGTGTGTGTATGTATGTTTTAAGAAAAACTATGCCTGTGTAAGACTGATGAATCACAGGGTGCCTGGGTGGCTCAGTCGTTAAGCTTCTGCCTTCGGCTCAGGTCATGATCCCAGGGTCCTGGGATCGAGTCCCACATCGGGCTCCCTGCTCTGAGGGAGGCCTGCTTCTCCCTCTCCCACTCCCCCTGCTTGTGTTCCTGCTCTAGCTATGTCTCTCTCTGTCAAAAAAATAAATAAAATCTTAAAAAAAAAAAAAAAGACTGATGAATCACAGATCTATACCTCTGAAACAAATAATACATTATATGTTAAAAAAAAGAAGAAGATAGTAGGAAGGGAAAAATGAAGGGGGGGAAATCAGAGGGGGAGATGAACTATGAGAGACTATGGATTCTGAGAAACAAACTGAGGGTTCTAGAGGGGAGGGGCGTGGGGGGATGGATTAGCCTGGTGATGGGTATTAAGGAGAGCATGTATTGAATGGAGCACTGCGTGTTATACGCAAACAATGAATCATGGAACACTACATCAAAAACTAATGATGTACTGTATGGTGATTAACGTAACATAAAATTAAATTTAAAAAAAAGAAAAACTATGCAAAAGAGTAAAGCAGTCGAGCTAGCATATGTTAAGAGAGGGAGGCTTGTTCTTTAGAGTTTAAAAGTCTGTCTGTGATTATTTTCAAATTATTTCAATGCATATGAGCCTGTCAGTTATCTCCTCAACTAGCTGAGCTGCAGAAGGAAGCAGGCGCTATAACAAGAAGAAGAATCCAGAGTGGATTACTTGCTTGTAGCCGCAGAGTTTCCTCCATCCTAATACCTCCTATGTGGGATATCTTGTGCATTTGAAAGTAACCCCTGAGCCTTATAACTGGAGAATTGAGAGCAAAATTCTCTTTGGTTGCTTTTGCTTGGTTTTATATCCTAAGGTTCACAATCTGTCATGACTCTATAATGATAATGAAAATAACAGGGTTAGTTTATTGCTATTAATTCTGGAATAATTTTTTAAAAAGATTTTATTTATTTGAGAGAGAGAGAGAATGAGAGACGAGAGCACGAGAGGGAAGAGGGCAGAAGGGGAAGCAGACCCCCCGCTGAGCAGGGAGCCTGATGTGGGACTTGATCCCGGGACTCCAGGATCCATGACCTGAGCCGAAGGCAGTCGCTTAACCAACTGAGCCACCCAGGCGCCCAATTCTGGGATAATTTTAAATAAAGAGGGAGGGATAGTAGGTGTGTAAGTTTTTATTTATTATCTCTCAGTGCCCCAGACTGGCCCTTCTCTACTCTTCTTTGTGATGCTGAGGCCAGTCCTCTGCAAACTTTCCCAGAAACCCTTGCTAGCAGACTTCCTGTTAAGTCCTGCCACTAGATGGCACTAGAGGGAAATTTACAGGTGGAAGGAGTGGACAATGGACTTCCTGGCTAGTTTTTCAGATTCCTACTGTGAAATCCTGTTCTAAGCCACTTTGTTCTTTTGCACTTTCCCTGTCAGGACTCAGGCAGGGGCACTGCTGTTTCACATACTCCGGTGACTCTTGAACTCTAGCAGTGGCAGTTGGCTCTGCCAGCCGTTTGGTTTTAGCACTGCCAGAACCAGCCTCATTCCTCTCCCTCAGAAGGGCTGACCCAACTGCTCATGGTCTGAGCAACAGCAACATGGAGCGCCTCCTCCCGGCTCTGAAGTTCTTAAAACCCCATCTACTATTCTTGTTCTCCCGGTCCTCTGTGACACAATGTAACCAATTTACCATAGTTGACCCTTGAAGAATGCAGGGGTTAGGGGCACTAGCCCCCACACAGTTGGAAATCCACGTATCCTTTCTGACTCCCTGAAAACTTAACTGCTAATAGTCTGCTGTTAACCAGAAGTGTTAACACATATTTTGTATGCTATATGTATTACATACTGTATTCTTTCAATAAAGTAAGCTAGGGAGAAGGAAATGTTGTTAAGAAAATCATAAGGAAGAGGAAATGCATTTACAGTACTGCACTGTATTTTTTTTTTAAAATCCACATGTAAGTGAACTTACACAGTTCAAACCTGTACTGTTCAGGGTCGTTGTTGGTAAATGAAATAGCCCCATCCCTGCCTGAGTTCTGATTGCAAAAGTGGCAAAAGAACAGGTTGGCTTGAAAGGGGATTTCATAGAAAAGTTCAACAGGCTGATTTTGGTTCAATATAAGGGAAAACTGACTTTCCAACTGTGGGAGTTGTCCCTTAATGGATGCAAAGAGCTCTCTGTGGCTGGCAGCATCCAGCAGGAACTAGAAGCCTGCTGTCAGAAATGCAGTAGCAAAAACAATTAGAGGTATTTGCGTGTAAGACTGGCAAAGATTTAAAATATTGGTAATATATATAGTGCACAGATGAACATGCATATGCTACTGGAATATAAATGGGTGCAGCTTTCCTGAAGAGGTACTTGGTAACATATATTCAATCACCATTTCGTTCTAGGAAGACACAGAAAATAAATATGATATGAATGTATCATATTCACGTCAGGGATATTAGTGACAAGGACTAAGATGAAAGACAAGCATGGGGAGGGGCATAAAGTGTGGAGTTTACCATTCTATTTGGGTTGGGTGAGGAATCCGCAACAGCTACATTGAAGGTGAGATGTGAATAGCAAGCCCTGTGGGATTCTGGGGGAGGAATGTTCCAGGAAGAGGAAAGGAAGAGGAAGAGGAAAAGAAGAGGAAGAATGTTCCAGGAAGACGAAAGGGCATGAGCTCTGGGGAGGACTGACTTTCCATTCCTGACTTTCCTTTCCTGACATCATCTGACTTTCTCAAGGAAGGTCAGGAAATGAGGGAGGAAGTAATGTAATGTCACAGAGATACCAGAAACCAGTTGTGTGGAGAATCAAAAAGATGAGAACATTCCTTTTTTTTTTTTTTTCCTCTGAGTGACCTCAGAAGTCACTGGTCCATTTTTAGCAAAGGAGAGCCACAATCTGACATTTGTTGTCTATTAAAATCTTAAAAATATTTTCAGCCTTTGACCTAGCAACTCCACTTTTAAGTATTTGCTTTAAAAAATTATCGAAAAAAGTGTCTAAGGATGTATGTATGTATGTACCAGCGGGTTCACTAACACAGCTGACTGTTTTGAGCACTTAGAGTGTGCAGACCTTATTCCAAGCACTTCATACATATTAATCCATTTAATCTTTACAACTTTTCCACGAGAGAGATATCCCTATCTTACAGTTGAGGAAGCTGAGGCACAGAGAGTTTAAGTGTCTTGCCCAAGCTCTTAAATGGCAGGGCCTGGATTTTAATCCTGAGCCCAGCTCCACAGTTCACACTTTTAATCACTTGGTTATAAATGGAAATGTGTTCACATTATAATACCCAATGAGAAAAGGCAGTTTCCCTGTGTATAATGCTTTCATTATAAAAAATATAAATACATCTTTAGAATTTGGGCACCTGGGTGGCTCAGTCGGTTAAGCATCTGCCTTCGGCTCAGGTCATTATCCCAGGGTCCTGGGATCCAGCCCTGTGTCGGGCTCCCTGCTCAGTCTGCTTCTCCCTCTGTCTCTGCCCCTGCTTGTGCTCTCTCTCTCAAATAAATAAAATCTTAAAAAAAAGAATTATATTTGCATGTTCAAGTGTGGACACTGGGTATTTCTTCTTATTTCCCAGAATTCCTTCTTTTATTTGGGAACAGGCCTTGGGCTTTCCATCCTCCACTTTACCTTACAATTCTAAGTGGGGACAGGTTCCAAACAGAACACCAGGCTGGCCCTCTTGATCCACTAGCCCCAGCAGTGAGTCCATGACCCTGATACTGCACTTCTCTCCAGGACTATGAATCAGTTTGCCCTCCTGTCCTGAGTTTATTCATCCAGGGAAGAGTATGTGGCCCATGCTGGCAGATAAAACTCTCTCTCCCAGAAACTGAAAATGAAAGCCATCCCACAGCCCGGCAGTTGTTGGAATTGAGCCACATTCACAGGGGCCCCTAGAGGTTCCATATTCTCCAGCTTCCAGGACTCGAGCTCTGTGGATGCCCACTTCTCAAAGCCTGGCAGCTCAGCATTTCCTTTGATTCTCTGAATGATTCTGGCACCTATCTCTTAAGTCCTGGGTTTTGTTTACATAAGCCAGGATTACTGCTGGTGTTCACAAAGACATCGTACCTAAAATCATCTAGAAGGGTGCATATCAAAATGTTAACAGCGGGTCCAGGAATTTTGCGTGAATTCTGTCTTCTTTACAAATGAAAAATACTCAAATGTCAGGTTAAATATGCCTAAATTGGCTTTGTTGCCTATTTATTCAAAGCATGACATAAAGCTCTCTGAACCCTACTTATAACTAATCACAATTATAGCACCTATTAACAATAAGCTATCATCAAGAGGCTATGGCAAACAGAACACAAGTGTGATACACAATAAAAAATGCAACAAATGTAAAGATGATGAACTACAAGTCATGAGAATGTCTGACAGCGAGATTAACACTTGGAAAGTTTCAGACCAGAAGGTAGAACAACAGACGGTGGAGGTGGGTGTGGGAAGGGGCCTCATGACAAATCATATTTTAAAATCTTGGTGTTACCATTTGAGCTATAATTGGTGTAATAAGCACTTGGAGAACTTTGTGATTTACTTACCTAAAACACATTATTAAAACCAATTAGTTTTCGTGATTTGTGTTGTAGGAGACACAGCGAGTTTGCTGTACTTTGCCTGTGTTGGAAAAACATTGTTCTCTAGGACGCCCAGATTTTTAAGGATTTGCACACCAACAAAACAGACAGACCTATAATGTAAATGGGTTATGAATAAGTGTTACCTTATGGAAATCAATGAGCAAAAATATATATTTCAGCCATTTCTAAGGAATGGCCTATTAGGATTAGCCACCTATTGAGATACACATTCAGCAAAATCCTAAAATCCATTCGTAGTTTTCATTCCTGCTAAGTTTCCCCAGGCCTTCTGGAATCAGTTCTACAAACAGTTGCTGAGTGCTTGCTCTGTGTCAGGCATGGTCCCAGTCAATGGGGACATAGAGCCATCTAAACACGCTGCTCAGAAAGTTCACATTGGGGTAGGAGAAACATGGTAGACAAATTTCAATGCAGGCCTTAAAATGTAAATATAGGACCATATAAAAGTCATATTCATTCATTCATTCATTCATTCATTCATTCATTTTTTTACTCTGCTCAGGCCCCGATGCCTACTTGCTTTACATCTTCACACTAATCTTTTATAGCAGATGCTATTGTTACCATCCTCATTTTACTGACAAAGAAATTGGGCCCAGAGTTAAGTAACTTGCTCAAGGTTATAGCACTTAGACATGGTGGACTCAGGATTAGAAACATGCACGCGCGCGCACACACACACACAGATACACACACGATGTTGAGGAACTCCAGAGCTGTAACTTTTAACCACTGCCTGTAATGCTTCCCATTCTATTCCTTGGTGAGGGGAGCTTAACTCTATCTGAGGGGTTAGGAAGTCTCGAACTGTTATGAAGTGAATATTTGTGTGTCCCCCGCAAATTCATATGTCAAAGCTTTAGCCCTCAAAGTGATGGTATTTGGAGGTGAAGCCTTTGGGAGGCAGTTAGGGTGTGGCCCTCATGATGGTATTAATGACCTTATAAGGAGAGACATCAGAGTGCTGTCTTCCTCTCTCCCCTTGTGCACATAACCTGGGGGAAGGCCATATGAGGACACAGCAGGAAGGCAGCTACCTGGAAGCCAGAAGAGAGCTCTCACCAGGAACTGAATGCTGGCACCCTGGTTCAGGGCTTCAGCATTTAGTACAGTGAGAAATAAATGCCTGTTGTTTAATCACTCAGTTCCAGGGGTGCCTGGGTGGCTCAGTCGGTTAAGTGCCTGCTTCCACTCAGGTCATGATCTCAGGGTCCTGGGATTGAGCCCCGCATCGGGCTCCTTGCTCAGTGGAGACCCTGCTTCTCTCTCTGCCCCTCCCCCCTCTTGTGCTCTCTTGCTCTATCTTAAATAAATAAATAAAACCTTAAAAAAAAATCACTCAGTTCTAGTATTATCTTATAGCAGCTTGAGCAGACTAAGATAGCATCACTTTCTGAAAAGAGAAGCTAGGGCACAAGTGTTTTCTCCTGGGCATGGAGCCCTTGTCTCTAGAGAATTGGGGGCTTATTGGTGGAGTATCTTTGCCATTAACACACAGAGGGGAGTTGTGGAATCAGGGCTAGGCAGAGGAAGAGGCTAAGCTGAAAGAGGGTTGGATTCTCTGCTTGCTGTGCATTATAAGAGAATATACAATTAAACTTACTTTGTTCTGAACAGTGAGCTGCTGTTAGTGTCCAGCCTGATGCCCAACACTGCCTTAGATTTATACTTAACAGAGACTCGAATCTGTGTCAGCCAATCAGTGTTGGCCATGTCCAGGCACAAAGAGCCGGTCTTGCTATTTGATTTATCTTGTTTTAATCTCCATTTGAAATATCCTCCTTTTTCTAAACATTTTGCAAAATAGATTAGAAGGAAACTGATATGACTGTTGCTTCTTTTTACTTTCCAAACCCTTGTTCTAAAACCATACCAAAAACCAAAACAAATAACTAAACAAGGAGAGTCATCGATAAACATACGTAATCCGTAATATAATAGACTATGTTTATTGCTTTTTTGCCAGGAGATATTAATACGATGTGACCTTCCTAGCTGTAGGTAGAAATTTGCTATCTCTTTATAATAGAAAATGTAATCGGGGCTAAAGAGTCTAAAATGTTCATTTGGACATCTCTAAACCATAAAAAAAAAAAACTATGAAATAGTATCATGAAATAGTTATCATTATGCAATACTTCACAATGATTATTATTACTGGAGAGTTACTTAAAACAGGGTAAGTAATGCTAACTTACAGTTACAGGGACACTCATGGGGTGATTTTAGATGGTGTCTGACACATGATGCCTAGGGATGTGGCAGGCTCTCATGAGGTACTCATTAAATGTCCTACTGGGTGACTAAATAAATAAATCAAGGAGGACATTGCTCAAGGCCACAAACCTGGAATTTTCAATTCTAGATGGGAATGCCCTGGCTCATATTGTACCCCCCTGGGGTCAAGGGATTTTCTTGGATTTTGGTCTTTGGCCATATCCAGAACCACAGGGAAGCCTCAGAGCATCTGGGGAGGTAAAGATGGTGAGCTGCCCTGTGGACGAGGCCTTCGGACTAACGTGCTGATCCAGCACACATTTCCCGCCCAAGTGACACCAGAAATATCACAAGAACAGAAGGGCAAGTTCTGCCTGTTGCCAAGTTTATTTTGTATTTTCTGCATGTTAAAAATGAAAACCCACGCAACCAAGAGCATTCATTCTTTTGACAGGAAGTGATTAGGAAGAAAGGGATTTGTGTCTGGGAAGAGATTTTTTTAAATCCTAAAGAGGACCAGGAAATATACAAATTTTAGCATCATCCTTAGACCTGGCACAAGAGGCACCTGCCTATCCCTAGCTTTAGGGGACCCCACTCCAGCTCATCACCATGGGACAAGGAGTATATAGGGCCAAGGATTGTTTCTACCAATGATCTTTGTTTCCTCCCTTCTAGACTATACCACGGATACCTAGGAACCTGCCCAGATAGTCCCAAGCTCTCTTCCACAGCCTGTACAATAATCCCCAGGATCCATCATCTGAAGGTATTTGATGCTGTGATTTTTATGCATAGGTCTGAGGGTTGGCCAAGGGTGGCTGTTTGCAGTGGTGAGAACTAGGAGTGGATGTGCCAGGTGGGTGTCCATATCTACCTGCAAGGTCCCTCACCCTGTAGGAGACCACATGTACTGCAGGAGGTGTAGGACAACAGCAAGGTGGGAAGAGAAACTTAGCTATTTATTAGCTGGCTCTCCTAACGCTGCCACATCCCTAGTGGGACTCCAAGGACTCTTAGATTTTAGGACATGGCTTCCAAGTTGCTATGAAGGCATTATTTTTCATGGTTAGAGGATAGAACATATTTTATTTAATAGTTTTGATAGCTTGATTTGTAACTTTTAAACATTTAGATACCTGGGATGAAGGCCCCCATCTATGCTTTCCCAGACCTCAGAACATTAGTGTCAGGACTAGCAATATAAACTGGAACTATTATATAAATTTGAAGATGTCTCTCCCTTCCTTTCTTATTTTTCCTCAGGAAAGGTGCCTTGGTAATACAAAATATATACATTAGGACAAATATATACATTTGTGTTAGAAAGCAAAAACAAAGGATTTGACAAGATATGTTTATAATTTTTAAAAAGAACAAAAAATTATTTTAAAGGCTGCTTTAAGCCATTAGATCTACTGTCCAATGACTGTTTCTATGATGAATGTTGTCTCAAGTGAAGCTAAGAGGCTTCACCTCAAAACAGACCTGGGTATAAATGTAGACATCCTGAGTGGACTTCTTGTCAGCTACATAAGCCAAAGGGCTCCAAATTTTCTCTATTCATAGTGTGTGCCATCATTTTTTTATGGATCTCTTAGATCAAAAGAAATTCCTGAGTCATTTACTAAATTCCTAAATACCTTACTAAATTTACTAAGGTCCAATAACCCGGTAGATATTTATATACAGGTGACTCAGTAGCTATTTTAAAAATACTGAAAGAAAAAATATATTAAGAAAATCTTCAGTGACTACAATTACTCACTAATGGGATATTGGTCACCTGTTGGGCACTGCACAATTTCTCAAGCTTACATCATACTGGCCACCACCATCCTCACTTTTCACTCCATCTTGATTTGTCTGCAGTACTTGTTTTCTATGACAGCAATTGCCAAAAATCCAGTTTGAAAAAGATGAATGGTGTCAAAAGTCATGTAGTGTCATATTGAAACTCTGAACTACTTTGAACTAGTAGTTTGCATGGGGTCTGGCAGCCGTTGAATATTGCTGTGTTCCCCTCAGAAATGTAAAATATCCTACAGCACCCTTGTGTGTTCATTGTAACACCCTGGGTGCCTCGGTGCAGTTTGGGAACCACAGATGTATGCATTTGCAGAGTTCGGTGTACAGAATAACTTGACAATGGCAGGTGATCATTTTCCCTGTCCACTGGAGCAGCTATGTGAAAACTATTGATTCTTTATTAATGATTTCTGTAAATATTAAGCATTTCCTGAGGACGTTTAAAAATAATTACTTTAATGATGGCATATTGGTGGAAAAATACTTTTCAAAATTATTATGTAATAACTGTGATTATCTAACACTTGTACAGTACTTGACGTTTCCGAAGTATTTTGCTGTATTTTGCTATGTCCTTAGAGCCTCTTGCAACCCTAACCCCTCACCCAGGCCTCCCTCAAACACTGCCACAAGCCTGCCGTGATACACACTTTATTGCACTCTCTTCATCTCTAAATATCAACAGTTGCTTGCTTGTAATTTCCCTGAGAAACTTTCCATATTCTGCGTAGGGTTTTACCAAACTTTGTTACACTTACTTTATCACTTCTTGGGTCATAAGTGCTTTGTTGTCACAAGGGCTGTCTATTTTTAACTTCCTCAAACACACCTTGATCTAGAACATCATTAGCTCAAAACAACTATTTATTATAAAGAGTAAGTGAATGAACAGTTGAAGGAATAATTAATTGCTCTGGACCTGTCATCAAAAGGACAGGTATTTACAGTAATTGGGGCTAAATTGAAGAGTTGTAATCTCCTCACTTGCAGATCTATGTTCCAAGGGCTACTTAGCCTATTTTAAAAGAAATTAAAAAAAGAGAGAGAGAAAACCACTAAGTGCACTGTTATTTCAGTGAAAATAAACCTGTGGCTTTCTTCTCAAGCCCACAAAACCACCAGGAATGTTTCTAAGGCAGTTACAGTGTCTCGATAAATCTGGGGGAGGGAGAACTGCTGGAAAAGTGTATTTTCACCCTTGTAAATAAGCTTAAAGTGGAGAACTAAGCACTCAAAGTGCTCCCTAAGCACTCAAAGAGGGTTTTTTTTTAAAGCTATTTTGAAAAACAATTAGGTGTGACTGGATACATTCTTACCGATTGGTAAGCTAAACCACCAAGAGGCTAAAATTTTGGCCCTAATCACACAGTTATTTTGAAATCCAAGAATCAAATTCAGTCTTCCATCTTTCAGTGCAATTCACAGGCTACTGTGAATAACAGGAAACAAATATTACTTTCAAATTTCAACAGAGTATGATACCTAACCAAGCCAAAATTCAATGTTTCATATCTATATTCACTTCATTATACAGTCAACTGTCTAGTGAGAAGCCTTTAAAATCAAAACATTTAATTATTACTGCCAACCAAGGAGTGCATCAGTCTCATAGGTGAACCTCGGCCAGTATTTTGTTTTAGTCTGAGAGGTGGATTGTTGGGAGTTCTGACTGAGGAGCAGGAATGAATGAATTACTGGCTAGGCAATTATGTGGAAATTTGTTGTTGTTGTTAGTTCTTAGGGAATTAAAGGTTCATTGTTTAGATTCATTTTGTCTTTAAAGTGGTACGGATTTCTGAAATACTAGACAAATGAATATGAAAATATAATTTAAAATATATTCCAAAATAAAATATAAATAATTTTGTGTATTTATGTATGTATTTATTTATTTACTTATTGGCTTAAAGCACCAATTTATGATCATTTTCTCCCAGTCTTGGGAGACAGTACTGGAGTTGGCTAAGGGATCTTTCTGGTCTCCCTCAGATGGCTTAGGAATAGCCTCACTCACCTGTCTGAGGACTCACCGAGATGACAGGGAAAGGATGACTGGAGCCTTTCTCCACATGGCTTCTCATACCCCCCAGAAAGCTATCGTGGACTTCTTTACTTGGTGGAATAAGGGTTTCCAGTGACCTCAAAAAGCAAGCTTCCACATGCAAGGACCTGCCAGGTCTCTGCTCTTGTTGCATTTTTTTTTTAAATTTGATATACGTATATATTGCAAAATGATCACCACAGTAAGTTAGTTAATATCCATCCCCATACATAGTTATAAGATTTCTTTTCTTGTGATGAGGACTTTTAAGATTTACTGTCTTATCAACTTTTAGATTTGCAATACAGTATTATTAACGATCCTCACCATGCTCCCTAAGACTTGTTTATTTTACAGCTGGAAGTTTGTACCTTTTGACCCCCTTTAAGCATTTCATCCACTAGATCCTTGCCCACCTCTGGCAACCACCAATCAATCTGTTTTCTGTATCTGTGAACTTGGTTTTTGGTTTGACTGTCTGTTTTTAAATTCCACATTTAAATGAGATCATATGGTATTTATCTTTTGCTGTCTCCATTTATTTCACTTAGCATAATGTCCTCAAGGTCTATCCGTGTTGTCACAAATGGTAGGATTTCATTCCTTCTTATGACTGAATATAATTGTGTATATATGTATATCATATCTTTATCCACTCATCCATCGATGGATAGACACTTAGATTGTTTCTATATCTGGACTATTGTAAGTAATGCTGAAATGAACATGTGGGTGCATATATCTTTTTGAGTTAATGTTTTTGTTTTCTTCAGATAAATACCCAAAAGCAGAATTGCTGGATGACATGGTAGGTCTATTTTTAATTTTTGAGAAACCTCTGTACTGCTTTCCATAGAAGTTTCATCAGTTTACATCCCTACCAACAGTGCACGAGGGTTCCTCTTTCTTTACATCCTCACCAACACTTATTATTTTTATTTTGCTTTTTTTTTTTTTTTGGTAATAGCCATTCTAACAGGCGTGAAGTGATATTGCATTGTAGTTTTGATTTTTATTTCCCTGATGATTAGTGATGTTGAGCATTTTTTCATGTTTCTGTTGGCCCTCTGTATGCCTGTTTTGGAAAAATATTTATTGGGATCTTCTGTCCATTTTTAAAATTGGATTGTTTGTTGAATTTGATTGATTGCTATTGAATTGTATGAGTTCTTTATGGTTTTTGGATATTAACCCCTTATCAGATAGATATATGACTTGCAAATATTGTCTCCCATTCAGTAAGTTTTCCTTTTGTTGATGACACCTTTTGCTGTGCAGAAGCTTTTTGGTTAGATGTAGTTCTAGTTGTTTATTTTTGTTTTTGTTGCTTTGGCTTTTGGATCAGATCCAAAGAATCCTCACCAAGACTGATGTCAAGGACCTTACTGCCTATGTTTGCTTCTAGGAATTTCATGATGTTAGGTCTGGTATTCAAGTCTTTAACACATTTTAATGCATTTTGAATGACTATTTGTGTGTGGTGTAGGATAGTATCTAGTTTCATTCTTTTGCATGTGACTGTCCAGTTTTCCTGACACCATTTATTGAAGAGACTGTCCTTTCCTCACTGAATATTTTTGGCTCTTTTGTCATTAATTAATTGACATATATGCTTGGTTTTATTTCTGGGCTATCTCTTTTGTTCCATTGATTCATGTGTCTGCTTCAATATAATTTGAAATCAGGGAGTGTGATGCTTCCAGCCTTTTGTTCTTTCTCAAGATTGCTTTCACTGATCAGGGTTTTTTAAATTTTTTAAATTTTTGTTTCCATACAAATTTTAGAATTGCTTGTTCTACTTCAGGGTTTTTTAAATTTTTTAAATTTTTGCTTCCATACAAATTTTAGAATTGCTTGTTCTACTAAAACACGTCACTGGAATTTTGATAGGATTGAATCTATAGATCTGTTGAATCCATAGATCCTTTAGGTAGTATGGACATTTATTAGTTCTTCTAATCCATGAGCATGGAATATCTTTCTATTTATTTGTGTTGCCTTTGATTTCTTTCATCAGTGTCTTATAATTTTTAGAGTACAGATCTTTCACCTCCTAGGTTAAATACCTTTGTTAAATACCTCCTTGGTTAAATACCTAAGAATAATCTTAGGTATTTTATTCCTTTTGATGCAACTGTAAATGAGGTTGTTTTCTTGATTTCGCTTTTTGATATTATTAGTACATAGAAATATAACAGATTTTTGAATATTGATTTTGTATCCTGCAACCTTATTGAATTTCTTTATGTGTTCTAACAGTTTTTTTGGTTGAGTCTTTGGGGTTTTCCATTTATAATATTATATCATCTGCAAATAGTGATAATTTTACTTCTTCCTTTCTAATTTGCATGCCTTTTATGTCTTTTTCTACTTAATTGCTCTGGCTAGGACTTTTAATACTTTGTTGAATAAAAGGGGTAAGATTGGACATCCTTATCTTGTTCCTGATCTTAAAAAAAACGTTTTCAGCTTTTTGTCATTGAGGATGATGTTAGCTATGGTCTTGTCATATATTGCCTTTATAATGTTGAAGTATGTTCCCTCTATATGTAGTTGAGTATTTTTTTGAGAAAGTTGAGAATTTCCCCCATATACTTTGTTGAGAATTTATAATAAACAGATGTTGAATTTTGTCAAATGCTTTTTTCTGCATCTTTTGAGATGATGTGAATTTTATCCTTAATTTTGTGAATGTGGTGTATCGAATTGATTGATTTGTGGATGTTAAATCATCCTTGCATCCCTGGAATAAATCTCACTTGATCAAGGTGCATAATCCTTTTAATGTATTGTTCAGTTTGGTTTGGCAATATTTTGTGTGATTTTTGTATCTATATTCATTAGGGATATTGGTCTATAATTTCATTTTCTTGTGTGTCCTTCTCTTGTTCTGTAATGCTGACCTCATAAAATGAGTTTGGAAATGTTCCTTCCTCTTCTATATCTTGGAAGAATTTGAGAAAGATGGGTACTAATTCTTCTTTGAAAGTTTGGTAGAATTAACCAGTGGTTCAGTCTTGTGCTGGACTTTTGTTTGTTGGGAGGTTTTTGGTGACTGATTTGATCTCTTTACTAGTAATTGGTCTATTCAGAATTTCTATTTCTTTGTTTTTGTCTAGAGAGGTTATATGTTTCTAGGCACTTGCCATTTCTTCTAGGTTGTCTAATTTATTGATTTATAATTGTTCATAATACTGTTTTATGATCCTTTCTATTTCTGTGGTATTAATTGTAACATCTCTTTTATTCTGACTTTATTGATATGATTTTTTTGTTGTTGTTGTTGTTCTTGGTGAGTCTATCTGGCTTGTCAATTTTATCTTTTCAAAGAGCCAGCTCTTAATTTTATTTATATTTTTTATCTTTTTAATCTACTTCACTTATTTCTGCTCTGATCTTTGTTATTTTATTCCTTCTACTAACTTCGGGCTTCATTTGTTTTTTTCCCTAGTTCCTTAAGGTGTAAAATTATGTTGTTTACTTGAGATTTTTCTCATTTCTTGAGGTAGGCATTTATTGCCAATAACTTTCTCTGAAAACTGCTTTTGCTGCATCCCATAAATGTTGGTATGTTGTATTTCCATTTTCATTTGTATTAAGGGTTTTTTTGTCTGTTGATTTCTTTGTTGACCCAGTAATTTTTCATTAGCATGATGTTTGTTGTCCACATATTTTTGAATTTTTCAGTTTTCTTCATGTAATTCATTTTTGGTCTTATATCATTGTGGTCAGAAAAGATGGTTGATATGATTTCAGTTTTCTTAAATTGATTAAGACCTGTATTGTGGCCCAACATATGATCTATCTTAGAGAATGTTCCATATGCCCTTGAGAAGAATGTGTGTTCTGCTCCTTTTGGATGAAATGCTCTGTATATGTCTGTTAAGTCCATTTGGACTGATGTTTCAAATGCCATTTGATGTTTCTTTACTGCTTTTCTGTCTGAATGATCTAGCCATTGATGTGAGTAATGATTTTTGGCTTCTCAAAAATCCCAGCATGAAATGAAATTTACCCTAAATGTTTCAACAAAGAAACTTTACTTAAAGTACCACTTTCAGAGGTTTATCCAGAGTAAAGGGATGATGAAACACATAGAAACTAGCCAGAACAAAGCCATTACCTTACGCCAAAAGAACTGGAACTGGTGTAGAGGCTGCCTGGTGGGAGCTGAAGGAAGGCAGCCACTAGCAAATACATAGCACCAAACAGAGAGAGAATTGGGGGGAAAATCCATTATCTCTCTCTAGGATTTCTATCTTTTGTTCCCTGCTGCCTCTCATTGGCATATTTCAACCAAAAGCTAGCCGACAAAGGAACTCTGAAAACACAATCTACAGTAATTTACCTCCAGACACAGAGAAAAGTGTCCAAATGGAAAAGAGAATTCTCATAGTGTTCTGTTTTTATCCACAGGTCACTAGCATACCAAATTTAAGAGTATGGACTGACAGAGTTTAAAGTATATTAAAGGTCACCTAGCTCCTCTCCATCATTTTAATAGATGAGGAAAGTAAGATCCAGAAGGGTAAAGTTATTTGCTTTTACAAACAGTATTATATTTCACCTTTGCTCAGGTTTCCTTTTGGTGATGTATACGAAAGATAGAAGAAGTGTATGACAGTATCTCGGTTAACAGATTTGTACATATAAATGTGTGTGTGCATGTGAGAGTGTGTAAGGCTTCTGTTTGTCACTGAAAAGCATTACAGAATTTTCTTTAAGAGCCATTTCTAGGTCATAAAAACTCAGACACATGCAACTATCCATTGCCTGAAGAGAGATTTTATTGACATTCCTTAAGTTAAGTTCAGAACCCAAGATCCTTTCCGTCCTGTCTCCAGGGATCAAAGGTCTTTCTCCTTTTATATCCTTTCCTGTATATAAACAGAGGGAAGAAATTGTTCTCCATCCCTCATGTACAAAGAGTAACTTGTCACTTGTATAGAAGATTTCTATCAATTCTCATCACATTACCTTTGATCAAAATTGTATGTGTGTTACTTGTAGGTTTTTTGTAGGCTTAGAAAAACAAACAAAACTCTAGTTGACAAAGTTCTTTCAATTCCTTGTTTGCACAGATAATGAATGATGTTGAATTTCACCAAATTATTTTTCTTTAATAATAATAAATTATTATTTATTTAGATGATCATATGGTGAGGGTTTTTAAAATTTTTTTATCTGTTAATTTAGAGAATTACGTTGATTGGCTTTTCAAATGTCAACCTAACTTTTCATTCCTAGGATAACTCTGTCTGTTCATAATTTGCTATCCCTTACATATTGCTTGTTCTGACATACTAATATCTCATTAAGGATTTTTGTGTCTATATTCATGAGACATGTTCACCTGTAATTTTATTTTCTTGTAATATATTCTTTTAGTGCTAATATCTAGATAATACTGACCTTGTACAATGTTCTGGTAGCTAATTTTTTCATTTTATATTTTCTTTTTTTTAAGATTTTATTTATTTATTTATTTATTTATTTATTTATTTATTTATTTATTTGACGGGGAGAGAGATAGAGAGAGAGCACAAGTAGGTAGAGAGGCAGGCAGAGGGAGAGGAAGAAGCAGGCCCCCACTGAGCAGAGAGCCTGATTGATGCAGGGCTCAATCCGAGGACCCTGGTATCATGACCTGAGCCAAAAAGGCAGCCGCTTAACCAAATGAGCCACCCGGGTGCCCCTCATTTTATATTTTCTAAGAGATTTTATGTAACATCAGCTTTATGTATTTCTTTAATAATTGGTAGAATTCATAAGTGAAGACATTTAAGCCTGCATTTTTGTTTTTTTTTCATTTGTTGTTTTCTGCTAGGAAGATATAAAGTATGATTTTGTTTTTCAAAATATTCAATCATTTCAGTCTTTGTATATTCATCCAGACTTGATTTGCAGCCCACTGTATAGTCCATTTCTGTACACATTCCAAAGGCATTTAAAAAGAATGTACATCCTGTCATTCTTGGGCATTTTGTTGTATAAATTTCAATTAAATGACATCAGTTGATTGTGCTATTCAAATTTTGTATATCCTTACTGATTTTTCAACTACTTGTTCTATCAATTACCAAGAGAAGAATGTTGAATTTTCCAACTGTAATTGTGGTAAACTCCTTCTTGAGTACCTTTGAGTGTTTTTGTACTTAAATACTTTTATCCAGCTTTTATATGTGTTATAAATGTGTGTAGGTGAATAAGACATGTTACTTTGCTATTATCAGAATTAGAACTCCTGTATAGATCATTTTTAGTATTTTTTAAGGAAGATAGTCACTATTACTTGTGTTTAGCAGAGATTAGCAAAAGGTATCGATTCCCCAAAAAAGGCAAAGCAGAAATCCATTACAGTGAAGTAAGTGGCTTGAAGTAGAATCGATAACTAGATGGTGTTTGGGTTAGGTACTACAGAGAAGTAAGGGGTAACAATTTTGTTGATGGCCTTGAGATCTAGGAAAAACCTGAGATCTTCATCCATTTGGCTTGTATAATGGTGAGATAGAAGTGTTACTGAGCTACTGCGGGGTCTGAGAAGACCTTTGCATAGAAGTCCTTCGAATATAGGTTTGAGCCCTTCCTTTGCTTTTGGCTTCAAAGGATATTGGGAAAGTTTAGGTACCAGTAGGATCTATGTGAACTTTATTAGGCTCTTATCAAATTATTTTCCCAATGTCATTGGAGTTTTAGCCCACAGAGTGTCAAGTATGGTACCAAGATCTGAATCTGCATCAAATATAACAAAAAAGGAAAAAAAATATACATCCAGGGCAGATACAATTTGATTTTGATTATAGGAGTGCTTTGGAACCACAAGGAATAGTTTCTGTGCTGTGCATTTGTACAATCCTATTTGCAAACTAAATCCTTATTAAATTTGCAAGAGTGCTATCATAGAGCAGGAAGAAATATTTTTAGTTAAGTGTCCAAGGGTTACAGTTAAGGGTTAGGAGATAGGGAAAATATGTGGGTTATTTGAAATACCTATCATTGTTGCTGTGTTTTCTTTGAGAAGAATTCAGAGATTGAGCAGTTAGCAGTGTTTAATGTAGAAAGGATATTGCTTGTATCTGTCAGGAATTGATGAAGGTAACTATCTATATTTAGAATTAACTTCCCTTAAGTGTTTAAGTGTAAGGCAGAATATTGGGTACATTTTCCTTCCTAAGAGCACCATCATTGATCTGAATTGTGGGATATTTCTATGTCTTGGTTTCTCTTTTGTAAAAAAATGTAATATTTTTTTCCAGTGCAATATTTACACATGTTCTTGTCAAAAGGTGGTAAATTGGGAAATTGGTCACATAACTGTTTGGTCTGCAAGGTCATAAGTCTATTTGGGGTCCTGTCTAATTTTGTCAAAAAGCTCTTTTAAAATGCTGTACTGGATGTTGTAACTCAGGTTAAGACCCTGTCTCTCATTTCAATTTCTGTTTTTGAATTAGGTCTCCCATTTCAGGTTTAACTCCATTGACAAAATGGGATGAAAGAATTGCCATTACATTGGCACCTTCTTTAACTTTCAAATGTTAGAAAGTATTGCCTAGGGGCACCTGGGCTGTTCAGTGGGTTGAGCGTCAGACTCTTGATTTTGGCTCAGATCATGATCTCAGGGTCCTGGGATTCAGCCCCGTGTAGGGCTCCATGCTCAGCAGGGAGTCGGCTTGAGGATTTCTCTCCCTCTCCCTCTGCCCCACTCCCGGCTCCTGCATGCATTCTCTCTCTCAAATAAATTAATTAATTAAAAAAGGGAAAGTATTGCCTGGTCTGTTATAAAAATCTCTTATCATTTTATCTTTTCTCCATTTGCAGAGAAAATTATGATACAACTGATTTGTATTCAAAATGTTTTGGGTGTAGTTTAGGAGATTTTGTTCTACTTTTCAGGCCCCTTTTTAACTCTTGGGTATATTCTGGAAAGAAATATCACCCCACACTTGTCAGAATGGCTGAAATCAAAAACACAAGAAACAACGTGTTAACAAGGATGTGGAGAAAAAGGAACCCTCGTGCACTGTTGATGGGAATGCAAACTGGTGCAGCCACTGTGGAAGACAGTGTGGAGGTTCTTCAACAAATTAAAAATAAAATTATGTTATGATCCAGTAATCAAACTACTGGGTATTTACCCAAAGAATATGAAAATACTAATTCAAAAGGATATATGCCCTCCTGTTTTTGTAGCAGCATTATTTACAATAGCCAAATTATGGAAACAGGTCGAGTGTCTATCAATTGATGAATAGATAAAGAATATGTGACATATATACACAATGGCATATTACTCAACCATAAAAAAGAATGAAATCTTGCCATTTACAACAACATGGATGGAGCTAGAGAGAACACTATTAAGCAAAATAAGCCAGTCAGAGAAAAACAAATACCATATGATTTCACTCATATTGGAATTTAAGAAACAAAACAAATGAACAAAGGGACAAAAAAAAAGAGGTAAACCAAGAAACAGACTCTTAACTATAGAGAAAAACAGATGGTTACCAGAGGGGAGGTGGGTGGTGGGGGATGAGTGAAGTAGGTGAAGAGGATTAAGAGTACACTTATCTTGATGAGTATTGAGTAATAAATGGAATTGTTGGATCACTATATTACACCCCTGAAACTAATATAACACTGGAATTAAAAGAAAAGAAAGGATCCTGTAGGTCCTTTTCCAGGTGAATCTAATCAGCTTTTGTCATACAGCATTTGATATGAGGTTCCAACCAACATGTGTACAAGTTAATATAGGTCAGGTAACCCAAGGCTACCCAGAAGGATTCTAAATTCTATGAATACAGGCACAGTGTTTTATGTGCTTTATTATGTTTTGTGGATACTGGTTTTTTTTGGGGGGAGGGTTGGTTTTTTTTTTTACAAATTCACAGTTTGTGGCAACCCTGTATTGAGCAAATCTATTGGTGCTATTTTTCCAACAGCATTTGCTCACTTTGTATCTCTGTGTCACATTTTGGTAATTCTCACATTTAAAATTTTTCATTATTATTATATTTGTTATGGTGATCTATGATTAGTTCTTATGACTCACTGAAAGTTTCTCTGGTAGTTAGCTTTTTTAGCAATTAAGTATTTTTGAATTAAGGCATGTACATTGTTTTTCCAACATAATGCTATCGCACAATTAATAGACTACAGTATAGTGTAAACATAATTTTTATAGGTACTGGGAAACCAAAAAATTCATTTGACTCACAGTCAATGCCATGGGCACTGTTATTGCAATGGCCTGGAACTGAACCCGCAGTAACTCCAAGGTTTACATAGCTGCTGGTCTTGTCTTGGTTTAGGGAAATCCTTATTGATAGTTCTTGTTTCAGCTGGAGCCCAAGGTTTAAATTACAGTTGCCTGCATACCTGGCTCATGGGAGGAATAAATCCTTGGAGGCAACCGGTATTTGAGGGTATTAGAGTTTTAGGGGAAAGATAGCAGCTCTGGAAGCTCTGGGAAGAACATAGAGGAGGTACAAGAAGAGAGAGATCAGATGGATTAGGGTTAGAGGGACAATTGGATGTAGGGAGACCACAGGACGACAGAAGGGAGAATATTCAGTAGGAAAATAAGTCTAGTTTGCTCTTGCTTCAGTTTGTCAGCTGGCTCATTTGCTTTGGCCAAAGAATCTTTAATTGAGACAAGGTTTGCCTCAGAATTTCCTTTGGAGTCTGCGTATCAGTCATAAGATGCTGCCCATTGAACTTCTGAAATCTTACTCCTTTTTATTTCTAAGGTACCTCTCAAATGACCAATTTTGTTCAAATCAAACATTTCCCAGAGTGGTCATTGTAGACTCAAGTCATCCCTCATGAAGTTATGCCATTTGGAAAGATATGCACAAGAATTTATATTTTAAGAATTTATAATATAAAATTATATTGTAAGGAGAGTACACAGAAAAGGCAGGGGTTTTTACACGTAGGGGAGAGGATTTAGACTGAGACACCTTACGAGAGTCAGCCATGGGAAGTAGGAATGTAATGCTTGTAATGCTTGCTCACTCCCAGTTTCGGGGCCCCAACCTAATGGCTGGCTGCTTGTGAGCACAGACCTGACTACTGGTACCTGCCCTACCCTGCTGTCCTGCCGCACTCCACCCCGCAGAAGGAAAACCAGAGAGAATGTTCTCTTTGGATCCAAGTCAAGCTCACAGGAGCAAAAAGAAAAAAAAAAAATGATAGGGGAAAGAGCCTCAAATGGTTTTATTAATGACCCACAGCAAAGTTTGTCCAAGTGAACATGGAGTGAGAACTACACAATCACCAGTCTGTGGGGCTGGCTAGACCAATAGGTTTATAGGGTCTCTGCCTGCATTCTGCCTTGTGATTCTCCTTCTTATAAGGAACAATGCTTTTAAACGGCCCAACCCAGAATAGGGGCACAAAAGAGCAAAAACAGAATGAAAAGGAGCGGCCTCGTTCCACCTAGGATCCCAACAAATGAGAATCAATAATAAAGCCTCATTACCAAACTGAGGATAAAGAGCCAAGGATCTCGAGGCAAAGCTAGTGGGGACGATACCCGGTGCTGGCTTACTACTTTGGCAAGAACTCCACAAGCTGCCGGCAGCAAATGACAAGGAAAAATTCTGTGGACACCGCACCTGGTCAAACACTGGGGTTCGCTGCAGAGGACAGAGCATACGGTTTTGGTGACACCTTCAGGAAACTCTGGAAATAAGCAAAGACCATCCCTACTGGAACAAATGTTGACTATTTATCTAGGACTTGCTGTAGAAAGAAAGTTGGCCACTGTCACTGGTGTTTGGCAGAGACTCAAAGACAGGCAGAAGAGTGGGGGAGTGTTATAGTGGGGAAAAAAGGAAGGCTCAGGTGTGCCCTGGGTGGAGGGTATTGGCTGGGGAAGCTGGAGGTAGGCATACTAGAGCCTGTTCTGAAATTGGTTTGGGGTGTATATTTGCCTTTCTCTGGTTGCTTCTGAGTGGAAGCAAGGGCACATACTAGGGAAGCCAGCTGTCTGATAAACTCTGATTGTCTGGGCCTATTGCTGCCGAGGTTGTGGGTCCAAGTTCTGTTGATCTACATGGTCTGGCCATGGTCTATTTGCACATTTAGTCCTTTTATGTTTCTTATGCTACTGAGGTACATTTTCAGTGTCATGATTATTTATTTGGGTCATTTCTCTTTTCTTTTTGTTAAGTCTGGCCAGGGGTTTATTGATCTTATTAATTCTTTCAAAGAATCACCTCCTAGTGTCGTTGATCTGTTCTGCTGTTCTTTTGGTTTCTATTTCATTGATTTCTGCTCTGATCTTTATTATTTTTCTTCTCCTGCTGGGTTTAGGCTTTATTTGCTATTCTTTCTCCAGCTCCTTTAGGTGTAGGGTTAGGTTGTGTACTTGAGACCTTTCTTGTTTCTTGAGAAAGGCTTGTATTGCTATATACTTTCCTCTTAGGACTGCCTTTGCTGCATCCCAAAGATTTTGAACAGTTGTGTTTTCATTTTGTTTCCATGAATTTTTTTAATTCTTCTTTAATTTCCTGGTTGACTCAGTGTCATGATTAAAGAGAGGACCACAACGACAAACTTATTGCTTTACATAGATAACAAATTAGGTAAACTATTTTAGCTAAAAGTTAAAAAAAAAAAGTAATTTAAAAAATTAATATGGTAAAATAAATCCAAACAAATAGTCAGAAAATAATAATCTCAAAGAAGTTCTTAAAGGAAAATCCACTTTTATTTCCCCAAAATATCCTAGGACATCTCAATGTCACTGCCATTTCTCCCCGAGGCTGTTTTAGAATGAATAAGCATTTTTTTTTTTTAACCTGGTGTGAACTAAACCTCTTTACAGAGAGGAGAGTGACCTATTTTATTTTTTTTATATATTTTTAAAGATTTTATTTATTTATTCATGAGAGACAGAGACAAAGAGAGATAGAGAGAGGCAGAGAGAGAAGCAGACTCCCTGATGAGCAGGGAGCCTGATGTGGGACTCGATCCTAGGACCCTGAGATCACAACCTGAGCCGAAGGCAGATGCTTAATGACTGAGCCACCCAGGTGCCCAGGATGACCTATTTTAGACTTTTGCACCCCTGACAAGTGTTGTGCTGTGTCACTAAGAAGCAAGGAAACTTAGAAGGCTCAACCTAGAAGAAACCTTTGGAATATTCACCGCCTCCCAGCAGCAGGTAAATGGAATTTTACACTGTATGAGATCTTAGCACCCTCAGTACTCTGGCTGACAATGTGTAGCCTCTTAAGCTCCATGCCAAAAGAAGCTTGCCTACCAGAGTGGCAATGCACTGAGGAACATGCTGTACGACTTTAGCCGTTACTTCCAGCAATGTCTGACCTCCTTCCTCCACCTCTTGGGGGAGTCTTTCACACACACCTCCTCCAACACCTCCATTTTCATGTAAATTTCTTGAGGATAATGCAAATCAAGATTTCTCCTGGAGCTTGACAAAGAAAAAGATAGTTCACCTCATCTGGCTCAGATCCTACAACGAGTGACTGGTTTTAGATTCAGATTTTTGTGCCTTTGATTTATTTAGAATCCACTTCATCTTAAAAAAAGTTTTCTCACGTTAAAGTACATTTTAAGCATGAAATGAGCACAAAGCATTATTAGTTTTTTAATCATTTGAGTTTTACATTTGACTTTGAAAGACGTTTCTTACCAAAGAGATATAGGTGATTGAAACCGAAAAAGAGCAATTTGATGTTCATATCATTTTCACATATGAATATACACCTTTAAAAGTCCCTAACTCCATACAATTGGAAATGCAGTCAGCTCTTCACCAGCGGGAGACATACCAAAGGTGCATAGGTTATTATTGTGGGCCAAGACCTCTATGTCTTATGCACGTGTCATGTAGCTTCTAATGATCTGGTCGCATGTGTTAAATGAAAAGTTTCATCATTGCAAATTATTCACTATATAATGGTTATAGGAAAAGATCAGTTTAATAAAAAAGTTTAAAACTCCACTTAATTTATTCATGACATAACATGATCTTTAGTATTGGCTTTAAAATACTGCAGTGAAGAAAATGAGGGAAGAGATGAAAAGAGATTAGCAAAATGTTGATGATTGTTGAATTGAGTAATAAAGTGTTCATTATATGATTTTTTTTTTTTACTTTTGGGTGTGTTTAACATTTTTCACAATATAGGTTAAAAAATACCTCCCATACTGGGAAAGGGGAGTATGGAAAACAACAAACAGGGTCACTCGTCCGTCTGATACGTCATTACACAAAATTAGCACAGACTTCTGACCTGCAAAGGATGGAAACTCCATCTTTTGACTAAGTATCTGGCTCTTTTTTGTTCTGAACTCTGGTGGGATCTCTTGTTCATTACCCTGTTTGGTCACCTGAGATGAATAATCCAGAAGATGTTTCTTTTGGTGGTTGTATTTTTGGTGACCCATTTTCTGTTGACATGGGTCCAGAGTCAAGGCGTTTCAGGGACTTAGCAGAAACAAAGCATTGTTGGCCAACCTTGGAGTCTCCTGGGCAATGTGATTCCAGTGTAAATTAAGTAGACTTTGATCTGCTTCTACTTTTGTACTGCATGGGCTAATAATAAGGTAAGACATCTTGTCGGGTGGTTCATTGTCTTTGAGTCTAGAACCCAATCCAGGAAGAGTTCATTGGCTTCTCTCTCAAACTCTGCCTCAGGAAGTTCAGAAGAATAGTCTGGAGTGAGAAGGCAAAATTAATCTGCTTCTTGCCCCAGCACATATTAATATTTCCCCAGTTGTCCCAAAATGTCTTTTATAGTTGTCCTCTGCTCCTCCCAATATGAAGGGACAAGTTTTCTTTGTTGGATAAGTTTTGCTATGAAAATGATGTCATCTGAACCATGCAGCAGCATGTGTAGGATGTGACATAGTTGATGTAGATTCTTGTGCAAGCTCCGGGTCTTTTTGTAGCCTGCTAACAAATGGTTATGCAGACCAGCAGCAGTCTGCAACCCATGCTCTCTGGAGGTCTGTTGTAGTACCTCCCCCATTTTAGATTTGGTTAATCGTTTCCACTTGGTGCCTTTTAACTTCTTTCTCCTGTATTTCCTGTAAACTACAAATTGAATGTAAAGCAGCCCTCTCCTATACAAGTGTAATGCGAGCCCCAAATGAGAGCCACATTTGTGATCTTAAATTTTCTAGTGGACACATGAAATACATAAAAAGGAAGAAGTGGAATTAATTTTAATAGTATATTTTATATTTAACTTAATAGAGTCAAAATCTAATCATTTTAACATGTAATTGATATAATAATTATTATTGAGCAATTTTGCTTTTTATTGTTATTCTAAGTCTTTGAAATCTGGTGTGTATTTTATGCTTATAACCACATCTCAGTTTGAACTAGTCACATTGAAGTGCACAGGTATAAGGTCTTGACTGCATTCAGAATGAATATTTTCAGAAAAAATTACTCATAGCTGGTGATGAGTATCTCACATCACATTATATTAGATGGCACATAATGTCAGCTTACCCCATCATCTAAGTTAATAGGAGATATTGGTTTCTTATCAAAGAACTGCTTGTTGTCTAACGAACCTTTTAAGTAAGATGGAATCCCATGTGCCAACTAGAAATACAGCAATGGAAAACGTCTTAATTGGTTATAACAGACCAGTGGAGAAAGAGCAAAAATCGAAGAGGATTCTTAGATGACATAGATTCCTCTATAGGCATTAGAAAGTTTGAGAAATTTTATTTATTTTTTTAAGGATTGATTTAATTATTTGAAGGAGAGAGCAAGGGAGGGGGGAGAGGCAGGGAGAGAGAAAGAAGCAGACTCCCTGGTGAGTGGGGAGCCTGATGCAGGGTTCAATCCCATGACCCTGAGATCATGACCTGAGCCAAAATCAAAAGTGGGATGTTTAACCTACTGAACCACCCAAGCGCCCCAAGTTTGAGCAATTTTAAAATCTGATGATATGGGATGGAGTTGTTCAAACATTCATGTCCCACGATGGTCTCATTAACTGTGTCTGTTGTACATACTTAATGTAAAATAATCAGATGCTATGCAGGAGACAATAGGGCCCACCCTAACAATGTTGTCAGGGTGCAAAGTTCCAGCAAGAACTGATGCTAATTCTTTTAGTCTTACATATAAAGACTGTAGCAGTTTCCTAAGTATCTGCATAAGAAAAAAAACTAAAACCAAAACTTGTAACTTAAGAGCTTTAAAGATTATTCCAATAAAACTGGTGGATGAGTTACACATTGCCTTTAAAAAAATATATTGGACTACATTTTCTTTCAATGTATGCATTTATTGTTTAATGATATAAAACGTGTTCAGTAGCAATTTGACTGATAAATTCTGTATGAGACATTTATCACAGGGACAAGTTAGAGGTAACTTAGTTCTGGCAAAAGTTGCTTCCCTGTGGACTTGGCAAGGGACCAAGTGGAATCGAGTACTTCCCATTTCTTGAGACTGTTCTGACCAGGACTGGCTTATTGGCCTCCATCTGGGGCTGCCTTTTTTCTGGGTGTTCATGCCCTTGGGTAGAACATGCCAGACTTCATCATCAGGGCCTCTGACCAGCTAGCTGTCTTTCCTCAACAAAAGAGGAAGGGAGACTAAGAAAAGGCAACTCCAAGAGAAGGAGGGCTCGGTGCAAAGCTAGGGCACCAGGGTCCTATCTCATTTCTCCTGGTGCTCCAGAGATCAGGCCATATTTGTGGGCCCTGAAAAAAGGCACTAAATAAGTTTCCCCTTAAAAAAATTAATGTATTTATTGGATTTACATAGGCCCACTCCTCCAAAGAGTTCAATATTCAAAATTGATTAGGCTTTGGAGCTGGTCAAGCTCTCTGCGCTCCAAGGGCTGATGAAGATTTTAGCAAGAGCTCAAAAGTAAAAAGTGAGGAGCTGCCAACCGTCTCTGTTGAGTTCCCTATCCATCAAGTGGGGATTGAAACAATCTTGTTAAAACATTTTAAATTCTTAGGCTGCAATTGCATACCTAATCAGAAAATATCGTTTTGCCTACTTCCCAGTGTTTTGAGGATAGCTTCAGGACAATGACATAAATCACCACCAAAGGGTTGAGGAAATGAAATCTGTGCTTGGAGGAGTGTGTGATTCTGGTTTACAGCTTCTGCTGGAAGAAAGCCTTACAGTGCCCCCACTGAAGATCATTTTTCATTTTTCCCAGCATAGAGCATCTGCTGCTAAGGCAAATGAAAACCAGTTGGAACCAAAAAAAACAGAGATTGGGTTTTAATAATCCTGTATCATAAATGAGCTTCTCACTGTGTGAACATCGCTCTGAGCAATTTGGTACACCATTTTTATATCCTCTAAATTAGCATAGTGCTTTCCTTCGGAGGGCTAGAATGCTTCGTGTGTATAACCTGGATTTATGTTACGAAACAGAGGGAACAGAGTTGTCACAGAATGGGAGTGGGACAAAGCTCTTAACCCCTTGCTTCTGTTTCGGTTAGCAGTGTGTAGCTCCCAGGGGGGCAGCGCGGTGCAGGGAGTGAGGAGTGGCTTTGATTCTGAAGGCCCAGCTGACTCTTAACTCAGCCCGTGTGGATGTGCAGATGGGCCGAGACAGAACAAAGATAAGCCTCCGTGAGTGAGAGTTTCACCTTCTGTAAAACAAGGGCAAGAATACCTTTCTCTGTAGAGATGTAAGAGGGAACAAATGAAGTAGTTGCCATTTATTTCCCTGGACTCAGTCCCCTTCCATGGCACTGGTTCTACAGCACCTGGTTTGAAGTCGGTCCTATAGCCTGATTTCTCAATGCCTGCGTCCCACCAAGGAGACCCCCCGGAGAGGGCCTGAGAGCCCACATTTTGGTGCCTCTGTTAACTCATACATTCACGCTCTGGAATCAAGGCTCGGTTCCCTGGACTGCCTGGAGATCCTTCTGTGTTTGCTAATCAGTTCTTTTCTTTCTCTGCTCACACTATTTTTTTTTTTAAGATTTTATTTATTTATTTGAGAGAGAGAGAGAGTGAGAGAGAGAGCCCAAGAGGAGGTAGGGTCAGAGGGAGAAGCAGACTCCCTGCCGAGCAGGGAGCCCGATGCGGGACTCAATCCCAGGACTCCAGGATCATGACCTGAGCTCAACCAACTGAGCCACCCAGGCACCCCACACTATTTTTTTTTAATCTAATTTTTCTTCAAACCCAGTATGCTCTGCCTTAATCTCTATTCTCAACAAACGACTTTGACTTTTGCTGTACTGAGAGAAGAAAAAAACAGGCAGAGAACAATATCCTGAGAATTCTCACAATTTCCCATAGCTCTGCACTTAACTTTATCAGCATTCCTGGTTCCGCCTTCTTTGTTCTCAGTGATGTGCTCGCTTTGGCAGCTCATATACTAAAACTGGAACACAACAGAGAAGATTAGCATGGCCTTAGCGCAAGGATGACACGCAAATTTGTTCTCACTGTGGCACAGTGAGCCCCCTGCCCCCCTTCGAGGCTTATCTTCCCTTTTTTCTGCTGGATCTCATCCAGTGTCACCTTCTTAGGATCTAGTCTATTAATCATCCACTTTCTTCATTCTATGTTGTTATTTCCCTCTTTAAAGAAATCTTTGCCATGACACCTAATTACATTCAATATTTCCATCTTAAAATAAGAAACCCTTATTGGATCTGGGTTCTAGGTTGACATGGCTGACAGCCTATGTTCTTCCTTTCCCTTTACTGCCAAACTGTTTCCTGCTTCATTTTTACTCATTCTTCAAGCCACTGTAATCAGACTACCACTCTCATCTTCATGGAAACTAGTTTTGTCAAGGTCATCTATCATTATTCTGTTTCAGTGCCTAATGGTCACTTCCAAGTCTTTATCCTGTTCGACTTCTCTGAAATATTTGTATTCATAAGCCCTCCTCCTATTTAAAATATTCTTTTGTCATCTTTTGAGATTTCACATTCTCTTTGATTTTCCTTCCACCTCTTTGCCTACCCAGTCTCAGCATTCTTTGCAGGTTGCTCTTCCTATAATGTGGTATTCCCCAGGTTTCTACCCTGGGATTTTCTCAGTTCGTCCTCTTGGGGGATTGCAATAATTTCCAAGGTTTCATTTGGGAATAGTGAAGCCCAGCTTCACTCTGAATCCTAAGCTTCCACAGACCTCTGTCCAGTAGATAACTTCCCTTAAATGTCTCCTCAGCCTTAAGAGCAAGGTGTGTTTCCATATAAAGTTCTCAACTTCTCCCAAATAGTTCCGCCCCCATTTATTCTATCCCAGGGAGGGGGCCCACATCTTAGTTGCTGAAAAAAAAAAAACAAAAAAAACAAAACTGGGTGTTGTCTTAGGACCTTCCCTTCCCCCCAGATATGCACTATCAACATATTTAAAGCCAACATCGGAGCCCTAGAGCTTTCATCTATCACCAACTCTGCCCATCATCTCACTGAGATTGCTCCATACCTGCCTCTGACTAGCTCTTTGTGCCTCAGGCCTGGCCACTCTCCATCCCCCTTTTGGCACCCACAGCAGTATTTCTACAACCCAAACACAAACCTGACATTTCACTCCCCTGATGGAAACTCTATTCCATAATGCTTTATTGATATACACAAGGTACTTCACAATCCTGCTTCTATTTCACTTTGTGGATTAATAATTTTTATTCCCCCATCCTGAAGTTCTGTGATTCAGATAAACTGAAGAATGGAATGCCCCATAAATTCTCATGCTACCAGCACATACTTCTGCATATTCATTTTCTTCCTCCAGGAGCACCTTTTCCTTCTCCCTCCTGAATTCATCTCACTAACTCTTACCCACCAGATGTCAACTTCCAGCTCACCTCCTCTAGGAAGATTTCATTGTTCCTTTCCCTCTCTTTCCCATTGACTAGCTGTCCCCCATGTAGGCACTATAGTTTTTGCTATAAACTTGGTATTCAGTAATTAATTGGTGCTGCTGCTTCTCCCTCTTCTTCCTCTTCCCCTTCTTCTTCTTCTCTCCTCCTCCTCCTCCTTCTTCTTCCTTCTTTCTACTACTACTACTATTAGCAGACTTAGACCTAAAGCTTTTGGATTCCAAGTTCAGTATTATTTTTATAAAGGACTATATCATTGCTGTGTTTACCTGTCCACTTATCATGAAAAGCCATGATTGCTATGAATGATAATTATGAGCTTTAAGAGGTCCCAAATCATTTGGCAGGCTCTTTGATTCCTCAGGTGTTAGGCATTAATCTTAGTTCTACAGGGAGAGAGCAAAGACATTGCCTCTGCAAGGTGAACGTCAATATCTATCTTCACTGTTGTTCTATGGAGACTGAAGATGTGTGGCCATACAGCCTTTAAGAGTAGTACTGGTGTAATAATCTAGAAGATCCCCATGAATGGAGGAAATTCCTCTTTGGTGATTGCAAGGGATGCTAATGAAGGGGAAGGGGAAAGCAAATGCTAAGTCAGAGACCACCCAACCTCAAATCCTACAAACTAGCATCAGTACTCTGGCTCCTTCTAAGACTTAATAGTCACAAAAATTAAGATTTTAACAAAATATGTCCTGTGATTGGCTCACATGTTCAGGTGACCTTGATTTATATGGAATGTTTTTATTCTCTCTATGTTTAAGGTCAAATGCTTATGGATTCTAATTTGTACCTAAAAAATTTGTATCTCTTGCTTGTGAGAAGAATGTGAAACTCTTCATTTGATTAACACTACATAATATACTTTTCAAGTTGTCAGGACTATAAACATTCAAATGAGAAAAGTCATTGTGTTTTAGTAGCATGTACACCCTTTGGTCTGGATAATGAGCACAAATATAAAAGCCTAATTATCACTGCTGTTTTACACTCCATGGAGTGTTGACAACGTGTGAGACACCTTATAGAGTACAGGAAAAATACAGTGTCTGACCTGATTGAAGATTGGTAGTCCTTTAAGAGAATTGATTTTTAATTGATCACCAAATATGCCATTATATTTGCTAAAAATTGTTTTAAAGAATAATTCTTGTCATTATTTTTACTGTTATTGATAGCTATTAATAGGTATGATAGATTGCATGATGTCAGGTTAGTCTTAAGTGTTAGACATATAAAAACAAAGATACTATTTATAAAGTGTATTTTAATCATTTATTTTGTAAATTGACATATGTGACCAATTTGATAGGTTAGGAAATACAGTTTTGTGAGCTGCCAAAGCAATGTTTGATCCAGTAATGAGATGCACTTGTGTGTCTGATCCTCTGCTAAGTTCTAATGTTGCAGAGACAACTGGGGCCTGGTCTCTGCCTCACCACTCCTATCATAAGCCATGCAAGTTATGTTACAATAACAGAACCACAGGCAAAGGCAAAGAAAACTCCAAGAGCAGTGTGAGCAGCTGCCTAAGGACAGGTGGTCTTAGTGAAACAGGTGACTTAGGAGGATAAAAAGGTGTTCACTAGGCAGACAGAAAAAGAAGTGGAAGGAAACTAGATAATGAAGAACATCACTAATAAAGTTACTTAGTAATTGATTGTCTAAATTCACTATCACTTTTGATAGTGAAAGGGAGTTATTTGTAATTATGCTGGAACAGTAGCCAATATTGGGTAAAGAAGGGCAAATGATCACTCTACTTATATGCCATCCTAATGTGTTGGAGAACAGCTAAATGGTTCCAAGGTTGTGACATGAATAAATTTTCATTCTTGTTGGCAGTGAGGTAGATAACTAGGAAGAGAGAGAGCACAGACAGAGTGATCACTTAGTTGACTAACACATTCAGTTCTGTAAGTAACAGTGTTAAGAGCCTCATCTGAGGCAGGGACTCCAAGAACAGAAGAGGTAATAGATTTGAAATATTTTTAGAATTCAGAATCAGTAGGACTGGTAACTAGATTTGGAATATTAAGAGGAGGAAATATTTTAGTATAACTGCAGAGTTTCTGGGTTGGATGACTATCTTGATGGTACAATTAATTAATATAAAGATCATAGGAAAGTCAGTAGGAATTGATGGAGGGAGAGCGTACAATCAGTGTTGGAGGCTAAGCTTGATGTGTTTATGGGACACAGTGTGATAGAAATGTCCAGGGCAGATGTTCAGATGAAAAGTTAAGGCTGTGGATGAAAACATGAAATTATCATAGTTCTAAAACTACTTGGCTTCAATTGAATTTTTCTCACTGTCAGTACTTGCTTGAATTCCTGGAAGGACCTCTTTGGCTTTTCAATATTAATTCTCTTAATGTTAATGTGTCTACTAGAAATAAAAGTCTAAAATTCTATTGCATTCCTGTTTTATAGCAAATATCTTCTCTAACGATCTCATTGGAGAATATTTGTTTGCTTGTTTTCATAGCTCTCTTTGAAAATATTTTGCACAGGTTGTTTTCAAAGCACTCACGGATGAAATTTGTAGGCCATGGGTAACCCACTGACAGATATTGCATAATGCCACTTAGCACCATTGTGCTTGAGGGTATGACCCATACCCCACATTCCATTCTATGGCTTCATCTGTCATCGTCACTGAGATACATTTAGGTATAATGAAACCATCCACCTAGAAACACTACCATAAGCTCAAACATACAAATTCTTATTCATTTACTGTTTAAACAGTTAGTTAGGCCCTTAGTGCTTTTAAAGGTAGGAGGGTTCAGGTAGTAGCAGATGCTCTCCCAATGGCTAATCTTAATTACAATGATGATGTTCCTCTTGGTTGAGCTGATGTAAAGTTGCCCTGTACAACTCTTTGAATTTCTGCCTCTGAGCTTGCTATGAACCCATTTTTCCACTTTTTTGTGGGTCATAGACTACCCAAGTTTGTGTGATATGAACCATTATTAGTGGGCAGAATCTTTAAGTAATTTTTAGTTAAGTAATTTAGCTAAGTATTTAATTCTGTAGCAAACTTGATGACGTCACTCTTCCACTTGGACTTTTTCAATGGCTCCCAATGCCTCTAGGATAAAATTTAAACTCTTTGGCATGTTGTATAAGGTCATTTACAATAAGATTTGGGTCTACCTTGGTTGATCGCCACCTTCTCTCACATATTTTTCTGTCTAGTCATATGGGTCTCCACCTGCATTATCCACAAATGGCCCTTTTATCTCTCATTCTGGGTTATGTTTTATTCTTTGTTCCTATTCCTGGTTCCCTCTTATCTCCTCCTCCTGGATAAATCTTACCTGTCCTCCATTATTACTCTTAGGTATCATTTCCTCTGAGAAATATTCTTTGTTTCCCAAACTGAGTTAAGGGACTCTAGTACTTGCTCTTATAGCACTCTGTATTTATTTCTATCCCAGCACCTACCATGCTCTATATTAAATATCTGCGATTAATTTGTCTCCTTGCAGCAGACATTTCCTTGAGGCTGGGAACCATGTTTTCATCTTAATAGCTCCAACATCTCACTCAATACCTGGAACATGGGAGTTGCTCAATAAATGTTTGAGTGCAATGAGTGAGTAAAAGAATAAATATGCTTTCTGTGGCATCCTCTTCCCCAGGTTTCTAGCATTCCCTGTCTCCCTCCCTTCCCTGTCCCTCGGAGCTTTCCTTCCAAGGCTATGGGAAGCCATATTCTTACTCAAGCTCAGAGCAGCTCTGAGCTCTTATGACTCATTTTTCCATGCAGCTGTCTCTGGATTATAGAATATTGTTTTAGGATTTCACTTTCCAGGACTAGCCACAAGTGAAGAACCTTCCTGAGTAATTTTTTCACACCTATAAAGGACCATACTTTCAATCAACAAATAAACAGAAGTGATTTCTAGTACCTTGTTTATGTCTGAGCCATGCTGAGCTTTGTATCTAGCCCCAGGAAAAATATACAGTTGACCCTTAAACAACACAAGTTTGAGCTGTTCAGGTCCACTTATACATGGCTTTTTTTCAATAAATACAGTACTGTAGTGTAAATGTGTTTTCTCTTCCTTATGATTTTCTTAGTAACATTTTCTTTTCTCTAGCTTACTTTATACTAAGAAAACAGTATACAATACATATAACATACAAAATATGTGTTAATGAACAGTTTATGTTATTGGAAAGGTCAACAATAGGCTATTAGTAGTTAAGTTTTGGGGGAGTCAAAAGTTACATGTGGATTTTCAACTCTGTGGGGGGGGTCAGAACTCCCTAAACTTTTTGTTCAAGGGTCAACTATACATGTCCCTTTTCACATATAGGTACTGTTTTATGTTTATATAACACTTTGAGATTCATATCATTTCATTTTATTTTAGTTTGTCCTCACAACAATCCTTTGAGGTAAACAGGGCAAATTCCGGTTTTCCAAAATTTAAAAATAGAGAAAGTAAGGCTGTGAGAAGAAAAATGATTCGTTGGTAAATAGCAGCTAACACTGAAACCCCTGCCTTTGACTCTGGATTCCATTCACTAAACCAAGGTGATGAATGTCTTCTGTCATCACTGTGTGGTGTAGTTACTCTTACAGGGTAATGTCTAGAGATGCATGTGTACTTTGGCATTAGCTTCCTCCAACTCATCTTTTCCCAAACCCTCCCTAGAGGAATATTCTTTACTGCATCGCCATGTTCCTAAGCAAGAAGAACAATGGGAGATGCATTTCTTATATGAACTCTTGCATTGTTTCAGAGGTGATAGTGGAGTGTTAGAGGGCTCCCACCACCCAGGCATGTGTCAAAAGTTACCATTGCCATAGATAACCTTGTCACTGACCCAACTTTCTGACAGCTGCATGTCTCAGAGGGTGGAGGAGACAACTAAGAAATGGCTACTTTGAGCATAATTTTTGACCCAAAGAAGGAATTTATTTGTGAATTAGAAGGATAAAGGAAACCTGAGGAAACATGGTCATGTCATCTTAAAGCAATGAGTCTCCATCTTTAGGAAGTGAAAATAGCTTCAGCAGTTTGTTCAAAATGCACAGTGCTGGTTTCCCAGAGATCCTTGGGATCTGAGGTGGTGTCTCAGCTTCTACATTATCAGGTATACCAGGTATGTAACTAGAGGGTAGACTTTGACTTTGAACAAAATGGTGTAATAAACACTTGCTAGAGTCTGTGAGGGAATATAAAAAGAAGGTGTTTGGGGTTGACAATCTTGGGTTCATCTACCTCCATTACTACTTTGGGAAACATCCTTAACTCCTAAGGGCTTTAGTTCCTTCATCTATAAATCAAGGACCTCTCCAGAAACAGAAAAAGAATACCTCCTACCTGATGAGATAATCTAGAGGCTTTAATTATATTTGCAAGGGGGCTTTATAAATTATTATATATTCAGTGATAGTGCTCATTCTAATGCTCTACTTTTGTTTGTCCTCACAACAAGCATATGTAGTAAATTTTCCAAAGTTTCAAAGAAAAAACTCCTTGATTCTATGCCACAAGACTGTAGAGGGAAAAAAGAACTGATGAGTGTCAGCTTTCAAGGATTCACTTCTGCTTGTATTACTGGTTTTGACTTTATCAGGGAAGAAAGGAGCATGGGACCTGAAGAACCCACCCCACCTAGTGAGTCAGAGAGTCCCCAGTGAGCAAACATTTTAAAAATCAGATGTATAATAATGCAAAGGAAGTAAAATACCAAGAACAAATAAAACTTTACAAAATTATGTCAAGGAAAATCTGGAGCAAAAATAGTTGAGGTTTGCAAAGAACACCAGGAATAACCACAAAGGGTCATTTTATTTATGTTTAGTGTATTGGTTTTCTATGACTATGTAAAGATGTACTTCAAACAACCATTTATTATCTCATAGTCTCCATGGGTTTGGAGTCCAGGCATAGCTTCACTGAGTCCTCTATTCAGGGACTCACAAAACTGCAATCAAGGTGTTGGTTGGGCTGTGATCTCCTCTGAAGCAAGCTTCCCTCCCAAACTCATGATGGTTTGCTTTTTCAGGGCCCTTGGGAGAGACCAAGTCTCTGCTGCTTCGAGTCTCTGAGCTCAGGGAAGACCTACACCCTCTTTTAAAGGGCTTTGTAGATTAGATCAGGCTTACCCAAGGCAACCTTTCCTGTGATTAACTCAAAATGACCTGATCAGGGGCCTTAAGCACATCTGAAAAATCCCTTTGTTTTGCCATATGAGGTAACACAATCACATGAGTGACATTCTATCAATTTTGCCATATTTTGTTGGTTAGAAGTGGGTCACAGATTCTACCTACTTTCAAGGGGATAGAATTGCCAAGGATATGACTCAGTATGGGACACCCAGGATGTGCCTACCATATTTGGAGACAGAAGACCTGGTTCTGCTCTGTAGAACATTTCATTTATTAAGAACACAGGATGTACAGGTACAGCACTAAGATCCTGAGATGAATAGGTCACTTTCTCTGCCTATCTTTAGGTAGTTCGCAAGGTGTAGGCCAGAAGTTTGGGGCCAATGAAGAGAAATCAAATCTCTGTCTCATGTTTCTAACTTCTTACAAAAACACTGTGAAGGGGTATAATCTTGAACTGAAAAAAGCAGACATGGGGCGGGAGGAAAGGAGACCCTTGGTGGGTGAAGGAATTATATAGAAGCACTTCACTACTCTGAATGCATCGATGACTATTCACCTGATAAATATCAGTGATGGCAGGATGAAAACTTATAAATAAGGGTGCTGAAGTGCTGTCAGTCATCTTTGAGCAATCAAGGAGAGAAGAGTTAGAACACTGACTTAAGGAGATATTCTAATGGAAATTTGTGCAATGAATATCATTTAGAAGGACCGTATATGCGGACATTATGCTCAAACTCAATGATTCTCTTGGGTGGTCAGGAAATCACTTCATGGGGCTCCTCTCTTATGCAAACTTTGCAGACCTGGGCATGCAGCCTAAGGGGGTGATCACATTGTTTCTCCGGCCCTGAGGAGATACAAATGGTATGTAGAAGAATATGTTTATACTTCCCTTTGCTGGTTAAAGCCTGGAGCACAAGTGGAAATGGAATTAGTTTCCAAAAAGCCTGAATCACGTCACTGAAGCTTATTGTATAGACCAATGCATATTCTTCCTTTCTCACCCTCTTCCTTTATCTTTTCTTTTTTTTTTTTTAAAGATTTTATTTATTTATTTGAGACAGAGAGAGAGCACAAGCGTGGAGGAGGGTCAGAGGGAGAGGGAGAAGCAGACTCCTTGTTGAGCAGGGAGCCCCATATGGGGCTTGATCCCAGGACCCTGAGATCATGACCTGAGCTGAAGGCAGACACTTCACCCATGGAGCCACCCAGGCGTCCCTCACCTTCTTCCTTTCTCCTAGTGTTGAAGCTAGGGAAGAAAAGAGTAGGGGAAGGGAGGAGAAAGAAAGAGAAAGAGACATTTAAAGCTAAGGAGCTGATGTATAGGACCAATCTTTGGAAACAGATCTTATGCTCTGCTGTCTTCCTAAGTGATAGGCATTTTCCAACCCTGTCTTGCAGGGTTAGCATTTCCCCAAGAATAACCTAACAGAGCACTCAAGATAATTCCTCAAAGGCCAAGAACTTAAAATATCTGCTGCATATTCTTCTATCTCTATTCCCCAAGCAATCAGGAATCATTCTTCGGCACAAGGAAGAGTGTCTTCTTTGTCACTGCTTTGCAGGCAACACCAGCACAGCTGTGCCCGCTCATGGCCTCTGTGCTGACCCACCTAGCTTCCTGCCGGGCGGAAAACTCCTGTGCACCACTGCTCCACGACTGACAGGACTTAGTTCACTTCATGGAATTTGCAGCAATGTGTGCCTTGAGCGTCCTTGTTCGGAATGATTTTTCTCTTTGTATAGCCTCTCTGAATCAGGTCCCTTTGGACTTGAAATGGAAGATGATGCCCAGAGCCTGGGAATACGACTATGCCCAAAGGCAACACACACTTCTCAGGGGCACCAGAGGGGAAGCTGCCTTAGGCCAGGCATTGACCTCTTGGGATTCAGATCCATCCCAAGCCATGCACCCCACCCTTTTCACTTAAAACCATCATAACTCTAAGTAAAAAAAAAAATAACTAAACAAAGAAACACACTTCCCGGATTCCTTTTCCTCTGGTTGAGTCCTATTCTCTGCCATGATGGAAGAGAATTTGGAGAAGGTCTGAATTCCTTATTACTGCAGGCAGGACTCTGAGATTTAAACCCTGCTCACATCTCAGCCTCATCTTCTGTCACCACCTCAAACAGAGCTGGAACCGTTCAACACTCCTTGTAGACTCTAGTCACATTCTGTTCTTTTAGATCTGTGGAAAAGTTCACAGTTTTCTCAGGCAGAAGCATCTTTCTCCGCTTGCCTCTACTAAGCCTCTGTTCATGTCTCTGAAAAGACTTCAACTTTTTCATCATCAGTGATCCTTTCCCCCATCAGCCACCCCCCACCCCGCTCTGACCCCAGGCACATTGTCTTCTCTGCTCTCTGCTCTAGCACGTACCATGTTGGATTAGAATGATTTGCTTTTCTGTCTTTTCCCTATATCTAAGCACAATGAGAAATGGAACCCTGTTTTATTTTATACCCCAATACTTAGCATGGGGCTTTTATATAACAATACATATTTGTTAAATGCATGATGAATGATGTTGACCTCATGTAAAAAGATACAGTGAGAAGGGCGTAGCAGATGGAGAGTCCCCAATCCTAAAACAGAATGTATCCCTTTGTGCTATATCTACAGTAAGAGGAACACTTACACTGATGAATATTATGTTTAACAAAGCAAACCTCAAAGGACTTATTGTCATTTTGCCAGTACCAGCCCCAAGACTTTGGTATGTTGGTGGAGACGTGAGACAGATCTTATTCCTTTTAGAGATGTATACTATGAATATGTGGGAAAAGTAGTTCACTCTGTGTGGATGACTGTGTGAGTCATTGAGAACCAGGCATATCAGTTCATAATTGACACAGTGGAAAATGTGGAGCCGGATAAAGGTTTTATAAAAAGGGCCTGACGTGGCGAAAGTTGTGTTTTTGGCAAACTAATCAGAGAATGGCTTTGGGAAGTGGTCTATCCCTTCTCTCCTGCCAATGTAGAAGTTCCTTCCTCTTCATCACTGACATAAGACTTTTCAGCTTCTGCTTAATGTCACAGAGTTTAGAATTTCATAACAAATAGATGCTTCTGGTTGTAAGCACACTATTATACACAGCTGAACACTACCTACGGTTTCTATCCACTTGCTGTAATTTTGAATCTCTGGGACTACAAAGACTAATCAGCCTCACATGGTGGGGTCTTTTTCAAAGTCTTTCTTCCTGGAAAAATATTCTGGTTAACTTGTGAGGATTCATAATAATGGATTCTCACTAGTTTGTCAAAATCTTCTTTAAAACGGACACCTACAACTGAACATCTTATATGAGATACAGTCTAAACTGTGCTGAACAAAATATAGCTCTTGTTACTTTTAATCTAAGTCTGTATTACTTATTGAAACTAGATATGAAATTTACTTATATATTTTGGTTGCATTTGTTGTTCTTAAGGCACATGAAAAAAAATCCATAATTGGAATTTGAATTGCTGTCCAACCAGGTCTTCCCACATCTGCATTTGTTGCATTTAAAATTGAGAGGCATAATTTTATCTCCTTTAATATCTATTTTGTTAGTTTTTCTGTAGCTATTCTGTCTATCAAAATCATTTTGAAACTCGATTCTGTCAAATTACACATTGACCATGGTGCATAAATTTGACAAACATACCTTCTACTCATACGCCATCACCTAATTCCATTTAATAAACATTTCAAAGAGTTGGTATATGCTGGACACTGAAGAGATGAAAACAAAATAAATGGGAGAGTCCAAATGATTTCTGCTTACAAGGAGTTGGAAAGGCCCCAGGGAAAATAGTCATTTACATAAATAACCATAACCATCATCCTATACTGATACCTAGGTAGAGCATAAACAAGGTCTATGGAGGAGTAGAAATTCTACATGTGTCATATCACTTAACATCAAGTTTCATGTGATCCAGAACTGTACCAATAGGCATGAAAAGGCAAGGATGGATGTGATATCATGGAAGGGTAGAATAGACAGAGTGTGACAATTACATGTGGGATACAAAAAAGAAAGGAAGTGGGGGTTACCTTGGGGTTTTTGAACAAGTAGCTTTGAAGAACAATCGCATCAGCTGGGGTCTGGCAGGAAGCAGTCGGCACACTTTAGTGGAATATCTGGTAAGAGTTTAATGAAGGGACATTTTACAAAGATGAGGGCAAGGATGAGGGGAATCTACAAGGATGGCATTGTTTGCTGGACGAGCAATTAGGGGCCTGAGGCATCAGCATGCTTGGGCAAGGAAGCAGTCACCTGAGTGAGTGCCAGCTCCCAACAGGAGTTGTGGTCTTTCATAGAGGAATTCAGCCAGTCCCGGTTCAACCTGCAGACAGGGACATTGGGAAATAAATATCTTGACCCTACTCTTACCCTGTAGCTGCCTCCCATGGACTGATACCAACCAGAAGCCAGAGGGCAAGGGAGCCCAGTGACCAGGCCATTGAAGATCAGCTTCCCAAGGCTCTGTGATGTGAAGCAAGGTGAAAACTGTGGTTAGTAAATTGAGAGTGGCGATAGAAAACCTCCATATGAATGTGCTGCTACCATCTTATTTTATGAAAATTGTTAGCAAAAGATTATTAACTAATACCAGGGGCCTTCTGAGCCAACTAGATACTCCCGCCAGCTTGATATTGATTTGCTCATCAACCCCATGTATGTAGTTGTGTCACAGGCTTTATTAGGGATAGCAGCACACACACACACATGCACACACACAGAAAGTGAGCCTATAAAAATTAATGTTCAAATACTGTAAATTGGCCTAGGACATCTGTCTTTCAGCTATTTGCTGATCTATTCATTATTCCAGCCTATTTAGAAGCCACTAAATTAAGTAGTGCCACACACAGCTTCAAATCCCATAAGCATTACCTGCTGTCTCATACTCCTTTTAAATCGTATTTTAGCAAATTTCCACTTTACAATCATCATTCCGTATAAAACTTCCAAGCAAGAGTATGGGTACAAGTAGTGGACTTAGTGTTGCCTTGTCTTGGCTATGGCCCTATCAGTTTCCCCATCTGTATTATAGGATCTTTGTAAAAATAGACTATGTCCTGGTTACTTCAGTTGGTGTTTAGTAAATGGTTGTTGAGTAGATGAATGAATGAATGAAGTGATCCAGTGGTAGAGGAAATGATAAAAAACAAAACAAAACAGTATCAGCTTTGTTTCTCTGTGTATCCTTGGAACAATTTCCCTCTTATATTTATAATAATGCTATACACTTTCATCTGTCATTCACATCTTTTCATAGCTACTCTGTGGTCAATGAGATTTTCTTAGAGGCCATAAAACAGTTCAAATCTGCAATTTCATTAGGCATTCAACTTCCACCATAAAACTTAATGACTAAGCAGATGAACGTGGAGATGATTTTGTAAGAATAAAGCGCATAGGCATACACATCCTAATTGCAAGGCTACTGTACAGAGTAAGCAATTCAGACAAGCCGGCTGCTCGGAAAAGAAACCCGGCTGCCTTCCTGACAGCATTTATCAGCTGAATTTGCTCACAACTCTCTTTCAATGCATACTTGATTTTGATTGGGATATTCTGAATATATCATGTGTTAAAATCACTTGGCCCCGAGTATTCTATCTTTTCAAAAGCACGATGCTTGTGGATTAGTCCAATTATATATCTCCCTTTCCAACCCACAAAATTATCTCCATTTCACAGATGGAGAAACCAAGGCAAAGTCAATTTAAGTCATATGACAACTTGGCACCATAAGCAGGAGTACATCTGATAAAAGAAGTGTGTTTGTATTATATGCTCATTAAATATTGCTCATTAGATTTACACAAAGAGATAATAGTTCTTGTGAAAGTGTCATGTGGCAGGTAAATTGTTGTGGAATTGTGGAAATGTAAATTGATACAATCTTTCTGAAGAGCCACTTGTCAATGTCTATTGAGAGCAATAAAAATATGCATTGGCAGTGTAATTAGATTCTAGGAATTCACACAGAGGTAAGAATCAGGGATGTGTTGAAAGATTCATGCCCAAAGACAGGTTAATACTACTGTTCAGTGAGTACCTAACACAATGTCAAGCATATAGTGAATGCCCCAATCATTTCATTTAGCCTGCATTCCTACCAGATGAGAGAGGTATTGTTCTCCCCATTATTCAGAGTCGACCCGTGAAAGCCTCAGTGTTAAGGAAGAAGATAGAAACCAGAAAAGTAGACTAAGCAGGTGTAGCTCTTGAGGTGGGTGGACATTGTGGGTAGGGTCTAGGAAGTCAGGCAAAGAAAATATTTCAAGGAAGAGGACATGATCAACCAGGTCAAATGCTATTGAGAAGTTGAGTAAAATATGGATTGAGACTCGAATTTGGCAATGTCGAGGTCATTGTTTACCTATTAACTGTTTCATCAGGAACGATGATTACAAAACTTTATTGGAGTGGCTTAGGGAAGAAAGACAAACTGAAAAATTGGAGAAAACAGATAACAAATAGCTCTTTATCTGAGTTTTGTTATAAAATGAGTGGGTGGAAGGTAATAATAAGTCAAGAAAGAGGTTTTTCTTTGTTTAAGAAAAAAGACATTGCAGCATGTTACGTTACAGGATTGTTGTTGCAAGGGAAAATGGCTACTTTTAGAAAGAGAGGTTAGTTGCAAAAGTGATTGCACTGAGTGGGTGAGAGGAGATGAGCGTTGCCTAGGGGTTAACCTTACATTGGGTCCTGGACAGTTAACCTACTACAACAGAAGGAAAGGCAGGACACGTGCATTCATATGGTTGGTAAATTTTGTGATGGGAAAAAGATGCATATCTCTTCTGACTTGTTTCTATTTCCTCCTGAGAGTAAAAAAAAAAAAAAAAAATGGTCGACAGCTGAGTGTCTGGACAGGGAAGGGGTTTTGGAAATTTGAGGACAGATGTCAAATAGATTTTTGGAGAGTGAGAATAGATTGACAACTCAAGTACAGAGAGGATGGCCAGGCAGTAGTTAGGGTCTACTTGATCAGTAGACAGCTTGATATAGAAAGGTGGAGAGGTAGAACTTAATGGCAAAAACCTCAAATGAGGTAGCTTTTTCTCTTCAGGGAAAATAAAAAAGGGAAAATGGTCTAGATGTGGCTATGAAACCCTAGAAGTCCAGTGCCATGTGGGATAGGGCAGAAAAAAAAATACAAAAACAAAACAACCCCTGCTTGGAAGTGGTGCAGGAGAAATAATTCAGATTGAATTAAAGCAAGAAGGTTAGAAGACTGTCCAGAAAAGAGGAGGAGGATATAGAGGATTTTAGTGATGACAGACTTCCAGAATTGATTTGAAATGTTTGATGTTGACTGTGAAATGTGTCTGGAAATGAGGCTTGGACATCTTGGGATGCCTGAGGTTAGCAGGAATACAGGGATGATGCAGTGGTAAGCCCTGAGGGTTTCTCATAAAAAGGTTTGTATTCTCTTTGTAGTCCATTACTGGGACTGATTCCTGGTCTATTGATTTTATTGAGTGGGGGAGTATATATGGGAGAATGGAATGGTAATCTCACTAGGAATTGTGTAGAGCATTCTGAGCCCTTCCTTACTATAATTTTTGTCAGTGTCTAGATGAAGAAAGGATGGTGCATTGATTAAAAAATACTTGTGGGATCATATTAATAGTTCTTGTAATTTAATAGTAAATGCAACAGTAGAAATCAAAATTGAATAATAAGAATGAATCATGTAAAATTCAAATAACAGCAGTTTCTTTTAGATGTGATAGTGTGCTGATACTGTGTGCATAATTCTTGTTTCATATATTTTCTTTCCTACAATGAGCATGGATATATTTAGAATCAGTAAAATCCATTCTCAATTATCTGTGTATCATTGTGCATCCATTTATTGTTTCTGTCCTTCCAATTATGGACTCATAAATTGGCCTGTGATAAAGCAATATAGACAAAAATAGAGAAGAATGAAAGGGCATGGAATAATAGTACCATAAAGAGAGAACAACAACAACAAAAAAGATTGAAGGTATTCCATTGTACGGGTATACCACAATTTGTTTATCTATCCATCTGCTAATGGACTTTCTGATTGTTTCCAGTTTGGGGAATCAAATTGTGGAGACATGTGCTTTTATTTCTCTGGGTAAATACCTAAGAGTGGAATGTCTGGGTCATATGGTGGGAGTATGTCTAACTTTTTTAAAATTTAATTTAATTTAATTTTATTTTATTTTATTATGTTATGTTAGTCACCATACGATATGTTCAACTTTTTAATGAACTGCCAAACTCTTCGAAAGTACTTGTAATAATTTGCCTTCCAAACAGCAGTGTGTAAGTGCTCCCATTCCCCCACCTTCTCACCAACACTTGGTATTTTTATTCCTTTTAACTTTAGGCCTTCTACTGGATGTGTAGTGGTATCTTATTATGGCTCAAATTTGCATTTTCCTAATGACTAATGATATTGACTTTATCTTCATATCCTTATTTGCCATCTGTCTCTGTTGGTGAAGTGTCTGTTCACATCTTTTGAACATTTTCGAATTGTTTCTCTTTGAGTTGTGATTTTTTGTATATTCTGAATATAGTCTTTTGCTGGATGTAGTTTGCAAATGTCTTCCCCTAATCTGTGGCTTGCCTTTTCGTTTTCTTAACAGTGCTTTTTAAAGAACAGTTTCTTGTTTTTGTTACTTTTTTTTTTTTTTACTTTTGGCAAAATACAATTTATTGATTTTTTTTTTCTTTTAGAGTTTATGTTTCTTGTGTCCTAAGAAATCTTTGCCAAACCTAAGGTCACTAAGATGTTATCCTATGTTTTCTTCTAGAAGTTTTCTAGTGTTATCCTTACATTGCTACCTATGATTGATTTTTGAATTTTTGTATGTGGTGCTAGGGGAGAGTTGATTCTCTCTCTCTCTTTTATATTCAACCAAATTGTTCCAGTACCATTTGTTGAAAAGATGATAATCTTTTTTAATTTAATTTCATAGGCATATTTATTAAAAATAAGTTGACTATGTCTGTGTCAGTCTATTTCTGGACTATCTGTTCCATTGATTTATTTGTCTATCTTTATGTCAATACTACAACATCTTAATTACAATAGCTTTTTATAATAATGTAGTGTAAGTTCTCCAGTTTAATTTGTCTTTGATTTCAAAGTTTGTTTTGGCCACTCTAGGCCTTTTACATTTCCATTTAAATTTTAGAATCATCTTTTTAATTTCTACACACACAAAAAATACTGCTAGGATTTTCCTTGGGATTGTGTTACATCTATAGATCATTTTAGGGAGAAGTGACATCTTAAAAATATTTTCTCCTCTGTTCCATAAATATGGCATATCTCTCCACTTATTTAGATCTTTAATTTGTCTCAGTGATGTTTACAGCTTTCAGTGTACAGATATTGCACATCTTTTATCAGAGTATTAGATTGTTTCTAATTATTTCATATGTTTGGATGCTACGGTAAATGGTATTGTTTTCTTTATATATTTATTTTTAATTTTTAAAAAAATATTTATTTATTTAGAAGGAGAGAGTGCAAGTGAGGGGAGGGGCAGAGGGAGAAGGAGAAAGAGAATCCCAAGCAGACTCTGCCTGAGTGCAGAGCTCTGTGCCGGACTTGATCCCGCAACCCTGAGATCATGACCAGAGCCAAAACCAAGAGTCAGTCACTTAATGGACTGAGCCATCCAGTCGCCCCAATGGTATTGTTTTAAAACCACAGTCCTGTATAAGATCTGGTGATTGTACTCTCTACTCGTTTGGGGGGCTCCTTCCATGGCCTCATGTGGGTTCTACACACACCGTGTTGATTAGTGTTCCACTGATGGCTTCTGGGGATCCTATAGCTCTCCAGAGCTTACTCTCTTACTAGTAATCTTTTCTGTGATATATAGTAGCTCTGGTCTCTCCACTCCCAACTGCTTCTCCTCAACTGAGGGAGATCTCTGGACTTCCCCTGCATTTTCCCTTTCTGAACTACAACCTGTGATCTCTCTCCAGGCAGTAAGTTAGGGCAATCTTAATGCTCACCTTTTTTCCTGCTCTCAGGAATCACTGCCCTGTGGTGTGTGATGTCCAAGGCCAGAGAGCCACATATTTTGTCTTTTTGTTGTTGTTGCTTCAGCTGAAAGGGTAAAGGGACTCCCTCCATCTTGGTCTGAAACAGAATTCCTCTTTACTCATTCCTTAATACCCCCATTTAAGCATCTCCCCTCTGTAAAGAATTCTTTGATAACCACTGTGGTAGGCAAAATAATGCCTCCAGTGATGTCCATGCCCTGATGGACATGATATTCTGATATTTTTCAGAACCTGTGAATATATTATTTTACACAGGAAAAAGGACTTTGCAGATGTGATTAAGGTGAAAAATCTTGAAAAGGGGAGAGTATCCTGGATAATTCAGGTGGGCTCAATCAAATCACAAATCCTTAGAAGTGAAGGACTTCCCTAGTTTCAAGCACTAAAGAGATGGCTGAGTGAAAAGGACCTGATTTGCTGTTGCTGGCTCAGGTTTTGAAGATGGAAAAAGGGATGCCAACAAATGCAGGTGACCTCTAGAATCTAGAAAAGACAAGGAGATCAATTCTCCTCCATAGACTCCAGAAAAGAACACCGTCCTGTGTTTGAGTTAGCCCAGTAAAACCCACACTGAACTTCTGACCTACAGAATTATAAGATGTAAGTTTCTATTGTTTTAAGGCTCGAAGTTTATATTTATTTATTACAATAACAATAGAAAAACAAATACATCTGCAGAAAATTTTAAATTTTAAAATGGAGAAGCTATAAAAATAGATAATAAACAAACTATATTTCACTATACAATCTATTGGTTATTCTGCCACAATTTCAGTATCCACTTGTTAAAATATTCTCTGAAGTGTTTTCCAACTGGGGCTCCAAAAACTCTAGTTCCACAGCTGACATTTTGTAGATTGTGTTCTAGTTTTATTAGTTTCTTAGCAATATGTCATTTATTTGCTAGTCACTAGTCATCCTACCCCCTTGGTGACTTCAGTACATGAGATACTATTCTGTCCCTTTCACTTTATCACCATGATAATAGTTTTTTTTTTTTTTAAGATTTTATTTATTTATTTGAGAGAGAGAATGAGAGAGAGCACATGAGAAGGGGGAGGGTCAGAGGGAGAAGCAGACTCCCTGCCGAGCAGGGAGCCCGATGCGGGACTCGATCCCAGGACTCCAGGATCATGACCTGAGCCGAAGGCAGTCGCTTAACCAACTGAGCCACCCAGGCGCCCACCATGATAATAGTTTTTACTTTTTTACTTAGCAGGGTAGTTTGTGTCAAAAAGACAGAGACTAATTTAGGACCAGGATTTCCAGAATATAGTTCTGGTTTTATTACTGTATCACTTTGGGCACTTTGTCTCTGTAAAATAGAGTTCATGTTGGTCTGTGTTGAGACAACAGCATTTACTCTTGCTCAGCAGTCCTACAGCAGATGAAAGCAGAGAAAGAATTCATCATTTTGTTGTTGGTTTGTTTTCTTTTTTTCCATTTTGAGAATAAAGAATTAATAAAAGATGAGAGAATTTTACTTAGAGACCCAGAATTATAATGTAAGTCAGCATACCAAAAAAAAAAAAAGAATATATGTGAAGAACACCTTTTTAATTGAGATAAATTTTACAAGCATTGAAATGCCAGATTTAAGTGAACAATCTTTTTTACTGAATAGTAATTAACATACAGTATTGTATAATTAATTTCAGGTGTGCAATATGATTCATCAATTCTATACATTACTCAGTGCTCCTCTTAGTAAGAGTATCTGAATCTAACCCTTCACCTATTTCACCCCTCTCTCCTCTGCCAACCACCAGTTTGTTCTCTGTATTTGAGAATCTTGTTTTTTGCTTTGTTTTGTTTTGTTTTTCTGTTTTTCTCTTTTTTCTATGTTTGTTCATTTATTTTGTTTCTTAAATTCCATGTATGGATGAAATCACATGGTATTTGTCTTTCTCAGACTGACTTATTATTTCACTTAACATTATACCCTCTAGGTCCATCCCTGTGGTTGCAAATGGCAAAATCTCATTCTTTTTTATGATGGAATAATATTCCAGTGTGTGTGTGTGTGTGTGTGTGTGTGTGTGTGGTGTGTATACATACCATTTCTTTATTCATTCATCTATCCATGGACACTTGAGTTGCTTCCACATTTTGACTATTGTAAATAATGCGGAAATAAACATAGGGAAGCATATATCTTCTCAAATTAGTGTTTTCATTAAATATTCAGTGGCGGAATTACAGAATCATATGGTAATCCCATTCTTAATTTTTTGAGGAACCTCCATACTGTTTTCCACAGTGACTGCCCCAATTTATATTCCCACCAACAGTGCACAAATGTTTCTATTTTTCCACATCCTTGCTGACACTTGTTAATGCTCATTTTTTTGTGTTTTATTGTTTTGTTTTGCTTTGTTTTATCCATTCTGACAGATTTAAGGTGATATCTCATTGTGGTTTTGGTTTGCATTTCCATGATGTTTAGTGATGTTGAGCATCTTTTCATGTGTCTATTGGCCACTTATATATCTTCTTTGGAAAAATGTCTATTCAGGTCGTTTGACCATTTTTTAATTGAATTACTTGGGTTTCTTTTTTGTGTTGAGTTGTGTAAGTTCTTTATATATTTCGGATATTAATCCATTATTGGATATAACAATTCTGAGATTATTAAATAAAGCTTCACATATACCCCCAGGTGATGTTCAAACTGTTGCTTCTAGGCTACGTCTCGGTGAGTTTATTTGTTATTCTGGCTCTCGAAGGGCAGAGATGCAGTTTCTTATCACCTCTGGCTCTCCTGGAGCTAAGCCCACTGACTTTTAGACTACCTGGAATTAAGCCACACCAGTTGTAAAACTCATGAAGTTAAACCCAACGGTTTTCAAGCCAAATACTGTGGGGACTTGTCTCCCCAGTGTGTTTTCCCCATGCCTGGGATGTCTGTTATGGGGTGTGGTCTGCCCACTTCTTCATTATTGTGATGTCCCTCTGATGCGGGAGAGCTTGGTTCTTGACTCACGGAGGCGAAGAATGAATCTCGTGGACAACGGAGAGTGAGTAAAGCGATGGAAGTTTATTAAGTAAAGATACAGAAAAAGCTCTCGAGTGAGAGGGGTCCCCACAGGGTTGCCAACGAGGGCCTTTAGGGTTGGTCATAAAAGACCCCGGTTATAGAAAGCTAACCGGGGAACTTAACTCCTTTTAACATCTCTATTGATAACACCTTCAATGGCTTACTTCCTTTTTAGGGGCTGGTTATCCTTTGTTGGTCACAGGTGATTATCATAAAGATACCCACCCCACACGCTTATGGCAGGGTGGTCCTCCACCCCACATGGTCCGATTTGTCCCCTTATCTCTGGTTTCCCCACACCTCCACATTTTGGGGATTTCTGTGAGCCTGATCACATAGCCCCCATCTATCTCTCCCTACCTAGCCCCACCTGCCCCTTACTCACCTCCAGTTTGTGGTTAGTCTCACCAGGGATTTGGCTGCCAACTGTGTCTCTATCCCTCCTCTTTTCAATGTGGCCTCCTTTCTACATTTAACTGTGGAAAAATCTGTTCTGCTAGTCTGCAGGTCACTTTCAGAGTTTGCTGCTCTGACTGGCTATTATCTTGGTATGTCCATGGGGGGAGGTGAGCTCGGGATCTTTCTATTCTGCCATCTTCTCATTAATCTAAGAGTACAATTTTGTAAGTTTTGTTAACTATGTACACCCATGTAACTACCACTTGAATCAAGATCTAGAATAGCCTCATGCCTGAAGAGAGTTCCCTTGTTCTCCTTTCAGGCTATTCTCACCTTTCTTGAACAAACAACTGGTCTGACTTGCATCACAGTTGTTCCGTTATGGAATCAAACATTGTGCACTCTTTTGTGAATGGCTTCTTTCACATACACATAATATTTTTGAGATTCATGAACATTCATGGTTTTGCATGTATACATAGTTCATTCTTTTCTTTCATCCGTATCTAATCAGCTTTACTAAAGAACGATGCACATATTATGGGAAAATAAAGATTCCCTGGATTTCTTCGTGCCTCTGTAAGAAAGCCTGGACTCCTGAGATATGGCAATGCATACGATGGAAAGATAGGGAATCTGATTTCCCTTTCCCTAAAAACACTGTACTCTTCCTCTACCATGAGAAAAACATGTAGCCATTTGTCTCATCAACTACTCTATCTAAAAGGACAATACATCTTTTATATCCCCCTGAGAGGGTCAAAAGGTGACAGCTCAAATGATGTTCAAAAAACCCCAAGGTGCCCGGAATACTGGAGTGCCATCTCCTCAGATATTTACATGACAAAAAAGACAAAGTTCAGATCTTGGAGGCCTGTCTAGGTCAAAAATAATCTAAGACCAAGGGTCTCTCTGGTCTTTGGTGAGATTTTACTGACATTCCAAAAGGTTAAGTTCAGAACCAAGGAGAAAATGTTTCTTTCCCTCTTTTTGGAGAAGAAAGGGAGGTAGTTTCTGCTTTCCTGTATATAAATGAAGAGAAGCCACTGTTCTGTCTCTCATCTGCTAGGTGTGTTAAAAAACAAAATTCAAGTGAGCAAACTTTAAAGGCATTATTGGTGTTACTCAGCAATTCCTGAATAGAGCACCATCCCATCCAGCTGACAGAAAGGAGCTCCTAAGAGCTGTACAAAGCAGAAGGCTTTTATAGGCCAGAGAGGGGGTAAGATAAGGAAAAGAGTATATTATTTCAGGCAAGGTCACCTTCCTGTGGGGGCAGGACAGGGGTTTATCATGCAGATTAACTCACTACTGCTGATCAGGTAGTTTCAGATTGACTGATTAAAGGTCACATTCCTGGTAGAGACTGAAACTGCAATTGGTTTAGATATTAAGTCTTGGAGGTTCCTCAAAAAGTTGAAAATAGAGCTACTGTACAACCCAGCAATTGCACTACTGGGTATTTACCCCAAAGATACAAATGTAGGGATCTGAAGGGGTACGTGCACCCTGATGTTTATAGCAGCAATGTCCATGATAGCCAAGCTATGGAAAGAGCCAAGATGTCCATCAACAGATGAATGGATAAAGAAGATGTGGTATATATCTACAATGGAATATTATGCAGCCATCAAAAGAAATGAAAGCTTGCCATTTGCAATGATGTGGATGGAGCTGGAGGGTATTATGCTGAGCGAAATAAGTCAATCAGAGAAAGACATGTATCATATGATCTCACTGATATGAGGAATTCTTAATCTCAGGAAACAAACTGAGGGTTGCTGGAGTGGTGGGGGGTGGGAGGGATGGGATGGTTGGGTGATAGACATTGGGAAGGGTATGTGCTATGATGAACATTGCGAATTGTGTGAGACTGTTGAATCACAGACCTGTACCTCTGAAACAAATAATACATTATATGTTAAACAAAAAAAAAAAAAAAAGAAGAAGATAGCAGGAAGGGAAAAATGAAGGAGGGGGGAAATCGGAGGGGGAGATGAACCATGAGAGACTATGGACTCTGAGAAACAAACTGAGGCTTCTAGAGGGGAGAGGGGTGGGGGAATGGGTTAGCCTGGTGATGGGTATTAAAGAGGGCACGTACTGAATGGAGCACTGGGTGTTATACGCAAACAATGAATCATAGAACACTACATCAAGAACTAATGATGTAATGTATGGTGATTAACATAACATAATAAAATTAAAAAAAGTTATTAAGTCTTGGTTGGCTGATTGAGGTTCATCACAAGTGACTCCATTTTGGGCCTGTTGTTTTCTCTCTCTCTCTTTTTTTAATAGGTGTAACCCACCAGTTGCATAGAAAGTTTACATAATTTGAAGATAAGGAATTCAAGTATACATGCTTAGTAATTTAAGGACAACTTCATCACGTGTTGTTTAAAAGAAACTAACAATTTCACTCTGTGGAGGTTTTTTTTTTTTTTTGTACTACCCCCAAAGATTTTTCAACAGCAAGCATTGGAAATATTAAGTTAAAAATATGTTTATCGCACCCAATACTGACAAGGTTGCAGTAAAACTGCAATAGACACATACAATGCTGAGGTGTTGTCAGTTGATAAGAGACTTAGAATAATTCCATACTCCCATTGGTAATTAAACCCTAGAAAATAATCCAAAATATGTGTAACAAGTTACTTGGGGTTGAAATGGCCATATGAATAAAATGTGTATCACCTCCTCTTATATGTCTTCTATAAGCTAGAGACTTTGATGCTTCCCATAGCTGGGGTTCAGCTGCATACACATGTTTCCAATAAATTATGAGGGCAATACAAAAAGAGAGGTACAAAGGGAATAGAAAAGAGAATACAAAGAGAAAAATCATGGTTCTTGAGATAACTGTCTTCAATTAAGAAGGTCATTCTCAAGGTGGGGTGGACTGTGCAGTGATATTCCAAATTTGGAATGATGCTATGCATGACCCCAATATCCCTAGAAAATCTCTATTATCTATAAGAGAAAGATATTAGAGAAATAAGATAATTATATCAATAAAAGCCCAAACAAAAATCAAAAAAAAAAAAAAAATCCTAAAACTTTAAGCACTCTCACAGTTCTCTGAAATATTTGGGTATGAAAAAAAAAAATCACCCAACTGTTAGTTAAGTCAATAGGTGAAGAACTAAAGAACTCAGACTTATTTCTAGGAATATTATTTAAAATGTGTTAGGGATGCCTGGATGGCTCAGTCAGTTAAGCATCTGCCTTTGGCTCAGGTCATGATCTGGGAGTCCTGGGATGGAGCCCTGCATTGGGCTCCCTGCTCAGCAGGGAGTCTGCTCCCTCTCCATCTACTTCTCCCTCTCCCTTTGCCCTTCCTCCCACTCTGTACTGTCTCGCTTACTCTCTCTCTCTCAAATAAATAAATAAAATCTTTTAAAAAATAAAAATAAATAAAATGTGTTATACATCTCAAAATGTTTATTGTGACATTATCTATAGGTGATAGTAATATCCTGTAATAATTTAGCAAAATATGGTACATCAAATCCTTCCTTGTGTCCTCATGACATCCTGCGTATTCTTCTAGTCTAGTTTTTTTTTTACCATGCAATTGTTTCTTATTTTCTCTATCACCAGACTGAGCTCTCTGAGAACAAGACTATGTCACAAATACACATCATTAAAATCACCCTCTTAGATATCTCTCCAGTGCCTTTGCTCCTCTATCACTATATAATCTTAGCTTATCAAAACCACAAACCTGGTTAAAGCTAACATTGAACCTGCTTCATACCTTTATTCATGTAGCTAAAAATGGCTGGAAAAAATATCACAACCACACTGACTGGTGTCCCTTTTCATTACCACAAAGCTCCAAAGGGCCTTTTATCCTCCCAGCAATCAAACAGGGCTTCTCTGGCCCATTCACTAGCCCAGACCACTATTTTGTATTTTCTCCACTTTTTTAAAACCTTCACCCCCTTCTCCAACATCCCCACTTTTTGCTGGTCACTTTACTTCCTGCTTTTCTGGTTATTGAGAAAACTGAAGCAAATAGAGGAAATCTCCCACATTCTCCCACTACCACATCTACTCACCTTCTAGTTTGTCCCTCATGCTCTGCCTTCTGCCTACCTTGTGCTCTGCATTCTTTCTTTACCCCAGGATATCCCTCCAGCAAATCCCTGTCTCTCTCCTACCTCATCAGTTTTTCTCTCTACTACATCATTCTCATCAGCATACAATTATGTATTTTTTTTTGCGCTTGGAATTAAAAAACAAAATGAAGCAACTCCTCTTGACCCCATTTTCTCTCCCACTCCAACCCCACTTTTTTGTTCAGTATCTTTCAAATAAATTGAATGAATCTTTGCTTCTCTGGTACTTCCATGGTGCTTGGCACATTATACTCCTTCAATAAATATTTTTGAAGACCCTATTGTGTAGTTGTATAAAATGATAGCAGTTATTTAAGAAAAAGTGTGTAATATGCTGAATGAAAAAAATCAGCAAATATTACATGTGCACCATTTATATAAAATGTGAACATATTTTGACAAAGAACAGAAGCTGTTGCACAAAAATGAGACAATTTTGTCATATTAGAAGGATTAATAATGATTGATTGCTATTATATGGAAAGTGCTTTATTGATTTTTACATTCACAAATTTAAGCAAAAGGAAAAAGAGCCTCCATCATGGCCAGTCCTTAAAAATGAACCCACTGGACACCTGATGAAACCATGTGCAGGGGGAGTCAAGCTACCTGAGCCTGTATCCACAACTCACAACTTAATGCCTGACCCATGGCTGGCTAGAACTTAGCACTCAATCTATTTTTCAAGACTTACTTATTGAGTTCCTATTGAATGCCGAGTACTATGTTAGGTGTTAGGGATACAGTGATAAACATAAGTATCCATGACATTTGATAGATAAATGGAAGAGTCCTGAATTGGGTTGGGGGGGGGGGAAGCATATATGGTTTCTTTAAAGAAGTGACCTTGAGCTGAAAGCTAAAGGATGAAATGAAATCAATGGGGTGACAGTGCAAGGTGAGGGTGAGACAATCTCATTGTAGAGAGAGATGGGCATATGCAAAGTCTGTGATTGAAGAGGGAATGATGCTTTTAAAGAAATGAAAGAAGTCAGAGTAATTGAAGTGCAAAGAATGAGAAGCGGGGCTGAAGATGACACTAGAGAGGAAGCATGGTCAGACAGGTAGGGTTTGTAGTCCATTCTGTGTAACTTGACCTTCATTCTTACAGCATTGTGAAGCCATTAGGCGTTTATGCAGAGGAGTTATATAATCAGATTTGCTTTAAGGCTTCTCTTGATTATAGATAGGAGCCCTGCTTTCCCAAATTGTCCATATCATGGCACACACATAGAATGATGATATTTCCTCCATGTCCTGGTGAAAGTAAGAGGGGATTTGGGGGTATTTAGGTGAGAGTTGATAAAAAATAATTACATGGTCTTTATATAATTAAAATTAGTAAAATGAAATATGAGATACAAAGAACTAGGATGTAAACTGAGATACAATGTATTAGGTTATACATTAAAAGTTGAATTTGTAAAAAAAAAAAAAAAATCCAATATAATGCTGAAGCTCTAATTTGTGAGATGTACTTGTGTGCATGCATTGTTAGAATGATCATCTTGCAGTTTACTCAGGCACTATATGATGCCATGTCAGGCACAAATCTATTTGACACAATTATTTGGGTCATGTCTTGAGTTGTATCTATAGAATAGCTTCCATGTGGCTTATTCTTTAGGCCCCAAAGGCCAGACTTTGGGTTATATAACTTGCTCCTTGCACACCTGTAACTCATACATGTCATTGCCTGGGGAGCTCTGCATTTGAGAATGGATTGGAGAAAAGCCCGAGGGGTTATACAGCTAAACAAATTCATGGGCCATTTTATAGTATAGCCAAAGAGGAATAGCAAGTTGGATCAGCATGGTAAACATAGGGATGCACAAAGTGTATGAATTTGATAGATATTTTGAAGGTAAAATTGATAAAATTAATGATGGCTTGGATGTGGAAGATGAGGAACAAGGTGTCAAGGATGACCTCTAGATGTCTGGCCAATGGATTGTGGTATGATTATTATTATAGGTAGAAGAGCCTTGGGAGGGTGGGTCGTGAAATCAGTCTTACACTTGTTACATTTGAGATGTGACTATATGGTGTAGATAAATCGTTACTATCTGCTAGGGACTCTGTTAAGCACATTATGGTTTAACTCATGGTTTTTTTTTTTTTTTAATCATCATATCCTTATAAGATAGATTTTCTTATAAAATCTATTTTCCTGGGCCACCTGGGTGGCTCAGTCGTTAAGTGTCTGCCTTTGGATCAGGTCATGATCCCAGGGTCCTGGGATCGAGCCCCACATCAGGTTCCCTGCTCAGCAGGAAGCTTGCTTCTCCCTCTCCCACTCCCCCTGCTTGTATTCCTTCTCTCATTTTATCTCTCTCTGTCAAATAAATAAATAAATAATCTTAAAAAAAAAAATCTATTTTCCAACTGAGGGAACTGAGATCTGGAGTGACCAGTGACTTGCCATGGTCACAATCAAGAAGTGTTGGAGCTTGATTTGGGGCCTAGGCAGTCTGTTTCAAAAGCTCACTATTACCTACAGCTCATCTCTCTGTGACTAACCTCAGCCAGGTCTTCACCTTAATTCAGCCCACCTTCTGTCCACACCAGCCTCTATGGACTTACTTTCCAGGACTCTCCACAGATGACTCTTCTGGATGTCCCCTTAGACTACTCAGATTTTCTTCTTTACTCTGATGTCCATGAGCCCCCTACATCTATCTGGTCTTATGTTCTCCTATTCAAACTACATTCTCAAGTTGTCTTGCACTAGGCTCCCCAGCAACTACAGTGTGCTCTCTGTACAGGGATCCTCAATGTCACCTCTCCCAGCTTCCCACAAATACTGATTTCAGCTGAGGACACTTGGGCTTACAGCTGACCAGGACCTTGAGTCATGGAAGACCCTGCAGGCTGACCCACCCAAACCTGTAGATCTGTGAGGGAGAGATCCAAAACTGAAGCCTTTATGAACTCATAGAATGTCTCTGTCAGGGACTTTTGTCTCACAGAGAAATATTTTATCTCACATCTAATTTTGGAGTATAAAAGGTATTCTGTTCATTTGACAACCCAACTTCCTTTTGTTTTCTCCTCATTCCTCTAGACCAATCTGGTGCATTGGACACTGTTCCATAGATACTCCTCTAAAATTTTCCTCATTCCTAGTTCCATTGTATAAATCATTCCTGGATTTCATTTCATTCTTTTTTTTTTAACCATGACATGATATTTCTCTTCTCCCCTTACTTTTCCTTTATGCCCCCTCATTCCCATTATTAGAGTCTTATCTTTTGCCACTTGTCTCTTATGTGTTCTTTCTCCCAGGGGTATATCTATTCTCTCAAGTTCTAATTATAACTTTATGGAGGAAAAGTATGAACTCCAACCCTGTACCTTTTGTTACAAGTCTTCCTCCAGGCTTTGATCCATATGTTCAATTTTCTGCAGGTTAATTCCACTTGAGGAATTATTTCTCATATCAGATATGTCTTATATCAGAGCCCCTCTGATGTGTTCATCCTTGCAAAGGTACCAGCCACTTCCAGAACAATACGATGGCCACTTGCCATTTGCCCTGGGAGTGCTAGTCCTTCCCTTTGGCTGCTACTCCTGGTTGACCAGCTATATGTCTAGAATTTCAGGCTCCCCCAACCATGTCAGATCCTAGGTGAAACCCCAAACTTCAGGTTATGGCTTCTGGCATCCCAAGTGCCTACCTAAGGGCCAGGTGATGAAGGAGTTAAATCTTCTTAGAGTGAATTTTGACCAAAGAGAAATGGCAGTCTGAAGGCAGCCAAGGTGATTGATTTCCCATCTTCCTATAACCCACAGATTAATCCAAAATATGGTTTTTCCACCTAGCCTATATGGAAAAGTCCTGTGAGCTAAGAAAAGCACCTGGTCAGTCACCTTTGTGTCTCTCCTGGGCTCATTGTGAGAGCATGGCCAGTCCAGGAAAGCATCATTGTACAGCTCCCTTCCTTCCTCACTTCACTTGGCTGTACCTTTACCTTCACTGCTCAGGGTGTACACTTGCAAATAATGCATTAACATGTTAATCATTGCCTCAGGCTCTGCTTTCTAAAGAAACCAGGTTAAGAGAGCTCAAATTCAATGTTGTTTTGGGGTTTTTTTTTTTTTTTTTGAGAAAAAGACATTTTTTTCATCACTCAATTTAGCTCCTATGTCTGTCAAAAATAACACAGTTAACCTATCACTCAAGATGAAAAGCCTGTGGTCATTTAATGCTGCTCATTCTTTCTTTTATTACTAAAATCCAGACTCTCAGAAGGCCTGTTGGTTCTCCCTTCACAGGAGGCATTTCTTCCCCATTGCAGACCACTGACACTATTCGGGTCCAGTCGTACCTCAATTACTGCATATACTGCTGCTTTCTTACCTGAATTCTCTGACTCTGGTCTCTTCTTCCAGTAATCCAGTCCACCTTTCACACTCTATCAGTGTACAGTACCGATCTTCTTTAAATATCATCAGTCTCTGAAAACATGCAAACAAACACAATCTAGTGTTCAATGACCTACTACAAAAACTTGACACTCTTTCTGTATTTAAAGGACTTTTAATTACCCAATATTCCTATCCACCCTTCTCTGGTGTAGTTCCAAGCCAGTTTGTTTTTAACCTCTGTACCTTTGCTTACACTATTTCTTTGACCTGAAGCACGTTTTCCTCTTAAATAATTCTTCCCTGATTTTCAAATCCCAGGTTAACACAATCTCTCCTTCATGAGGTTTATGATAAGAACTCTAGAACACAGCTTCCTGACCGACTTGTTCCTCGGTGAGAGCGAACAGAGGTGAGTCAGGAGCAGGAGCGGGGCGTCCAAACCTCCGCTGTAGCTACGACCGCGTCTTCCTCAAAGAGCTTTTTTTTTTTTTTTTAGGTTTTATTTTTTATTTTCAATGTTTCATTCCTTTGAATTCTTTTAACATTAATCATCTGTAAAGTTTAATTTCTCAGTTGCATATTGCTTTATGCTGATCATAAATTGTTTGATACTTTAGTTATGTTTTCTGAACAGGATGACATTTTTTGACCATAGAAATGTGTCATTCTTTTTATGTGGCCTTAATTATATAGGACATAAAATAGATGTTCAAAACATTTCCTTAGTGATTGTGTCATTGAAAATGAATAGTCCATGAACTATAACTAGAAGTGTCTTGGTCAGTTGAGGGCTAGGTAACACTGCCTGATAATAATGACCAGTAATAAGGACAGTTCAAGTTAATGAACAAAGTGATATCAGATGTCCATCACACATACTTATGAATGCCACCCTAAAGGGGATTCAGTGATTGAAAACTAAGCATGTATAGTTCACTGCTGTTGCAGGAACAATAGTGCTCTTCCTTCAGTGTGAGTGATCCTGCCCCTGGTAGGTAACAGTTATATTTGGATAAGCAGTATGGAATTAGGGAAGCAAGTCACATCTCAGCCTTATATCTCAGTGCCACTGTAGACCTAGATCAAACTTTTATTGGCCAAAGTAATAGAATGTACCAAGCAGGGGACAGGAGAGTAGCTTGACAAAAGGTCAGTGTGACTGAAGTGTGCACTGAAGTGTGACGAGTGACTGGACATATACTCAGTCTGTGAAAGGTAGAAGTTTATGTTAAGAGTTTGGATTTCATCCTATAGTTAACGGTGTACCACCAAAGCTTTCTAAATACAAATCTGATCAAACAAACCTGTTTCAGAAAGATAATTTTTTAAAGATTTATTTATTTATTTATTTGAAAGAGAGAGAGAGAGAGCTCACACAGAGGGAGAGGGAGAGCCTCCGCTGAGCAGGGAACCCGATGTGGGGCTCGATCCCAGGATCCTGGGATCATGACTTGAGCTGAAGGCAGACGCTTAACCAGCTGAGCCACCCAGATGCCCCAGAAAGATTATTTTTATAGCAATATGGTAGATGGAAACAATGGAAGTGGGGAAGCTGATTGGTAGGTCTATTATTATTCTGGTTTTCAAACTGTGTTTTGGGGAACACTGCGAGTCCCTTAGAGATGGGTCACCTCAGAGGACAATGAGATTGAGTGGGTGAGAATCTGGGTCTCTAATGCAAACCGACAATACCTGCTTATATCTGTTGCAACTAGACTTCTAAGTAAAATTTTATTAAAAGAAAATATTCTGTAGCTTACAACTTACTTAACAGACTGCATGGAAATTATTAGAGAGATTTCAGAACTTTCTTGAGATAGATTCAGTTCAGTTTGCTTATCCATAACTCTGTGAGGTTAAAAAAAATGAGGATCATTGGGTGACTGCATAGAAACTGTTGCATTAACCAAGGTAGAGATTACTCCAGATAGAGGATATTTACAGATAGGGAGCTTCTTATCAACTCATCCATTGTTTATGGGGTGCCTCTAGACAAGGATTTGCTGAGAGGTAGAGATTAGGATCTAGAGTCCAGCGGTAAGGTCAAAAATACCTTGGGAAGTCATATATGTTAGAATAGCATTGAAGCCAAGGATCATAGTTAAGGGATGAAGCAGCAATGATTAACCTCTACTGATCACTCATTAAGCACCAGAGATGCCCTAATCTTAATCTTCATGACTACCTTTTACAAGTAAGGAAACCAAGGTGCATGATCTCATCCAGCAAGGAAGTAGAGACCAGAGGAACTGAGATGACAGACTGAAGGCCAGATGGTATCCAGACCATGAGTATGACCTACCTGCCTATATGGATACTTTAGCCATTCCAGTGTTTTATAGTTGGCTTTTAAATTTGTCAAGTTTTAAAATTTGTTATTTCTGACTTCCTTGGACAAATTGGAGGGTCAGATAATATGGGGCTACTGTTTCCTCATGGCCAGAGATGCTATTTAGGGGCTCCCCCTGCAGATGGGCACATGGGCTCTCCAGGTGAGCACCTTTCACCCCACCACACTATGCCAGCTTCAGTTCCTCCAGGCTTTTGGGTCTTCAACCCCTGAGGGAGAAGAACACTGACAATGGGACCCGAGGACACTGGTATTTATTATGAAGTAGAGCCAGCAAATGGGTTTGTTATTGTTTTGATTATTTTCTTACTGTTTTTTTTTGTTTGTTCATTTATTTGTTGTTGTTGTTTTTTTTTTAAAGGTATGAGGCAAACAGAAGTTCTGTCATTCGGGTTAGGGGAGAGAATAGGGGTTCTGCCGCCCAATGAACCTAAATGATAATTACTGTTTCTGAATCCAAGGACCGCCATCATATAAAATGTAACATCACATAATGTCATATAATGTAATCATAAACTGTTAACATAGGGGTAGAACACAATATGTTCGAATATAACATAACCTGATCTACTAACATAAAGTATATGTTAGATTGAGTTGGGTAGGACCACAATGTCAAGGCTAAGGGCATAAACTCTGAAGTCAGCCTTGGTTCAAACTGTCACTGTGCTGGTTACCACCTGCATGACCTTGCACACTTTATTCTGTCTTTCTGTACCTTCGTTTCCTTACTTGTAAAAGGTAGTTATGAAGATTAAAATTAGGGCATCTCTGGTGCATAATGAGTGATCAGTAGAGGTTAATCGTTGCTGCTTCATCCCTTACCATGCACAGACCTCATCAATGTACTGAGTCTTTGTAAATCCGTAACTAAGCTAGCAGGAACTAATGAGAAATTAGTAGCTAACATTTAAATATGATGTGTTGTTATTACAACCATAACTCTTAAATCTCTACTAGAAATAGCTGAGCACCTTGAGGGTTAAATATCTGATGTTCTGACCATATGGACATTGATAGGTTTCTATTTCTAAGATGAAGGCATTTATTTCTGTTCAAGAGCTGTTAATGCATGCTCTAAAGTATGAGTTTTTGTAATTAAGTGTGATTAATTCAGGATAAAACAACAAATCAGTATTTAGATTACCAGCTCCATCAAGATTTATTGTCAGAAAATTATGTGGAATTTATAGGAAAAGGAATATTTGTAGAAAGGGTTTCTCCTCTGTGAGGAATGCTAAGTGATTCAATTACACACTCCCGTAAATTTTTATTCAGAAGCTGGATCTGCTGTCTAGCTTCATTTAAAAATCAGTCTCAAAATCTCAGAGTTTAATTTTGGGGTCCAAACCTCATACATATTTATCTTTAGAAAACTGATAGAGATGTTAGACATTCACAGTGAGATAAATAATTAAGTTAAAACGTGACTTGGGGATTAAAATTTTAAAGAGCTTTCTTTCAAGTGTCTGTCCAGAGAGTTCTTGAATTTCTGAGAGACTGAGTTTTGTTGGAACCAAATGAAGAGAATTTGGGAGGTTTGGGGGGCCAAGTCTGCTCTTCAGAAGCATGGATCTAAAGGAAGTCTTGAGGAAGGCACATTAAACCATGCTACCTGCTTTTTAATATTTGATAATAAATGTTTTGTTCTGAGGAATCCAAATTACAATCAGAATCATAGGACTTCAGAATGGGGGAGTCTACATAGATAATTTAGAGGAGGCCTTCATTTTGTAAAAAGGAAACTATGGCATGACGTGTTGGTTAATATAAGAATAATTTATATATCGGGGCGCCTGGGTGGCTCAGTTGGTTAAGCGACTGCCTTCGGCTCAGGTCATGAACCTGGAGTCCCGGGATCGAGTCCCGCATCGGGCTCCCTGCTCGGCAGGGAGTCTGCTTCTCCCTCTGACCCTCCTCCCTCTCATGCTCTCTGTCTCTCATTCTCTCTCTCTCAAAAAAAAAAAAAAAGAATAATTTATATATCATCAGTCATGTTTTAGCTTTTCAAAGCAAAGCAAAGCATAGTGATTAGTTAGACTCTGTTAGAAACAGAAACTTTGCATTAACCAGTTACATACAAATTGGCTACTCATTCAAATACTGGCCCAGAATCTGGCAGGCAGTTTGGTATGGAGTGGAAAGCATTGAAATAGTCAAATAGCTTTTATATTCACTAAACAACCTCATTCTTTTGTCAATCTTATTGGAATAAATAGAACTGGGGTGGGATGCTTGCATATGGATGTATATTATACGCATGTCTACTCTCTCCTCCTTATGCAAAGGCGTCTGGTAAGAATACAAATGAGCAAAGGAGGTTAACATATCAGGAATTTGGAAAAATTATGATTAGAGAAATACAAGAAGGAGTAATAACAAAGACTAGAAATAAGAGAAAGAATACACAGAGATTACCTCCATCTGACAGAGGAATTTGGAATACAAGGATGCTATGCAATTTGTCAGCTAGTAAGTGGCAGAGTCAGAAATCTATAAGCCAATTTTCCAGATCTTAGTCTGTCTCCTGAGCTATGCCATGCTTCTCAAACGTAAATGTGTTGGCATCTCTCTCGAGGACCTTGTTAAAACACAGATTTCTGCTTCCATGGGTGTGAGGTAGGGTCTGGGTTCTCATTTAGGACAAACTTGCTGGCAATAGCAATGTGCTGGGGTGCACTCTTAGTGGCAAGGGACCGTATTCCGTATACTTAATGTGGACAGAAACAAAAAGCAAAATAATTTGTTGTCTAGGAAATTATCTTTTTTAGAATGCTCATCTGCAGCTCTCAAGAAAATGCAAGGCCCCTAGCGGAGCAGTTGGACAGGTTTAATCTCAGTGCCTTAAATTTTGTCATCACTTGCGGCCCAGCATATGCCTGAAGGAACCAGTTCCAGTTTTGCTTTTTCCCTAGTAAGGCCTACTATTAGGAAAAGCCAGAAATTATTTCACACTAACGAGTGAACGCCTGATACCAACTTAGGATACTTTCCTTGGAGTATTTGAATTTTGTCAGTACTCAAAGTACCCTAGTTGTAGAACATAGTTTCTCTGTCATTGGGTGAGGAATATCCATTTTGGGGTACTAAGGGATGCTCTCTATCCACTAGTGACCTTCCCCACCAGGGAATTCTTACGTATTCAGCTTACATGAATTTCCATACCTCGAATTTCTCTCCAGCTTTCTCTTTTATTCCTTGGCTTTCTACCACTGTTCATGAAGGACTAACCCAGGAATCTCTGAGAGTTGGGGGCTTTTCAAAGGCTAGATGACTTGCATTTTTCTACAGTTGACTTGCTGAGATGTAAAAAAAAAAAAAAAAAAAAAAAAAATGTCTGTTGGGTTCACCCTACATTGGAAATCAAACACATGAGAGTTTTGAGCAGAGATCAAAGGTTGAACCAATTTAGAATCTGGGTAAGGAAAAAAAGATTTGTGCATGATCAGTGCCCTAGCAAAGAATTTTGTATTAAACGAGAATTTGGAGCAATATCAGCACTCAGGATAGTACACAAGAAGTCCTCTATTGTATGATGATTTGTTGAATGAATGAGAGGATTAATAAATGAGTTATTCTGTAGATGAGGAGAAAGGGGCTAAGGTGTAGTGATTCCAAATATTACTCTTTCATTCATCTTATTTGATGCAATTGCAAATATGGTACCAGGGAAATTCCAGTAACAGTTTACAGAAAATAAGAGAGGGAAGTCAGGGAGGAGGGTGACTATTTCTCCCTCATTTTTCTCCTTTTGTCCTCCTTCAGCTATCCAGGCACCTGTCACTTCCTAGGTTTATTTTTTTTCTATAGCTTTATCTGCAAGACTAGTTTTATCTTCTTGTATTTCAGTCTCTGAAGCATTTCTTTCTTTATGTATATTTAGAAGCCTGTCCATTTCACTGGAGAATAAATGAACTCCTCTTTTTTGCTGGTATAAACTCCACGTGCTGGTGTGAGCACAGCATAAAATGTACAAAAACAAAACAAAACAAAGAAACAAACCAAAATAAGGCATGTGATACCTTCTGAAAGATTGGAATAACTTCCCAGCCCAGAAACAAACAAAAAGAAAGTGTGTGTGAATTGGAAGCCTGTGCGCAGTATATCGCTACCCTCTTGAGCAAAAAACAATCTTGTGTGTCCCTGGCTTCATGACTGTGGTCCTCAGAAAATTGGATGCAGTATTGAATTAGACATGCTGGAGGTGACTGAAAGAATACCTGTGAAGGATAAGGGGAGAGAGCAGGAATGTGTAGGGAGAGGCTTCAGACTATACAGGTAAAAGGAGAGGAGGAAGGAAGGAGGATTGGGCTAGGAAGAACTTCAGACTACAGAGCAGTTTTAAGATAGTCTCAACAGGCTGATCGAGAATGCTGATGGCCAAATAATTCATCAGATGGTCCCACCTCCCAGAGGAACAGGTCTGCACTAATACACTCCCCACGCTCACTCACTGGCTGGGAGCTGCTGGTAATATCATCGTCATTGTGAATGCAATGGTATATCCGGAGTAGTAGCTGGATCAGTCACTTAACTCCATCCCCTCAAATAAGAGTTGTGGCTGGTGTATTTTCACAGCCATCACAGCGACCCCTTGAGCTGTGAAGATTGACATCTCCATGCAGGCTCAGGGAACAGCTCCTCCATGTTATCCATGGACCGTTCTTCCTGTAGGATAACTTAGAGGGGGGAGATCAGTGGATCACACTAGCCCCTGTCGATAGAGTTGGTCTGGGGATCTCAACTAGTGTTTACCCTTGGTCTCATCTGCTATCTACTCTAAATTGCCCTCACCCTCAGTGGTCACTTTGGTAGGTCTTGGTGGCTTATTGGTGGTGAAGAAGCTTAGCTAACATCAACTGGTTGAGTCATTTTGTTCCTACTTGGTTGTTCAGTACCTCTTGTATTTTGAATGGTTTCTGGTAGTGCTTTGGATTTCTGAGTATCGATATCAATGGAGACCCTGGGTCCAACAGCCCTCATCATGTCTGAGTACTTCCCTTTCTGTGATACAACCACCAAAGTAACATTCGTAGGTCCCTTTTGGCAAGGGAAAAATGGGGAATCATTAGAGTATATACTGGCTACAGTTTTGCAAATTCCTTCCTTTTAATCAGTGGATTCTGGATCTGAACAAGTGATTATGACATCTTATTGGAGCAACTGCCCTCAGTCTCTTGCTCCTTGATTCTGCCTTCTCTGGCTACAGATACTAAGTAGCATCCTTGTTGACAGCCCATGTGTTTCACCTCTAGGAAGCCATGTTCTCGTAACCATCTCCATACTTCTCTCTGCACTGACTGCCCCCTCTGACTTTTCCAGCTATTCCAGGAATGTCAGCTGCCCAACTTCTCTTGGCTAAGCAGCATCACCACATGGTCTTTACTGATTCAGGCCCCACCAGCCCTATGGGCATTAATGAACCCAGCCCTGGGCAGCCCCTCTTCCTCTCAGCCTTTACCTCCACTGCGATTCTTGGCCGTGTTGGTGCCTCTCCTCAGCCGCTCAAAACCCAAGGGTGTTGCCTTGGCTATTGCTGCTACACGCAAACTGATTTTTGCAGGTCTCTTAATATATAATATCCTTTCTGCCTTATCGGGCTCAAAATATTCCCAGCTGGATTATAACTCTAGTTACCAGCCTGGTACCTAGGAGAAGAGGTGGGAGCAGCTCTTGAGGGAGGCGCCATGCACCTTGTCGGGGAGAGGGCTCTGTATCATTATTTTCCAGCATGGAGGAAGTGCTGGCTCCTAGTAGAGAGGGGTGGGCCACATCCACAATCTTTGAAGGCTAGAGCCAAATTCCCCTGGAACTTCCATCACCATGCCCTATCCCATGTTTCAGGGTCCAAAGTTTTCTCCACCAGGGCTCGAAACGTAGTAAAACAGACTGCCGTGGCTGAGCATTTAAACTTCTTTGGAGTTCAGTGTCTCTATCACGTGAGTCCGCTCCTCAACTGAGTCAGACCTCTCACTACAGGAGTTAAGGGGCTCTTTGAAAGCAAATGAAAAGGCCCTCTGGCTCTCATGCTTACCTTTAATTGTTTGTTCACGGCCCACAGTTTCTCATTATGCTCCTGTGGGGTCTCAGTACAACTTAGCAATAACCAGCCAATTCTGCTGTCCTTATAGTGATTACTCCTTCATATCTTTCAAGTGCCTGGACCATTGCCCTTGGAGGGGGCATTCCATCTGCCAGGATGTTTTTCCAGGTCACCAACAAAGAACTCTGCAGCAAATGGGCCACACACGGCTCAGGCTGGCCTCCTCCTTGTCCTCCAGGTAGCGAGTGAAGCACACCCCAGACCCCTCTTCCATCCCTGCTTCCTCGATGAAGCCCTGACACCACCTGTGTTAGTTTGAATCCTCTGAAAAGCAGACGGCAGGCTGGCCTCAGATGTGCAGGGCAGTTGTTGAAGGGATGCCAGGGAAAGATCATGGGAAGAACCAGGAATGGGCAGGGAGAGGCTTGGCCTGACACCTGTGAAAGGAGATGGGGGCAGGAGCACTGGAAGATTGGGTAGAAACACACCACAGAGCAGTACTAGGAAAAATGCTACCTGGCTGAAGCAGAGGCCCTGTGACAAAGTTGCATGTTAAAGAAGACTCTCCTGGGCGCCTGGGTGGCTCAGTCGTTAAGCGTCTGCCTTCGGCTCAGGTCATGATCCCAGGGTCCTGGGATCGAGCCCCACATCGGGCTCTCTGCTCAGCGGGGAGCCTGCTTCTCCCTCTCCCACTCCCCCTGCTTGTGTTCCCTCTCTCGCTGTGTTTCTCTCTGTCAAATAAATAAATAAAATCTTAAAAAAAAAAAAAAAAAAAAAGAGAAGACTCTCCTGTCTGGAGGAGTGGCCATGGACCATCCCTCCATGGCCCGTCATTCACTGGCTGGGAACGTCCAGGAGAAACCTGAGTCTTGGCATTCCCGTGGTGTGGTCCAGAGAGGGGGCAGCCAAGTCAACTAGGCTCCCCACTGCCACCAGCAAGGACTGTAATTGCTTCCTGATGAATAGTTAACATTTATTACATGTTATTTGTTATATGCCAGGCACCCTGTCAGAGCTTTGGAATGCATCTTTCCAGTTAATCTTCGTAAGTGCAAAGATTGTTCCCACTTTTCAAAATCAAACTGAGGCTCCAAGAGGTTAAGTAATCTGCCAAATGGGGCGCCTGGGTGGCTCAGTTGGTTAAGCGACTGCCTTCGGCTCGGGTCATGATCCCGGAGTCCTGGGATCGAGTCCCGCATCGGGCTCCCTGCTCAGCAGGGAGCCTGCTTCTCCCTCTGACCCTCCCCCCTCTCATGTGCTCTCTGTCTCTCTCATTCTCTCTGTCTCAAATAAATAAATAAAATTAAAAAAAAAAAAAAGTAATCTGCCAAAGGCCACAGGACTTGGTCCCCTTAACAGGAATCCTCTGCAACTTCCCATCAAAGCAGTTTTGTAGATATTTAAAAAACACATATTCTGTTTCTAAAGGTTCACCAAGTTTTTGGAATGTAATAGTAAACCAGGCAGCATGGGCCCTACCCTCACAGAATTTAAATCCAATCGGGGAAATTGATATGCAGATATGTAATTATAATCTGGCTTTTCAACTTTCTAGAAAGGCCCTTATGAAACCACGTGAGGCTTCCTGGGGAATGTGATATTCATCTGGGACTGGAGGATGGGTAGCATTTAAGCAGGCGACAAAGGGTGGTCCAAGAGGGTACCACGTAGAGGAAACACTATATAGGCAACTGCCAATAGCCAAAGGAAGCATGGCAGCTTCAACATTCTTAGCGAGAATGGGCATCCTAGCACGTGGAAAGGCTCTCCAAACTGTTAGTCATTTCAAGCTGCGTTCTCTTGGAGGTGTGCAGAAACAGAGCAACAAGCAGAAAAGACAGGGTCATATATCCTCAAAAAGCATATATTCAATAGTATGAAAATTGCAATATGGATGGGAAATAAAACATTCTTTCAACAACAACTTTGGAATAGACTTGCATTGTACTTAATTGACCTGAGATTCTTACAGACCTTTCTATTTGACTAGTACAAGAGTTTCCTGGTTGAAATCTCTCCCTTCCAGCTGTTTCCAGGTACTGCTCCACTGTTACCGTCTCTGAGGGTCCCATAGGTTGTTTCATTTCTAAACTCAGTGTAAGGCTTTCCTATTGGTTCTCCCAGAGAATCAAGTTTTGTGTCCTGATTTTCAAGACACTTCAGAAGAGAAGGGGATTCTGGTTATCATAGCAGGAAGAGGTCAGTAATTTCTTGGTATCCAACTGGTCAAAATTGTCAAAATCCACCATTTCAGGGCACTGGAAATTGGTCTCGGAGGAAAACAAATTGAAACATTTGTTTTTGAAAAACTGCTAGACCTCTGGGTAAGAACATGTGGCTTTTGTGCCAAAGGCACTTTCTCCCACTTCAGGTCTTTCAGGCATGATGGGGCTGGCCACAAAATCAGCAACTTTGCTGGCAAGAGGGGTAAAATCCACCGGGGTGAGAGGCCAAACCCTGTGCTTTTTCAGGGTAAAAGAGGCAGATTTTTACCTAAATGGAAATATTTTAACCACCAACTGATGAACTGAGAGACAGAACATGGTATATGCACAGAGTGAAACACTACTCAGTGATTCAAAGAAATGAACCACTGACAGGTGCTACAACTTGGAAAAACCTTAAAAAAAAAAAAAAAAGACTATGCTAAGTGAAAGCAGCCAGTCACAAAAGAACATATATGATATGATTCTCTTTATGAGACATACCCAGAAAAGACAAAACTACAGAGACAGAAAAGAGGTCATTTGGTTGCCTGGGGTGGAATCGATGAATGCCTGCAAACAAGTATGAGGGAACATTTTGGAAGTGTTGTAAAACTGGATCATGGGAATGCTCACACAACTCTATAAATATACTAACACTGACCCGAACCGCACACTTAAAATGGGTGCATTTTGTAGTACGTAAATTATACCTCAATAAAAGCGTGAAAAAACTTCTCCAAAATCTTGCTCCATCACAGCCTGAAAACATCTCCTGATACTGTCCACGCTCGCTGTGCAGCAGAGCCTTGGTCCAAGCGGACTCCTCGCGGTTCTGTCCGCTCCTCTCCTGCACCTGCAACCCACGCAGCCTCAGTGCACTGCTGAGCTGAGCGCAGCTAGCAGCTGATACCCTCGTAACTGCCGTTTTGGCTGCGAGAAGCCCTTTGCTTGCCTAGTGGAGCAAGCAGATACTATCGTTTCTTGTATTTCCCCTGCCATGAAAACTTCAGGGAATATGGCCCCGGTCCCATTTTCTTCACTCAGCCTTCCCTGACTGTTCTAGTTCATAGATAAGTACAGTTTAATAGTTAGCTGTTCTTCACTAATTTAATTCAATAATCTGAGCAAATTGTGCCCAAAGCCTACCATGCTTTCAACGTAGCACATATGTGCCAGAGAAAAACAAAGTTCTTACTTCCATGGAACCTATATTTTAGCAATTATATTGATACTGTCCCCATGTAATTAAATCGATGTTAGTTCTGCTGCCTTCGTTACAGTATAATTCATTCTTTGAGGGTAGGGAGTCTCTTATACTACTTTGCATAATCTCTAACACATGCTTAGTATGGCTTAGGTCATTTAGTGAAATGAAAGTGTCACTCTCAAGGATATTTGCATGTTAAGTCTTAATTTTATGTGTAAGAAGGAAAACCTGGGAACGGCAACTTAGCGATTTTTGTAAGGGAGTGGGTAGAGATTTATTTGTACCAAGTAAGTGATAAGGGGTGATTCTTTCAGTGTTAAAATTAAATCACTGAATGAGTTTCAGCTCTGTCTACATTTAAGGAGAATTCTGGACCTACTTCAAGTTTTAATCTACACTTGTGACACGGAAGTATGTTAGAAGTTTCACTGGTGAGGGTAGATAAAGCCCGCTGTTGTAGTATGAACTTCTGATATTCAGTAGCTTGGTAGAAACTTATTTTTTATTTATGCCAAGTCCAATGTGTGCTTGGCAGGTGGTCTACCTCAAGGTCATTACGGGACCCAGGTTTATAGGCTCCTTCCAACCAGCTGACCGCCGACAAGAGATTCCACAGGGAAGACACACCCTCTTCTTACCCACTTCTGTTCACACAGCCCTCCCACTCATGTCTATTGGCAGGAACTCAGTCACGTGACCACATCTAAATGCAAGGGAGCATAGCAAATATAGGTTTGCTATGTGTCCAGGGGGAAAAGGAAATGGGTTTTTTTGAACATGTAGCAATTTCTGCCTCAGAATTTGTACCCTGTTGTTCCAGAATAGCTCAGTAACCTTGGATATTTCTGACAAATGCTTATGAATAATTCACTTTGACATGGTGGAGAAATGCCATATGCTGGCTATATTTGTGCTATCTTCAATTTTCATCTGGACTACTTTCTTTTTTATAGTAAAAATAACAACTCACATTGTTTCACATGACATTAAATAAAAATTGCATTTTACAAACAATTAGTATATTATGATGGCCATTTGGTAAAATGGAAATATGTACACAAAGAAAATCCTGAAGAAAAAATATCAAGATGTTAGTCGTTATCCCTTTGGAAATGGAAACACTTTTCACTCTTTTTTATTTTTCTGTGTTTTCTGAAAAGTTCAGAATAAGCAGACGTATTTTTACAATCAGAAAAATAAAACAATTCTATTTAAAATAATAGGGACCTACTTACACAGTGTGTAGCTAATCGTATAGGGTCCTTTACATGCTTTATTTTATTGCTCTTGTGGGTTAGTAAGGCAGACTTTAGTAGTATTATGCCCATTTTGCAGATGAGGGAATGAAGGTCAGGTGAAGCAAGTAACTTGCCCAAGGACACACAGCCAGAAACAGCCAATCTGGGACTTGGACCCAGAGCCCATCCTTTCAAATTCTGTTTTTCCCCTAATATCAAGTTGGTTTTGGGAGCCCAGAAGTGAGATATTGTGTTCCCATTCACAGTTATTAAAGAAAACACATGGACACTTGTTTGCAGTTTCTTCCAGCTTCCTCTTAGAAAGACACAAGAGAAGTTTCTTTGTGACTTTTGCAACAAAATAATACAGAACTAGGAAAAGGGAAGTGTTGAGTGCATTTAGGTGAGGCCTTTCTGACAGAGAAATTACAGTGGAGAGTCACTTTTATCATCTCTGTCCACTTGGACAGAGTTTGCTTTCTGGGCCCTTGGCAGCTCTCTTTTCATAACAAGTATTGGAAAAGTTTCCAGGCCATCTTGTCTGTGCCACATCTGATCCAGATGGCTTTGAACACTCCAAATTTAGTTATTTTGTTTTCACCTCTCAGGGTAAAAAAGAACAGCCTGTAACAATGCTGTGGAGAAATTTCTGGAGCAAACACTGCACGGTGACTGCACAGGAAAGACAAGGTTGCCACTGCTCTGGTGAGCTAATTAGCCTCTTATAATTGTCAGAGGCTTCAGAGTCCCCAGCCTGCTGAGTTCTGGGCAGTGGGCTATTTCAGGGGCATCTGGTAGGACCCAGAGAAGAGGATTGGAGTGTAGACTGTGAAAGGCATGCCACAAGGCTGGAAGTCTCATTAAGAAAGCTTGCACACATGCTGAAGGGCAGAGAGGAAGAGAGATCTGCTTCATAAGAACCAGTGTTTGGAGCAGGCTGGAAACTGGTCATTATGTTACGCAAATGGCGTGGCCAATTTGAAGCTAGTGACAGGTAAGGTTAGTGCTAGATAAGCAAATCCAAAGACGTTACAGCTTTTATTTCAGCTGCCCCAGACTCCCACCTCCTCCCCCTCTCTCTCCCTTTAACCTCCCTTACTGGTGTTTCTCCTTCAGTCTTTCCAACAGAGCAAGTTTTAAAGAACCATGGTGGTGGTGGTTGGTGGGGGGTGGGATGGGGTTATTTTAGGTGGCAGAATCATTCTGGTTATGAGAGTGCATTCTCTACTGTTAGCAGAGCTTCTTGAGAGCCTGGAAATTGGAGCTTGACTTTGATCTGTGGCTGAGCAGATAGTTGAGGGATAAATTCTCTGGGTCACAGGGTAAGTGTCCTGTGTGTCACAAAGAGCAAGTAGGACAAAGAGCAAGTAGGACATAGGTCCTCTTCTCTAGATAAGACACAACATTTCTGATCCTATTCCTGAAATGTGAAAACTGTTGAAGATACTCCAAACATTTCTTTCCTAGCTTAATGAATTGTCAAAATCTTAAAAGAGTCACAATAGAAATTATTTGCTGATGAGGAAATGAGGTAAAACATACACATACAAGCCAAGAATGTTTCAAACTGTCACACTAGTCACTGGAAGTATTACATACATTTTCTTTAATAATTTGCAGATCTGTCATTAGGTCCGAATTCGAGGGAGAGAGGAGCCATCATGTGCTCTAATTTTTAAAGGAGAGATTTAAGGCAGATGTGCGCACCAGATGTTATGGAATAGTGGCAGTTCACATGCATATTTATGTGAGACTGTTACATTTCATTAGTAGAAAACCTCTGTTTACAGAGTGTAGATGATGTGACTGGAGTTTGAAAGAAAAGAGGACTATTGGCCAGAGTGAGAGCTGGTGCTGAGGTCGGGCGGGACCTGCCTCCAAGGGAATGCCAAGGAAACTTTGCCCTTAATCCTTATTTGGAAGAGGCATAAAGAAGATTAGAGATTTCCTAATCCAGTTCCACTCCCTGGCAATTAGTTGGCATTTGTATTAATAGGGTTCTCTGAGCTGAATAAAAGTAATTAACAAGACACGGACAGGAAGGGCAACTCAGGCATATCCTGAGTCCTCAGAAACCAAGAGGGTGGTGTCCCCACAGCTGGAGTGCCCTGGCCAGGAATCCAGAGACCTGGAAAGTCTGGTTTCGTGGCTTAAGAGCTGTGGGACTCTGGGTTATGCTGTTGAAGGCTTGTGCCTTTACGTTGTACAATGGGTGTAAGGTAGTGATGCCTTATACATTGATAGCAAACCTGAATTCAATCTACATACATTAAATGAAATTTTGTAATACAGGAAATATTCAGTAAATTAAAAATGGAGAGATATCCCATTGGAATTTTTTTTTTTTTAGATTTCCCCTAGAAAAATATTGCATGCCCACATCTGCAAGTACCACTGTCATTTGAATAATGGTTATACCTTACAAAGTGAGGAAGATCAAGTCAGAAGTTCAGAGAAAATGGATTTCTAACACATGCTCCCTAAAGAAGCATTTTTAGATACCCAAATGCTCAGGATCGCCTCAGTGTTTGGCTGGTCTTAGCACATTTTTAATGTTGATTCTCATATTGTAGAAATTGTCGGGCGCCTGGGTGGCTCAGTTGGTTAAGCGACTGCCTTCGGCTCAGGTCATGATCCTGGAGTCCCAGGATCGAGTCCCGCATCGGGCTCCCTGCTCGGCAGGGAGTCTGCTTCTCCCTCTGACCCTCCCCCCTCTCATGTGCTTGCTCTCTCTCATTCTCTCTCTCTCTCAAATAAATAAATAAAATCTTTAAAAAAAAAAAAAGAAATTGTTGTTGTTCAAGGTCATTCCTGAGCACTGGCACATCAGGGTACTTTTATCTGAGGTTAAAAGCACCTTGCTCAGGGGAGCCTGGGTGGCTCAGTCGGTTAAGCATCTGACTTCAGCTCGGGTCATGATCCCGGGGTCCCGGGATTGAGTCCCACACTGGGCTCCCAGCTAGTGGGGAGTCTGCTTCTCCCTCTGCTGCACACACACTCTCTCTCTATCAAAAAAATAAATAAAATCTTAAAAAACAAACAAACAAACACCTAGCTCCCAAAGTATATGCTCACCTCCCACTATCTTCCTACAGTCTAGCGGAGATCAAGGCTCTGCATTGGGAGGGATGGAGAGGAAGAGGAAAAAAGAACTTTGTGGAATTTTCCTGGGTGTCAGCAGGGTGCTCTGTAGAGAAGTAGGGCAGCATGAAGATCTTGGGTATTTAAGGAAGAAAGAGGATAAGAGGCGTGGATGGAAAGGTGTAGAGGAATTATGGATTGAAATAAAAAAATACACTTACCTATTTTCCAGGAGTCTTAAACTGCAGTAATCTGGAAAATTAAGCCCCTGGTTTTATTCAGTTTCTCAAATAGTGAGTGTTTCTCATCATGCCTTATGGTTTTCAGGCTGACTTTGTTCCTTTGACCTCTAATTGACCTCACCAATTCTGTGCAGCTTCTGTTTTTCTAACTTTTGTATTCAGATAATTCATTAACACCCATTTGCCCTTGACTCTTTGTCATTACACTTTCACCTATGATAACTTTCTTTTCAAATTGCCACTTCTTTTGTTTGTTTCTCAGAAATAGTTTACTATTTGGATGTAACTGTGAATGTAACTATTTCCATATTAGTTGGGAACATCTTGAGCACTTGAAGATGTGTAAAGCTTTTTGGATGAAGAATGTTAACTCCTTTGCCTTGTCTAGACTGCTTCCTCATAATCCCCACTTCCCTCTTCCTCAGAGTAGGGGAATTTATGATAAATCTCATGATCACCCTAAGATACTTTACCATTTGCTCCTGTACATCTGATCCTTAAAGCTTTGTTAGTTTCTCTCTGCTTCGATTTCCCTCTCCTGAAGGCATTCTCTTTACAAACCCACTGCCCTACTCCTTCCCAAGGGCAGCAGGCAGTGCTGGTGGTGGTTAACTTCCCAAGGGGACATTCTGCTACCTTGGAATGCTGAATCAGCCTCCCCGCCCCCACCCAGGCTCAGCTATGAGGCTATTCACTATAGCTGGCATGGATTTGGTGCTCACCATGTGACTGACACTGTCCGCAGTATTTCACATGCATTCAAGCCAGATGACAACGCTATCACGTAGATATTGTTGAAGTTATTTCTCCCATTTTGTACAAGATGACATTGCGTCCCTACAAACATAAGTGACTTCGCAATATCATAGAGCTAGTAGGTAGAGGAGGTGGGCTAGGGAATGCAAATGATTTGGCTCTCACATCAGAACCCTGAGCTGTTACATTTTTGTGTGAATACATTTTAATCTTCTGCTATTGTTCCTGTCTCCCAAGTAGATTTCAGTTTGTGTAACATGTTGATCTTGTGCTGCTACTTCAGGAAAGCTTACTTTGACTGACTGGGGAAACATACAAGAATAAGATGTTTTGCAAACAGCAGGAGACAGAGGAAATATCAAGAAATGAAATGAAAGAGCTACTGACTTAATAGGATACTTGAGACCTTAGAGGACAAACCAGGCCAATATAAAAAATGAGTTGCTTGATCTTAACCATTGATAAAAGTACAACTGCAGGGGCCCCTGGGTGGTGCAGTCCGTTGAGCATCTGGCTCTGGGTTTCAGCTCAGGTCATGATCTCAGGGTCTTGAGATGGAGCCCCACATTGCTCCACACTCAGTGCAGAGTCTGCTGAAGTTTCTCTCTCCTCCACCTGCCCCTCCCTGCTCTCTCTCTCTCTCTCTCTCAAATAAATAAATAAATCTTAAAAAATAATAAAAGTATAACTGAAAAAAAGGGAGATGGAGCATTACAAGTGCAGAGTGACCAGGTAAAAAAGAAATCTCACAGAGGAAGATCTGCAATAACCCAGAGAGCAAACTGAATTATAGTCTATTTGTTCATTCATTTAACAAATATTGTGCCCCAGAGGGAAATTAGACTGGGGGGAAAACAGGGAAAATGGACAGAAATCCCAGCCCTTAGCGAATATACTCCCTAGTGGGAGTACAGATAAGATAAATAAGACGAGTCAACGTAACATTTAGCATGTCAGCTGGCAATAAATGCTACAGAGGAAATAAAAAATAGGGAATGATAAGCAGGGGTGTGGTTAGAAGAGGGGGTAAGGGAAGTATGTTCCTGGAGGTGGCATTTAAATAAAGACCTAAATGCAGTAAGAAAGTGAGACACATGGATAACTGACAGAAGATTATTTCAGGCAGCCAACTATCAAGTTCAAAGCCTCGCAGCAGGAAGGTACCATCCTGTTCAAGGAATACCACAGAGCCAGGGTGGCTGAAGCAGAGAAAGCAAGGGTGGAAGTAAGAGTAGATGAATTCAACAATGGTAATGAGGTCCTGAAATTGTAAAATCTTCAGGCCATGATTAGGACTTTGATGGAAAATGACTCTCCTAGAACCATGCTAGATAAAAACATTTATTGAGAGGTGCCCCCTTAATGATGCAGAGAGTATGTAATTAGAACAAATGTGGGAACCATCCTCTAAAAATTACTGTGGACATATTGGGAAGATCAAATAAAGCACTTCAGCAATTATTAGGTAGCTTCCAGTTGTCAGATTTTATCAGCTTTATCCAGCAAATAACTACTCTAAACTCTAAATAAAATATAAAAGGCAGCAATTTGAGATAATGGAGAGTGATAAAAAAGAGCAAGAAACTGGAGCAGAATCCACCATTAAAAGAAGGTAACAACACTGAGTGAGATTCTTATTTGTATGCTTCCCCCACCCCCCTGTACCACCCCAAGGGCATATCCCAGTTCTCATGGAGTATTCCAGATAGAGTTCAAGCAGAAAACCACAGTCCTATTGGCCTGAGGAGTCAGAGGATGGAGTGTGGGGCTGCCAGAGTGGCCGGAAATTGACTGGGGGAGAAGGAAGTCAACTCCTCTCATAGGAAGGAGAGAGCCATGGGGTCGGGGGGATCTCCACATCTGTGTATAAACTCCCCTTAAATCCTGGATGACCCCTGGATCTGGACAAGGCAAGATTCCAAGGATCCCAAGGGAGGAAACAGCTGGAGAGTTAAAAGAGATTTCAGCCACTGACCATGAGGGTGGTGTGGGGATATCTGAGCCCCAGCAAGATGGAGAGACTTAGAAAATACTGTAGGATTTACGTTGAAACCCCAGAAGGACCATATCCTGGGGCTACAAGATTCACCCTGGGTGAATTTATTATGATGTGACCAGGGCTATACTAGGGATGTCCTGAGGAAGGGAAGAACATAATCATATTTGGTAAAATTATCCCTCTGCCTCCTATATGGAGACTGGATGTAGGAGTCAAGAGTGAAAGCAGGAACCTACTGCAGTTGTCCGGCTGAGATATGATGGTGCTCAGGACCAGCACAGCTGCTGCGGGAAGCAGCGAAGAGGAGTAGCATTTGGTACTTGCTTTGAAGATTGACAGAACTTACTGGGGCCTTGGATATGGATATGGGAGGGGGGCAGAGAAGTCAAGCATAATTTTTTTTCCTGATTTTTAAATTCTTTTATTTTTTTAAATTTTATTTAAATTCAATTAATTGACGTATATCATTAGCTTCAGAGGTAGAGTTCGGTGATTCATCAGTTGCATAGAACACCCAGTGCTCATTACATCATTGCCCTCCTTAATGCCCCTCACCCAGTTACTCCATCCCCTTCCCTCCTCCCCTCCAGCAACCCCTCAGTTTGTTTTCTGTAGTTAAGAGTCTCTTGTGGTTTATCTCCCTCTATGATTTCGTCTTATTTTTTTTTAATTTAATTTTATTTCCAGATAGTTAACATACAGTGTTATGTTAGTTTCAGGTGTACAATATAATGATTCAACAATTCTAAACATTACTTAGTCCTCATCACGGTAAGTTTATCTTAATCCCCTTTTATCTATTTCAGCCATCTCCCATCCACCTGTTTGTCTCTTTTTCTTTATTCGTTTGTTTTGTTTCTTAAATCCCATATATGAGTGAAATCATACGGTATTTGTCTTTCTATTACTGAACTTGTTTTACTTAGCTTTATACCCTCTAGATCCATCCATGTCGTTGTAAATGGCAAGATTTCATTTAACTGGATAGAGCTCTTTAAATGCCCTGACTTAAGAGCACAGGGCAGGTCCCCATGTTTTGAGTAGTGCCATCTGCAGGCAAGCCCTTGGGCTCACCTGCTATGGGAGTCACAGCCACAGGAAGATAGAGTACCAGGGACTCAATAAGCCTCAGCAGGGAGTGTCTCCCTGTTGGGAAAAATGAGAGGATAGGAGCAGAGCCAAAGCAGGTAAAGAGGTCAGCCATCTGCTGCTGGGAAAAGAGGTTATGCTCCCCCTTCTCCTTGGCTCCCAACACCTCGCTTTTGTATTTCCTTATTTACACAAGCTGCTGGCCTCTTTTACAGGAACGGATGGTGGCCTAAAATGCCCGCAAATGTGCCTTTCCTGCTGTGACTTAGTCACATTGGATTGAAGAATTTCATTCAAAATGTATAGTGTTTAACTTTTTTTTTTTTTTCTGGAATAATTTACTCACTTGACCAGCATTTATTTCACATAAAAGAATCCCTCTGGGGACGCCTGGGTGGCTCAGTCAGTTAAGTGTCTGCCTTTGGCTCAGATCATGATCCCAGGGTTCTGGGATCGAGCCCCGCATCGGGCTCCCTGTTCAGAGGGGAGCCTGCTTCTCCCTGTCCCTCTGCCTGCAGCTCTCCCTGCTTGTGCTCACACATGCGCACTCGCTCTCTCTGACAAATAAATAAATAAAATAAAATAAAAAAGGAATTCCTCTGATTGAGTGATTTGAGTTTCCTTTTTCACTGGTCTGTAAGGTCTTGGAAGAATAGATTTTTTTATCAGGTTTATCTTTCCTCCCCCATGATCTAATAAAGTGACTATACATGATAATTGATAAATAATCTTTGAATTAAAATTGGAATTCACATTGTTTTGTTTTTTCTTAATTTCCTTTTAGCTTGTTTTTAAATAGTACTGGTAGTTTTGATATTTTTCGTTAAGCATATATTTCATGATTTCTTCTTTTTTAAAAGAGATTTATTTATTTATTTATTTATTTGAGAGAGAAAGTGTGCACATGTGCACCAGAGAGAGCCTGATTGGGAGGGGCAGAGTGAGAGGGAGAGAGGGAATCTCAAGCAGACTCCATGCTGAGTGCAGAGCCAACGGGGGCTTGATCTCACAACCCTGAGATCACGACCTGAGCCGAAACCAAGAGTCACACTCAACCGACTGAGCCACCCAGATGCCCCTATTTCATGATTTCTAAGACTCATTCAGTCTTCTTTGTTCTTAGAACAATTTTGGGTGGAATTGGACCTCAATGCTTTTCTGTTGGTAGTTTTTATGAAAATCTAGTTTCCCTAAACATTTAGAAGGGGAGTGAGTTTAGAGAGCGTTTGCAACTACGCAGAACTCTTATCATTTTTGTGTAGTGTTACTTTATGGCAGCTTGCTTTCTGAAATATCCTGGCCTGGTCCTCTCCCTCCTTTTATGTAGACAATCCCTTTCTTTTTTTCTATTTTTGCCTATCTTGCTAAATTTTGCTTTCACTCCCAACATTTTTTCTTTAGTGTGGAGACTTGTCCTGTAAGAGAGCCCTTGTGGGTCAGTTTTGAGAGCTCATAAAAGGCTAGACTGCTCCAGCCCCCAGGCCCTAGGGGAAAACACAAGTAGGGGTAAGGGGCTTGCATCCACCTGCTATTAGAAAGGGCAGCGCAGCACTCAGCTCTAACTGTTGTTGTCAGTTAGTCCTCCATGGTTTTCAGTGAAGCTCTGAAGCAACCTGTGGGTTCTCTTGTTCTCAGGTCCTTCAGGCCCCCCTGTGGCCTCCTCTGCTTTCTCTGGCGCAAATGCCAATACACACAGGTGTGCCAATAACAGCCTGGTATGCCGCTGATGATTTGTCCCCACCTGCTTCTATTTCAGAATTGGTAAGGACACCTTATCCCTTGGTTTTGTTGTAAATGTGTCCACAGACTTTTGGTTTTGCTACCTCATTACTCTCTCGGGGGAGAAAGTGTGTGTGTTTGTCAGTAGGGAGTAGGGAGTGGGGGTGCAATTTGTGAAAATCTTAAACCTATGCTGCCACCACAGCAACTGCTTTTCCACAATCTCCTCGAAGAGGTTTTTAAATCAAATAAACACACAGCCAGGGAAAGGAACATCTCCATCTTGGGGCCTCACCCATCAGATTTTGGACTCACTGACTTCCTGCAGTTGTATAAGCCACTTCCTTAAAATCTGATAGATAGATACAGGTAGGTAGGTAGGTAGGTAGGTAGGTAGGTAGGTAGAGACAGAAATATATGGAAATATATCTCCTTTTCATTCTATTTCTCTAGAGAATCCTGACTAATGGACTGCACAAAAATGAAAACCCAGAATATGTATAAAACATCTTCACACTCAGCCTTACATTTTCTGTTTCAACCACTGCTTTTTTCCTTCTGCAGCATGTTTAGAATGTGTTTTTTGGAGCAGCTCCTGAGAAAAGAATCTTTCACTGAAGCCTCAAGACTTTCTTATTTTCCTATTTCCTTAAAGGTCCAGGACACAGGGCACCTGGGTGGCTCAGTTGGTTAAGCGACTGCCTTCGGCTCAGGTCATGATCCTGGAGTCCCGGGATCGAGTCCCGCGTCGGGCTCCCTGCTCGGCAGGGAGCCTGCTTCTGCCTCTGAACCTCCCCCCTCTCATGTGCTCTCTCTCATTCTCTCTCTCTCAAATAAATAAATAAAATCTTAAAAAAAAAAAAAAGGTCCAGGACACAAAATCATATTATAACACTTTTTCAGCATGCAAAAATTCATGAAACATCAAACCACAGAATCACAGTGTTTTAAGATTTAGTGCCAATTTCCTTCCACCATAATATATCTCACATGAGGCATTTTTTCCCCCAGAAGCCAAAATTTCCTACGATCTAGGTCCTCATTGTTATTGATAAATATAGAGCATGGCAGACCATAAGTATTAGCTGGAGAAAAATAGAAAGACTTGATGGTGTCTTCTTCCGAATGCCAGTTAAATAGTGCCGTTAGTCCTACATCAACTTTCCAACCGAACACTCAGTCAGGAGAAATGTTCCATGAAGAGGTTAATAGTGATAATAGAAGTTTTGCATCCTGATGGGGAACAAGGTGGGATTTGTTTTCCCAGCTTTCAGATGGGATTGCCCCTTCTTCTGGGAACTAGCATCCAAAGCATTCCTATCTCATAGGAAGGTGTAGAACTGAACTTAGGAGGCACCTCCAGCTCCCGTGCCTTACCTAGAGCTCATCTGCCATTTGGAATTTTCCCTATAAGCTCTCCTTATTTCATTTTCTATCCCACATGAGGGACTATGAACCTGGTACTTTTGGGCTGAGTGAAGTGTAGGGATCATCCAGAACCTCAGCAAAGAGTGTACTCCACATTAATAACAGATAACATTCCAAATAAAGTACATTCCTATACTCATTCACTTTTCATTCTTGCATTCTCTGTAGTCCCAAATCCGTCTACTTCTCTTCCTCCATGCAAAGTTACATCAACCCTATCCATCCTGTTGTGTTTAGTGCTTCTCCAGTTCAAGATCAGTTCCTTTGGGAAGGACTACGTCTTGGAGCTCTTCTCCAAACCTTTATTTCTCCTCAGCTGCTGAATTACTTGGCCATGGAAATATACACTTTTCTGATAACAACATAAACAACTCCTTTGTCATTTCTATATCCCTGGAATAAAATTCTTTTCATGGAAAATCAACACAGAAACAAGAAAAAGAAGGAAAGAAAGTCTGGGGTATTAATCAGTGTGCTATTGACCAAAGCATAGTCCCACCAAGTCAAGAGCTAGACTTCCTTGACTTGCCCATTTAGAAGTGAGCATGCTGTGGCCCTGGAGATGAACTTCCCTGACCACCAAGAGGAGTTATACTCCCTGGTGAGGGAATACAGCCTACCATTCATCACTTGTCCTTCCCAGTGAGCCTGACATGGTCCCAGCATGAAGCCATGTTACTCTGGAGGCAGAAATCAAAACATACTTCCAGGTCAAGAGCTTTACTCTCTCCCTGTAGTGGGCTTTTCCCAAGAGAAATATATGACCATGTAGGAGGAATATAAAAACAAATCCATCAACAACATCTCACTTAGAAACCTAAGAGCTCCTCCTTTGCTATGCTTGTCTTGACACTACTGTGTGGCGGTCTGGACACCATGGTAACCAAGAGCGAACCAGAACATAATATATGAGAAAGGCAACTCTACAAAAAGTAACAGGAAGGGAGTTAAAACTGATAATCAAAATTCTAGTGGACTTGCTTTTTATTTCTCCTTCATTTGAAAATAGATATAATGTGAATAAATATAATTCTAAGATAACATACTTTCCCATGATGTTTAGTTCATTTATACACTCAACAGATACAGGTCATCACAATTAGGTCATTGGAAAAAATTTGAAGCCTGTATTCATGGAGCTTATAATCCAATCCAGCAAATGTGCAAGTGCCCTCTATATGTGGAAGATGGTGAAGTAAGATACCAGTAAGAATAAGATGGTACAAATGTGGTGTGGCCACTTAAGCAAATCCACTTCTACTTCAACACAGCCCTCATAGTGGGAAAATGGAAGGAGAGAAGAAGGAGGGAATGATGGAGAGAAGTAACAGAAGAATGATAGAGACAGGGTGATTGAAAATAAAGTGGCATCGGAACAGAAGTAGAGTTTCTTGTGGGACAAGATCTTGTCTTATATCACAATTCAGAGTTGTTCCCAATACCTAGAGAGTGCTGAAAAGATATTGTCTAGAATTGGAAGCTCTTAAGTGTAGAGATTCTCTATCTTCAGTGACCATTATAACCCTCATTACAATGAATGTGTATCTATATAGTGTTATCCACAGAGCGAGGAGTGAAAATTCACCTTATAAATCCCCCCAAATATTCTGATTTCATTTGCTTCATACACTAATGCTTTATTATAATATGGGGCAAATTTGATAGGTTCATTTTTCTATTGCGAAATTTCCACTTAGAAGATATTATCTTGCAATTTTCTGAATTCTATTTTGGTCATCCTGTTTAAAATTTGTTTTTATATTAGAAGTAATATCCAGTTTGTTTCCTGAGAACTTTTTAACTTCTAGACTTCAGATAATTGATGTTTTTCTACCCAGTGGAATTCTCTGTAGGTGGTTGTGAATATGAGTTAGTTATTCGATAGTTTTGTTGTATAATCTATAAAATTAGTTATTAATTGTGGTAAAGAATAAAAAATTTCCTGTTTCTATAGCAATGTAAACTCTGGAGATGTTTTTCAGCAAGTCAGTCTCCTAAATTATTCCCTGGTTGTGACTGACAAAGCTCAGGAAGATCCATTAATTCATTTGGTTTATTAAGAAGATGTTTAGTGATCTGATGGAAAAAGAGAACTGAGCCACTGTAAAAGAGCATCCCCATGGCTGAAATTTAACAACTGTTTATTGACGGAATGCTATATGAAAGACACTGAACTAAATTCTTTGAGAAATGGCAGATTAGACAAGGATCCTGTCCTTTTCAAGGAAAAACTGAAAATAAATGAATAAGTAAGGAAATTAATGTAGGAGTGGAAGAGTGAGCAGGCAAAACTCAGGGGAAAAAAAGAGGAAAAGATAAGTGCATTCTGACACATAAAAAAACCTAAGGAATTTTTAGCAAAAAGGAACAGTAGTTTACTAATTTTTATTAACTTTAGGATATTGAAAGTAATCTAATCTAATGGAAAAATCCCCATACTTAACTCTCATTTAGCAGTGGTTTCAAATGCTGCCTTAAGAATGAACCCAGAAACCTCTAATTTTATAAAGCTCACCTAACATATTCTGTTAAGTTGCCAAGTTGGGAACCACCACCATAGCATCTGGCTAAGGGAAAAAACAGTCTGATATCAAATTCCCCACTGGCAGAAAACACTACCTTGCCAGGAAGCATATTCCTTCCTTGGGAAACTGTAGCATAGGATATTCTTTATGGTTTTGAATGAAAATTTCTCCATGAAATTTCAATTTATTCATCCTTGTTCTATGCTTGAAGTCAGATAATACAGTTCAATCCTTGTTTTCTCCTATGATACCTTCTATCAAGTTTATAGTTTTGCATTTTACATTTAGGTCTATGATCCATCTCTAGTTAATTTTTGTGAAAAATGTAAGATCTGTGTCTTTTTATTTTTTTTATTTTTTAAAGATTTTATTTATTTATTTGAGAGAGAGAGAATGAGAGACAGAGAGCGTGAGAGGGAGGAAGGTCAGAGGGAGAAGCAGACTCCCTGCCGAGCAGGGAGCCCGATGCGGGACTCGATCCCGGGACTCTAGGATCATGACCTGAGCCGAAGGCAGTTGCTTAACCAACTGAGCCACCCAGGCGCCCCAGATCTGTGTCTTAATTCATTTATTTTTATATGTGGAAGTTTAGTTTTTCTAACACCTTTTGTTGAAAAGACTATTTTTTCTCCATTGTTAAAGATCAATTGACTGTATTTATGGGGGTCTATTTCTGTGATCTCTATTCCAACCCATTGATCTTTTGTCTATTATTTTGCCAATACTGCACTTCCTTGATTACTGTAGCTTGGTACTAAGTCTTGAAGTCAGGTAGTGTCAGTCCTCTGACTTGTTCTCCTCCTTCAATATTGTGTTGGTTATTCTGGGTCTTTTGCCTTTCCCTATATAAACTTTAGGATCAGTTTGTCAATATCCACATCATAACTTACTGGGATTTTAATTGGAATTGCTTTGAATCTAAAGATCAATTTGGAAAAAACTGACATCTTGACAATGTTGAGTCTTCCTATCCATGAATATTAAATCTCTCCATTTATTTAGTTCTTCTATGATTTCTTTCACCAGAACTTTGTAGTTACCCTCCTATAGATGTTGTACATATTTTTTAGATCTATACCTAACTATTAAATTTTGGAGGGTGCTAATGTAAATGGTATTGTGTTTTTAATTTCAAATTACACTTTTTATTGTTGGTATACAAATTGGCAATTGATGTTTGCATATTAACCTTATATTCTGCAACATTGCTATGATCATTTACTATTTGTAAGAGTTTTTTGGTCAGTTCTTTCAGATTTTCTACATAGATGATCATGTCATCTGTGACAAAACAATCTTATTTTTTACTTCCCAGTGTGTACACCTTTAATTGCATTTTCTTGTCTTATTGCATTAGCTAGGACTTAGAATAGAATGCTGAAAGAGTGGTGAGAAGGAACATCCTTGCCTTGTTCCTGACATTAGCAGGCAAGCTTCTAGTTTCTCAGCATTAAGTATGTTGTTAGCTATATGTTTTTGTTTCTGTTTTGATATTCTTTTCTTTCTTTTTCTGTTTTGATATTCTTTATCAAGTTGAAAAGTTACCTTCTATTCCTGGCTTGCTGAGAGGTTTTATCATGAATGACTGTTGGATTTTTTTTTTTTTTTGGCTTCCATTTTTAATTTCCATATCATTGTCTTATATTCAAATTGTTAGTATTTTCAGGTACATTTCCAAAGATTATACGTTCTTTCTGTTTTTATTTTATTTTTTTATTTTTTTTATTTTATTCTTATGTTAATCCCCATACATTACATCATTAGTTTTAGATGAAGTGTTCCATGATTCATTGTTTGTGCACAACACCCAGTGCTCCATGCAGAATGTGCCCTCCTCAATACCCACCACCAGGCTAACCCATCCTACCACCCCCCTCCCCTCTAGAACCCTCAGTTTGTTTTTCAGAGTCTATCGTCTCTCATGGTTCATCTACCCCTTCGATTTCCCCCGCTTCATTCTTCCCCTCCCGCTACCTTCTTCTTCTTCTTCTTTTTTTTTTTTTCTTAACATATATTGCATTATTTGTTTCAGAGGTACAGATCTGAGATTCAACAGTCTTGCACAATTCACAGCGCTTACCAGAGCACACACCCTCCCCAGTGTCCATCACCCAGTCACCCCATCCCTCCACCCCACCCCCCACTCCAACAACACTCAGTTTGTTTCCTGCCATTAAGAATTCCTCATATCAGTGAGATCATATGATACATGTCTTTCTTTGTTTGACTTATTTCACTCAATGACTGTTGGATTTTATCACATGTTTTTTCTATTTCATCAATATGATCATGAGATATTTCATCTTTAGCCTGTTGATGTGCTAGATTACATTAATTGATTTTCAAATGTGAACTAGCCTTACATAGCTGGGATAAATCTCAATTGGTTGTGGTATATAATTCTTTTTATACACCATTGAATTTGATTCACTAAAATATTATTGAGGACTTAGAATCTATATTTATGAGAGATATTGGCCTATGGTTGCCCTGTGGTGTCTTTGCCTGGTTTTGGTGTTATGGTAATGCTGGCTTTGTAGAATGAGTCAGGGAGTATTTCTTCTGCTTCTACCTTCTGGAAGAGATTGTTGAGAATTGGTATAATTTCTTCCTTAAATATTTAGTAAAATTCACCATTGAACCCATCTGGACATGCTACTTTCTCTTTTGGAATATTATTAGTTATTCATTCAATTTCTTTAATAAATATAGGCCTATTCAGTATGCCTATTTACACTTACTTTTTTTGTTTTTGTTTTTGTTTTTTTGAGAGGGTGGAGGAGGGCAGAGCAGAGGGAGAGGGAAAGAGAGAATCTTAAGTGGGCTCCATGCCCAGCACAGAGCTAGACGCAGGGCTCAATCTCACAACCCTAATATCATGACCTGAGCTGAAATCTAGAGGCAGACGCTTAACCTACTGAGCCGTCCAGCATCCCTAGACTAACTTTTTAAAAGCACAATCTTAATCTTCTCACAGCTGTTCCTAACATTTTTTAATGACTACTCATTGCTCTTAGGATAAAGTCCATGCCCTGAAGATGGACGGCACCCTATATGATCTTGCCCCTCATTCCTCTATAGGTTCTGCTTCACATTTGCTTTCCAGATCACAACTACATACATCTTTTTCAGTACCTTGAAGGTTGAATTCTCAGCGATTTTGCCCCTGGCCTTTCAGGTGTCTACAGTGCCCTTCTCCCAGATTCCTTTACCTAGGTAATAAAAAAGGCACTGGCTCATCCTTCAGATCTTTGCTACACTTTCTTTGTGTGTCCCCTTCATGGTACCCATCAAAATGGAATTAACTGCTTATTGTCATTGTTTCCTGCTTATCTTCCCTATTAGGCTATAAGTTCAGTGAAGACTCTGTCTTGTCCACTCATGCATTGCTCTACACTTGACACAAATTAACAATATCTATTAGTCATGTAACAAATATTTGTTGAAAATATAATTCTCATTCTGTTTCTATGGAGAAGGTACTTACATTATCTTCCTTACATGGATGAGGAAACTGAGGCTTGGAGGAGCAGGTAAATGGTTCAGTCTTGCATTACCAGTAAATCAGAAGGACAGGTGGAAAGTCAAGTCTGTGACTCTGGTCCCCATCTTATGAGAAACTGTGCTAGAGAAGGGCTTCACATAGACTCAGGAGAGACTGGCCCTCAGGGGATCCTTAAGATGCTTAAATTTCATTATAAATTTATCTTAGATTGGTGGATTTTGAGAAAATGGAAGATCCATAATGTTATGCACTTCTGAAAATGTTCTGGTTCACAAATAATTTCAAGAACCATTTTCACAGAGAATCATTTTGAAGTATCATCATTTGTTTTTCAACCTGTGTAGATAAGGCTGGCCAGTCTTGTGGTCAGAGCAAAGGAAAATCAAAATCTTACTGAGAAATATCATAATGTTTTGACTTTTGGCAGAAAGTAATACAAGAATAATTTATTTTGTTTAAAAAATTTAATCTTAAATGCTACTTTAAGGAGGGGTAGGTTTTCCTGTGAGAATTTTCAGTAATGTTTCAAACTAACTGATGCTAACCAGCTATTTAAATCACATAAAGAACTTCAGGAGGGGAATTGAGAGGTTTTTTTAATCTGTTTTTCATTATTTCATAAATAAGCGAGGTTTGCTATTTGTTAGAAAGAAGTGACATTTTATATAGAAAGAGGTTAGAGAGAGCTATGTCTCCTCAGCAGTTAAAAGCATAAACAGTTTAAGCAGTAATTATGAGCAATTAAGTAATTGCCTTAGAATGTTTGGGCCCTGGCCTTTTTGTATAAGCTCCAACAAAAGCCTCGCTAGAGGGGAAATGGTTTGGTGATCACAGTCTTTAAACCAAACTTAGGATCAAATCCCCTCAAGAATCAGGGAAAGGGATTTCTGGGTCTCTGGAAATGAGCCAGAGACACTGAGAGCTGATTCTGATTTTTCCTTCCAGAGGAAGACTTTGCTAACGGTTAAATTGCATCAAGAAAACGTTAGTGCCTTACATACATAAACAGTCCCTTGAAAGGAAACGCATAAATTGGGAGTGTTTGGTCTTTCAGGATGGAAATATAAATCCCAGGCATAAGACTTTTGTTGTGTAACAAGAATGGCGATTTCTTCACTTCCGGCAGGTTCTTAATGATACTGAGAACATTTCCTGAAATTTGTCCCATTAGGGCACAGCCATACTGAGACATGTTGCATTAGCTCCTGTGCTACCTGGCCTCCTCTTTTAAAAAGTTTGTAAACTTGGCTAAATAAACTGGGCAGTTTATAGGGAGGTAAATGTGTTATATTTTTCCACTGTAGGTAACCCATCTGAAACCCTGCAGAAGCCAAAATTCAGAAGGAGATCCCCCGTCTCTCTCTCTCTCTCTCTCTCTCCCCTTCGCATCTCTTCTGGCTGTCGCTCATCAAGTACATACATAAGCAGAGATAGAATTCAGACTTGTATCTGCTATATTCCTAAACTGGTTGCACGACCACACCTCTTCCCTGTGGTCTCCTGGGATTGCTACAATGGGGGCAAAAGGATTTGGAGTGAAAGTTATCTTTTTCCAAGTTCCATTTTGGGACTACCTGTTTTCCTTCAACCAAGAGACCTTGGCGACAATGAAACTTCATATGCAGTAGGGAGCAAGCTATTTACAACAAAAGTTACAGTTAACATATCTGTCTGTGCTTTCTAGGGATTAAATTTCTGCAATTGAAATTCTCAATTGCCTGTTTGTACAATGGTTTACAACTATGTGTATTGTAATTTACAACTCAAAATATTTAATGAACAAAGAATGATATTAGAGAGGCAGCAATATGGGGCTTTGATGGTTTCACGACCCTTTTTTTTTTTTTTTTAAGATTTTATTTATTTATTTGACAGAGAGAGAGAGAAAGAGAGCAAGAGAGCACAAGCAGGGGGAGCAGCAGGGGTAGAGGGAGAAGCAGGCTCCACACTGAACAGGGAACCCAGCACTGGGCTCCATCCCAAGACCTGGGATCATGACCTGAGCCAAAGGCAGATGCTTAACCAACTGAGCCACCCAGGCGCCCCTGGTTTCAGGACTCCTAATACCTCAGAGATTAACTCAGAGATAACTCAGAGATTAAAGTGCCAGTGCTGGCAGGCAGCAAAATGCTGTTAAGAGGTAGGAACCAGATAAAACAGACATCTGAAAAATAGTAAAAAATCTATCTGTATGCATGACTGATGAGACAAAAACCTTCCCACAATGTATTCCTCCCATAACACCATAAATAAAATCCATTAAATATTTAATGTGTATAACATTAAGGTAAGTGCTCAGCTGAAAGCAGCAAGAAGATTTTGAGGGAAAAATAGCCAGTTATCTCAACAATCTGTAATTAATCACTAAAAGAACACCATAAATCATCCACTTTTTTAATCCATCATTTTTGGGGAGGATAATTAATTTAAAAAATAATTATCGTTGGTTCTCCAAAGTGACTTGTGGACTAGTGGATCAATCTCCCTGTTGTGCTTTTCTTTTAAATGGGTTTATAAAATGGGCATTTTGCTAAACACAGGAAAATAAGACCATGTTAAAAAAATGTGTGTTCTTAGTAGATTTAAAATATAACAGTAGCATGTTTAGAAACATCCTTGAGTTATCCAAAAGTATACATTTTGTTTCAATATGCTCAGCTTGTATTATTGACATTTCACCTGTATTTAATGGAATAAACTGAGGAAAATCCTCTAAACCTTAGTCAAACTGAGATAGGCATGCACTCCTATGAATATGTGCTAAATGAAACTTACCTAATTGTTTTTAAAAACTGGATTAGATTTCAGTGACTGAAAAGGAATACTCCAACACATTTCATATCACTTGCAATATATTTAGAGACATTAATCAGGACTTTTTCTCTTCTTGAATAAATTGTAAGATTGATTTTATCTTGCATGTTCACCAAGGTATAACGCCATAGCCTCTAAAGATATAGAAGAGAAGCCACGTCATTCATTTGTTAATGGAGGAGTATTAGTGTGGAGGCTTCTTACTTTCATGTGACACCTTTGCTTAAACTTGCTTTGCCAGTATCCTTCATGGAGTATTCCCTTGATGTTAAGGGTACCACATGAAGGGGAGTTTAGGGCAGAATTTGGGGCAGAATCCCATGTTCTGTCTCATGTACATCAAACGGCACAGGCTGTTGTCAGTTTGTCAGGCTTTTTTTGCTTTGTCTCCTTGGTCACTCAGCTCAAGGTTTACCACCTCTGGAGACCTTAGTGGAGATTATAATTCTGCTCCTACTGTTACTGTGATTACCCTCAAATTTTAAATTAATTTTTTTGTGTGTATATGTGTGGGAGAATAATCCCAAACTTGAAAAGATTGCAAAAATAAAAATATACAAAGAACACCCATATACCCTTTACCCAGGTTCACCTATTGTTTATTGACCCATTTGCTTTATTATTTCTCAATTGTTCTCTGTTTTCCTGCCTGCCTATCAATCGATCAATCAATTGATCTATCTACCTATCTTATATACACATGTGTAATGATTTTCCTGAACAATCTGCGAGTAATTGCATACATTAGACTCTTTCATTCCTAAATACATAGGTGATTATGGATAATTCCCTTATGTAATCTCACTAGAATTCTCAACTTCATAAACTTACATTTCCTCCACAGCCTTTCGTTTCCTCTGTAACAATGACATTTTTGAAGAGTTCACTTCCAACCTCATCTTTTTATTCATAGAACATGCAGCAATTTATTTTTATGATATTCCCTCCTAACTAGATTGACATTATACATTCTTGGCCAGAGTACTGCATGGATGACATCGTATCCTTCTCAGGACATCGCTTGTGCAGGTGTGTGATGTTCATCTGTCCTTCATTGGTGCCATTAGTTGGTCAAGATGTGGCCTGATTTCTCCAATGTATAATCACAGTTTGTTTTTCTCCCTTGCAAGCAATAGGCGGTCTGTGGAGAGACTTTTTGATCATGCAAATGGCCTGCTCCACATTACAACTTTTTGTTAGATTTTGCTTCCTTCGATGGTCCTGAACTAATCTAATCTATACCATGATAGTTGCAAGTGATGATTTTTCAACTCCAGCACTCCCTCCTTAATTACCCATCAGCTCTTAGCACTCTACTGTGAGCAAGAGCTCTTCCGTATCTACTTATTATTGACATGGATCCAAAATTTATAATTCATTACTGCATATACTATCAAAGAAAAGGATTTGAAAATATAACTACTCTTGATTCTGTTTTTTTCTATCACCAACTGTTCCAAATCTCCAGCAACCATTTCAACCAACCATCACTCTTCTCCAATATTATCTATCTTCCTATATAGACAAGGAAATCGGGAATTTCAGCTGTGAATGACGCTCTCATCTCTCACTGTGCACATAAAAATGTATTTACATTTACACCTATTCTTGTCTACTTTTGTCGAGTCACAGAGGATAAAGTAGCCCTCATGATTAAAGCCAAATCCATTATCTCTGGTTATTTTTTTCTCCTCTTTTCTCTTTTATCTTGTTGGAACTCTTATATACAGAATTTGATTAATTATATCTTTGGGTCATGAAACATTCTGTGCATTGGTACATATTCTTCTGTGTATATATCTCTACTTCTATCATCTATCTATCTAATCTGTCCTTTATCTATTTTAACTACAGTTATGAGTTTCTGCGAACCAACCACTTTTCTTATAAGGTCCCCTTGTCCAGTGACCTCATTTAACCTATTTTTTAGAAAAGATTTTATTTATTTGACAGAGAGAGAGCACAAGCAGGTGGAGTGGCAGGCAGAAGGAGAGGGAGAAATAGGCTCCTTACTGAGCAGGGAGCCCGATGCGGGGCTCGATCCCAGGACCCCGGGATCATGACGTGAGCCGAAGGCAGACGCTGAATAGACTGAGCCACCCAGGTGCCCTAACCTCATTTAACCTTAGTTACTTCTTTAAAATACCTTTCTCCAAATGCTGTCATATTTTGAGATACTAGGGTTTAGGATTTTGACATGTGAGTTTTTGGGGATACACAGTTCTCATTTCACTTAGATCTCACATGAGCCTTTTTACTGTCCTCACTGCTGGCAATCCCAGCCACCTGAAGTGTACCAATGCCCCTAGTGTTATCTAACTAAACCACAAAACAGAAATGAAACAATTGTGTATTTTAAAACTCACCACGTTCTTCTATCGCCATCTGATTTTTAATAGTATCACTGGTGTAGGAATTGTGGTCCTATGGATTAAGGAGGTGCTCTCAAAAATGGTCTCAGCTGCGTACATTTTGACTACCGTGCACCAAATCCTATTTCAACTTTATACTTTACTACTTTCAAATTTGATCTTTTGAGTTTCTCTACTGACCACATGTACAGTTAGGAACAACCTCAACTTAATCCATAGATTACTCTTAATTTCTTTTCTCATTCGTGAATTAGCATAAGGATTCTAATTGCACCAATGTATGGTAAATTCACATATCCATTCAGTGCAGTGAATATGCATAAAGAGCTTGCTATGTTCCTAGCACTCAGCATCCAAAGATGAATAAGACATGATTACTGTCCTCTAGAAGCTGAAGTTTATATGTGGATGCATACATGTGAGAAATAAATTACAGTTTGGTATGATGAATGAATAATGGATGTTTTAGCAACTTTTCTGGTAAATCAGATGATTTAAAAAGAAAAACCGGCATGTCCAACCATAAGCATTTTTACCTCTCTTTCTTCTTTTAAACGGTTTTAACTTAAAGCCTCTTCCCCTGTTAGTAGTCACTTACTTTTTCTCTCATAAACATTCAAGATTGATGCTTACATTTCAATGGTAATACTTTCTGTTAGATTATGTGGGTGGTTTTTTTGTTTTGTTTTGTTTTGTTTTGGTATTTCACCTTACTTCTTTATTTTTCTTTCTAAATAGTTCCTAAACATTTTTTTTTTATTAAGCATACTTTCTCTTTCAGCACCATCTCCCTTTTCTAATATATTGAAAGCACCACCAACCATCCTCCGTCATTCTTGTTCTTTGTGTTTTTTCTTTTATCATCTGTCCTGGGTTGGTCAGAATGCACTCCCTTGCTCACTGATTTGCATATGACTCTAAATGCAGCTGCAAATCTTTTTTCTTTCTTCCATAAATTCTCTACGTTAATGAACATTCGATGTTAGAAGTATTAATTTCATTTTCCATTGGCATTGGCACTACTTCCTCTCATATGTAGTGACCTCAACATTTTGTGACAGCTTAAAAGGAAGAAAACCTTTCATCATTTCTCATGTTGTTTTTTATTGTATAGGAACTTCCTCATCTTTACTATGTCAAAGCCAAATTTCCTTTCTTCTGAGAAAGTAATCCCAATTTTGAAGGTTTGAATACATTTTATTTCACAACTTTTATTAGTTCTTGTAAATAAATCTTTGATTTACTAGCCTGTTTTCTTCTTCTTAAAGGATTTTTAGACAGTAGTTTAAGAATATTTTGGAGCTTCTATTTATGTGTTTAGGTTCTCAAAATCAAGATCACTAAGGTTTATTCTCTCTACTTCACAATGCATTGCTGTGCATTCTGAGAATTTTTATCTTTCAAATGCCTGATACTTAGTGTGCTAAACATAAAAATACACCCTCATGTGTTGACTGATGGGAAAGTTCAAATTAACACAATATTTTTTTTATATTGTTGGAAAACAAATTTAGTCTGCTTATCTTCACTGAAAGATATGCTTGTGTATTTGCTCTGTTTACAACACAGATTCATATTTCCTGTTATATCTTTCACAACATACTTATATATTTTCACGGCATGCTCTAACTTTCCTTTCTCTTTCCTCTGGTGGCTTCTCTCATTCATATTCCCTTTGTCTGGGCCCTATGGTAGTAGGGTACGATTTCCTCTGGGATTAGAGTTTCTGTTCTCTTATAAATTCTCTGAACTCTCTCTCCACTATATTTGTTTTCTTTTCCTCTACGAACTTCAGGCAAACTGAGTCTCCTGAGGTTATTTTTTTTCTATATGCATCTCTAGGATTCTCCCTGATGAATTCTGGCTGGATTAAAGTTAGTCTTAAGTGCTTCATTTTTTTTTTCTTTTTCTTCTTTCCTCCCATCTCTTCAACTGCTGTATGGCAAACATTTGTCTTTCCTGAAGATTCAGCCTAATGTCACTTTCTCACGGAACTCTGGTAGATTTACCTTCATCTATTTATCAGATACAGTGTCATTGTAGAAGTAAAAACCTATAATTTGGCAAGAGGCAGCCCTAAACTTGAGACCTACATCCACAGCTGCACTGAGTAGCTGCATGACCTTGGGAAAGTTTTATAACTCTTTAAGCCTAAGTTTTCCCCTCTGGAAAATGAGTATAGGTAATAGCACCAACTTCATAGGTTATTCAAAGAATTTTTGAGGTGATATATGGTAAAATAGTCAGCATAATTCTTTACAGATAGTAAGCACTAAATAAATATCAGTAAGAGTTTAATTTCATCTGCATCACCTTCTTCCCTTTTTTTTGCATGAACTTTCAAGTTGTTTCTGCGGTACCCCATAACACTGCAATTTGTATTGTTATGCATTTGTGATCTCCACACTGACTTAACTGGAACTGATCATTTGTCATGATGGACTTGATGTGATGGCATAGTATTCCCTACAGCCGCCACCTCCATTCTGAAGCCATCCAGCAGAGTCTTTGACATTGGCCTGTACTTGAAAACAACACTAGCATCTTCTTGTAGTCCTTTTTCACTTATGGCAGAGAATTTAAAGTTCATTTTGTACATGAGTATTTTAGGAATCAGCAGAAAACCAAACAAAACCCCTGCTTCCACAGAGCTTATATTCCAGTATCTAAATTAGTGGAAAAGGAAGGAAAGGAATAAGCAACAAATATGATAAATTATGCAATATACCAGAAATATGCATGTTACCACCATGAAAAAAAAATGAGCAAGATAAGAGTAAGTGGGGGTATCAGGGCTTAGAATGTTAATTACAATTGTCAGAAAGTGACATTTGACCAGGATTTGAAGGGGCTGAAGGAGATAGAAACAGGCATATCTGACAGAAGGATGGTTCAGATGGAGGAGAGAGTTGATGGAAAAGTCCAAAGGTGAAAGCATGGCTAATGTGTTGAAGGACAAAGAAGGAGGCAAGTGCACCTGGAGTGGACTGAGTGATGGCAAAGGTGACAGAGGAGGAGAAGATAGGCAATGTGAAACAAATGGTGTAGGGCTTTGTAGCCCCTGTGAGGACTTGGGGCTTTACTCCGAGTGAAGAAAGACTCCTGTAGGGTGCTGAGGAGAAAAATGACATGTTCTGACATAGCTTTGAAAAGATGACTCTGGCTGCTGTATTGAGATTAGGAAATCCAATTTTACTCTTCCTACAACCTATGCTTTTATGTTTTTGTTTTTGTTTTTTAACCACAAGTGTGATCTCTGTATCTAAATTAATTTTAACCAAGTTCTCTACAATTTTATGTCCTGGTAGAAAGTCTAAACAGAAGACTTAAAAAAGGTGGTGGTAGGAAACAGGGTAGTAAAAGCCTGTACAGTTTTATTTTTAATAATTAAAGAATATAATTCTGAAAGTGTTTTTGAAAAAGAAACTAATTTTGAAAAAAAATTCAAAGAATGTACACTTTTTAAATCAAGAGAAAAATTGAAGCAGTCAAACCAATAAAGAACAAATTATAGAAAAAAAAGAAAGTATAAATAAGCATAAAAATAGAAAGCAAAAAATGATAAAGATAGGCAAATTATAAGTTATTATAATTGCTTACTATGAGCAAATGAACTCATGTTTAAAATATCCAGATGTAACATTTAGAAGGATATATTTGCAATTTAAAAAATATTACACAGTGGAAAATTGTCAGGCAATGCAAGAAAGAAGGGAAGGAAGGAAGAGAAAGGAGAAAGAGGGAGGAAAAGAGAGGGAGAAGAAGGAATGAAGGGAAGGAGCAGTAAGAATCCATCAATCGATTTATTGAGTGTTTAAGGGCTAGGCACTTGAAATACAGTATTGAAGACAGCTTTTCTCTACTTTCATTGCTATTTTCATGAGAGTTAGAATTTGGATATTTGTGGGACGGATAGCTGAACACCATTTGATTTTTTTGTTGCTCTGAAACAAGATAAGCAACATTATACGGTAAAAATCATGAGCTTGGGGGAGGAGCAAGATGGTGGAGGAGTCGGATACCTAAATTACGTCTGGTCCCAGGAATTTAGCTAGATAGGGATCAAACCATTCTGAACACCTACAAACTCAACAGGAGATGAAAAAAAAGAATAGCAGCAACTCTCTGAACAGAAAAGTGACCACTTTATGGAAGGTAGGACTTGTGGAGAAGTGAATCCGAGGTGATATTCAGGAAGATCAATGGCGGGGTGAGGGAGCCTCCATCAGCTGCTACCAGCAAGTGATAGAACCATGGAGCACAAAATCGGAACTTTTAGAAGTAGGCTCCGCTGAGGGAGGTCACTCCAGCAGCTAAGCTGGGGGTAGAACCCTCGCAGGACAGTGTGATCTCAGGACCCTCGAGGTCACAGAAAGACCAGGGGTGCCTGAGTGTGGAAGAGATCCCAGGTATTGGAGTGGGGAAGCCAGCTGCAGAGACGGAGCCGAGGTGCAGGCTCTCAGCTCGGGGTTGCCATAAACCGTGATTTGTGGCACAGTCAGGCCATTGCTCTTCCAGCAGGGACCCAACAAGCGGCAGATCAGGGAACACTCCCCTTTCTCCCCTGGGAGGAGTGGCACAGGCGTGCACCGCAGGGATCTGCTGGGTTTGGAGACTCCACAGAGGCTTGTGTGCCAGAGATAGAAATGCTCAGTCACAGGCCAGGTGAGTACGGAGTGCGGCCAGAGACCAGGGAGACAGAGTGATTGACTGCTTTACTCTGCAGGCGCACTGAGGATCAGGGCCCGAGTTCTCGGCTCCTCCAGGTGGAGATTGGGAGGCTGCCATTTTCACTCTCATCCTCCAAACCTGGAGGGAAAGCTTACAGGGAACAAAAGCTCCCAAGAGCAAACCCCAGCAGATTACATAGCCTGACCCCCAGCAAGGTTGGGGCAATTCCGCCTCTGGCAAAGACATTTGAGAATCACTGCAACAGCCCCCCCCCCCTCGCCCCCAGGAGATCAGCAAGAACAGCCAGCCAAGACCAAGTTTACCAATAAATGAGAACGGCAGATCTCCAGAGTTAGGGGAATACTGCACATAGAATCCATGGCTTTTTTACCATGATTCTTTAGTCTTTCAAAGTTAATGTTTTAAATTTTCTTTTTCTTTTTTTTTTTTTTGAATTTTTCTTTTTCCCTTTTTCAACCAACATCTTATCAATCCCTTTATTAAAAAATCTTTTTTATTTTTCATTTTTAGAATCATATTCTATCCCTTCATAGTAGTTAACCTTATTTTTGGTATATATATATAAGTTGTTCTCTCTTCAAAATTTTGAGATACACTTTCTTTTACCAGACCAAAATATACCCTAAATCCCTAGTATATGGCTGGCTTTGTTCTAGTCTCCTGCCTGATCACATTCTCTCCCTTTTTTTAAAATTCTTCTTCTTTCTTTTATCAACCAACTTCTTATCTTATCAATTCCTTTTATAAAATCTTTTATAATTTTCATCTTCACAGTCATATTCCATCCCTTCATTGTATTTACCCTTACTTTTGTACATATATAAGTTCTCTTCTATCTTTAAAATTTTGGAAGGCACTTTCTTCTAACAGACCAAAATATGCCCCAAATCTAGTATGTGGCACTGATCTATGCACCAGCCTGATAATATCTGATAATATTCTTTTTTTTTTAATCTTTCTCTTTTCTTTTTCTTTTTTCTTTCTTTCCCTTTCTTTTCCCTTGGTTTCAGGTCTCTTCTGATTTGTTTAGTGTATATTTTTCTGGGGTCGTTTTTACCCTGTTAGCATTTTGTTCTGTCATTCACCTATTCTCTTCTGGACAAAACGACAAGATGGAAAAAAATCACCTAAAAAAAAAAAGAACAATATGCAGTACTGATGGCCAGGGACCTAATCAATACGGACATTAGTAAGATGTCGGAACTAGAGTTCAGAATGATGATTTTAAAGATACTATCTGGGCTTGAAAAAAGCATAGATGATACCAGAGAATCCTTTTCTGGAGAAATAAAAGAACTAAAATATAACCAAGTTGAAATCAAAAAGGCTATTAATGAGGTGCAATCAAAAATGGAGGCTCTAACTGCTAGGATAAATGAGGCAGAAGAGTGAATTAGTGATAGAGAAGACCAAATGATGGAGAAAAAGAAGCTGAGAAAAAGATAAACAACTACTGGATCATGAGGGCAGAATGTGAGAGATAAGTGACATCATAAAGCAAAACAACATTAGAATAATTGGGATCCCAGAAGAAGAAGAAATAGAGAGAGGGGCAGAAGGTATATTGGAGCAAATTATAGCAGAGAACTTCCCTAATTTGGGGAAGGAAACAGGCATCAAAATCCAGGAGGCACAGGGAACCCCCCTCAAAATCAATAAAAATAGGTCAACACCCCGACATCTAATAGTAAAACTTATGAGCCTCAGAGACAAAGAGAAAATCCTAAAGCAGCTCGGGAGAAGAGATCTGTAACCTACAATGGTAGAAACATTAGAGTGGTAACACACCTATCCACAGAGACCTGGCAGGCCAGAAAGGACTGACATGATATATTCAGAGCACCAAATGAGAAAAATATGTAGCCAAGAATAGTATATCCAGCTAGGCTGTCATTGAAAATAGCAGGAGAGATAAAAACTTCCAGGACAAACAAAAACTAAAGGAATTTGCAAACACAAAACCAGCCCTACATGAAATATTGAAAGGGGTCCTCTAAGCAAAGAGAGAGTCTAAAAGTAACATAGACCAGAAAGAAACACAGACAATATACAGTAACAGTCACCTTACAGGCAATACAATGACACTAAATTCATATCTTTCAATAGTTACCTTGAATGTAAATGGGCTAAATGTCCCAATCAAAAACACAGGCTATCAGATTGACAAAAAAAAAAAAAAAAAAACCAAGATCCATTGATATGCTGTCTGCAAGAGACTCATTTTAGACCGAAAGATACCCCCAGATTGAAAGTGAGGGGGTGGAAAACCATTTACCATGCTAATGGACATCAAAAGAAAGCTGGGGTGGCAATCCTTATATCAGAAAAATTTGATTTTAAACCAAGGACTATAACAAGAGATGAGCAAGGACACTATATCCTACTTAAAGGGTCTATCCAACAAGAAGATCTAACAATTATAAATATCTATGCCCCTAACATGGGAGCAGCCAATTATATATGCCAATTAATAACAAAAGCAAAGAAACACTTTGACAACAATACAATAATAGTGGGGGACTTTAACACCCCCCTCACTGAAATGGACAGATCATCTAAGCAAAAGATCAACAAGGAAATAAAGACCTTAAATGACACACTGGACCAAATGGACTTCACAGATATATTCAGAACATTCCATCCCAAAGCAACAGAATATACACATTCTTCTCTAGCGCACATGGAACATTCTCCAGAACAGATCACATCCTGGGTCACAAATCAGGTCTCAACCAGTACCAAAAGATTGGGATCATTCCCTGACTATTTTCAGACCACAATGCTTTGAAACTAGAACTCAATCATAAGAGGAAAGTCGGAAAGAACTCAAATACATGGAGGCTAAAGAGCATCCTACTAAAGAATGAATGGGTCAACCAGGAAATTAAAGAAGAATTAAAAAAATTCATGGAAACCAATGAAAATGAAAACACAACTATTCAAAGTCTTTGGGATGCAGCAAAGGAGGTCCTAAGAGACAAGTATATAGCAATACAAGCCTTTCTCAAGAAAAAAGAAAGGTCTCAAGTACACAACCTAACCCTACACCTAAAGGAGCTGGAGAAAGAACAGCAAATAAAGCCTAAACCGAGCAGGAGAAGAGAAATAATAAAGATCAGAGCAAAAATCAATGAAATAGAAACTAAAAGAACAGTAGAACAGATCAACGAAACTAGGAGCTGGTTCTTTGAAAGAATTAACAAGATTGATAAACCCCTGGCCAGACTTATCAAATGATGAAAAATAAATAAGCTGAGAAAAAGAGAGATAAACAACTACTGGATCACAAGGGCAGAATTCGAGAGATAAGTGATACTATAAGATGAAACAATATTAGAATAATTGGGATTCCAGAAGAAGAAGAAAGAGAGAGAGGGGCAGAAGGTATATTGGAGCAAATTATAGCAGAGAACTTCCCTAATTTGGGGAAGGAAACAGGCATCAAAATCCAGGAGGCACAGGGAACCCCCCTCAAAATCAATAAAAATAGGTCAACACCCCGACATCTAATAGTAAAACTTACGAGTCTTAGAGACAAAGAAAAAATCCTGAAAGCAGCTCCGGACAAGGGATCTGTAACCTACAATGGTAGAAGCATTAGATTGGCAACAGACCTATCCACAGAGACCTGGCAGGCCAGAAAGGACTGACATGATATCTTTAGAGCACTAAATGAGAAAAATATGCAGCCAAGAATAGTATATACAGCTATGCTGTCATTGAAAATAGAAGGAGAGATAAAAATCTTCCAAGACAAACAAAAACTAAAGGAATTTGCCAACACAAACCCAGCCCTACAAGAAATATTGAAAGGGGTCCTCTAAGCAAAGAGAGAGCCTATAAGTAACATAGACCAGAAAGGAACAGAGACAATATACAGTAACAGTCACCTTACAGGCAATACAATGGCACCAAAATCATATCTTTTGATAGTTACCCTGAATGTAAATGGGCTAAATGCCCCAATCAAAAGACACAGGGTAGCAGATTGGATAAAAAAACAAGACCCATCGATATGCTGTCTGCAAGAGACTCATTTTAGACCCAAAGACACCTCCAGATTGCAAGTGAGGAGGTAGAAAACCATTTGCCATGCTGATGGACACCAAAATAAAGCTGGAGTGGCAATCCTTATATCAAACAAATTAGATTTTAAACCAAAGACTGTAATAAGAGATGAGGAAGGACACTATATCCTACTTAAAGGGTCTATCCAACAAGAAGATCTAACAATTGTAAATATCTATGCCTCTAATATGGGAAGAGCCAATTATATAAGCCAATTAATAACAAAAGCAAAGAAACACATTGACAACAATACAATAATAGTGGGGGACTTTAACACCCCCCTCACTGAAATGGACAGATCATCTAAGCAAAAGATCAACAAGGAAAGAAAGACTTTAAATAACACACTGGACTAAATGGACTTCACAGACATATTCAGAACATTCCATCCCAAAACAACAGAAGACACATTCTTCTCTAGTGCACATGGAACATTCTCCAGAAGAGATCACATCCTAGGTCACAAATCAGGTCTCAACTAGTACCAAAAGATTGGGATCATTCCCTGACTATTTTCAGACCACAATGCTTTGAAACTAGAACTCAATCACAAGAGGAAGGTTGGAAAGAACTCAAATACATGGAGGCTAAAGAGCATCCTACTAAAGAATGAATGGGTCAACCAGGAAATTAAAGAAGAATTAAAAAAAAATCATGGAAACCAATGAAAATGAAAACAAAACTGTTCAAAATCTTTGGGATGCAGCAAAGGCAGTCCTAAGAGGAAAGTATATAGCAATGCAAGCCTTTCTCAAGAAACAAAAAAGGTCTCAAATACACAACCTAAACCTACACCTAAAGGAGTTGGAGAAAGAATAGCAAATAAAGCCTAAACGCAGCAGAAGAAGAGAAATCATAAAGATCAGAGCAGAAATCAATGAAATAGAAACCAAAAGAACAGTAGAACGGATCAACGAAACTAGGAGCTGGTTCTTTGAAAGAATTAACAAGATTGATAAACCCCTGGCCAGACTTATCAAAAAGAGAAGAGAAATGACCCAAATAAATAAAATCATGAATGAAAGAGGAGAGATCACAACCAATACTAAAGAAATATAAACAATTATAAGAACATATTATGAGCAACTCTATGCCAGCAAATTAGATAATCTGGAAGAAATGGATGCATTCCTAGAGATGTATCAACTACCTAAACTGAACCAGGAAGAAATAGAAAACCTGAACAGACCTATAACCACTAAGGAAATTGAAGCAGTCATCAAAAATCTCCCAACAAACAAAAGCCCAGGGCCAGATGGCTTCCCAGGGGAATTCTACCAAACATTTAAAGAAGAATTAATACCTAGTCTTCTGAAACTATTCCAAAAAATTGAAATGGAAGGAAAACTTCCAAACTCATTTTATGAGGCCACCATTACCTTGACCCCCAAACCAGACAAAGACCCCATCAAAAAGGAGAATTACAGACAAATATCCTTGATGAACATGGATGCAAGAATTCTCACCAAAATACCAGCCAATAGGATCCAACAGTACATTAAAAGGATTATTCACCACGACCAAGTGGGATTTATCCCTGGGCTGCAAGGTTGGTTTGACATCCGCAAATCAATGTGATACAATACATTAATAAAAGGAAGAACAAGAACCATATGATCCTCTCAATAGAGTCAGAAAAAGCATTTGACAAGTACAGCATCCTTTCTTGATCAAAACTCTTCAGAGTATAGGGATAGAGGTTATATACCTCAATATCATAAAAGCCATCTATGAAAAATTCACAGTGAATATCATTCTCAATGGGGAAAAACTGAGAGCTTTCCCTCTAAGGTCAGGAATGTGGCAGGGATGTCCACTATCACCACTGCTATTCAACATAGTATTAGAAGTCCTAGCCAGAGCAATCAGACAACAAAAAGAAAAAAAAGGCATCCGAATTGGCAAAGAAGAAGTCAAACTCTCACTCTTTGCAGATGATATGATACTTTATGTGGAAAACCCAAAAGACTCCACCCCAAAACTACTAGAACTCATACAGGAATTCAGTAAAGTGGCAGGATATAAAATCAATGCACAGAAATCAGTGGCATTCCTATACACCAACAACAAGACAGAAGAAAGAGAAATTAAGGAGTTGATCCCATTTACAATTGCACCCCAAACCATAAGATACCTAGGAATAAATCTAACCAAAGAGGCAAAGGATCTGTACTCAGAAAATTATAAAATACTCATGAAAGAAATTGAGGAAGACACAAAGAAATGGAAAAACATTCCATGCTCATGGATTGGAAGAACAAATATTGTGAAAATGTCAATGCTACCTAGAGCAATCTACACATTGAAGGCAATCCCTATCAAGATACCATCCACTTTTTTCAAAAAAATGGAACAAATAATCCTAAAATTTGTATGGAACCAGAAAAGACCCCAAATAGCCAGAGGAATGTTGAAAAAGAAAAGCAAAGCTGGTGGCATCACAATTCCGGATTTCAAGCTCTATTACAAAGCTGTCATCATCAAGACAGTATGGTACTGGCTCAAAAACAGACACATGGATCAATGGAACAGAATAGTGAGCCTAGAAATGGACCCTCAACTCTATGGTCAACTCATCTTCAACAAAGCAGGAAAGAATGTACAATGGAAACAAGACAGTCTTCCACAAATGGTGTTGGGAAAATTGGACAGCCACATGCAGAATGAAACTGAATCATTTCCTTACACCACACACAAAAATAGACTCAAAATGGTTGAAAGATCTCAATGTGAGACAGGAGTCCATCAAAATCCTAAAGGAGAACACAGGCAGCAACCTCTTTGACCTCAGCCGAAGCAACTTCTTCCTAGAAACATCACCAAAGGCAAGGGAAGCAAGGGCAAAAATGAACTATTGGGACTTCATCAAGATTAAAAGCTTTTGCAAAGGAAAAGAAACAGTGAACAAAACCAAATGACACCTGACTGAATGGGAGAAGATATTTCCAAATGACATATCAGATAAAGGGCTAGTATCCAAAATCTATAAAGAACTTATCAAACTCAACACCCAAAGAACAAGTGATCCAATCAAGCAATGGGCAGAAGACATGAATGACATTTTTCCAAAGAAGACATCCAAATGGCCAAGAGATACATGAAAAAGTGCTCAACATCACTCAGCATCAGGGAAATTCAAATCAAAACCTCAATGAGATACCACCTCACACCAGTTAGAATGGCTAAAATTAACAAGTCAGGAAACGACAGATGTTGGTGGGGATGTGGAGAAAGGGGAAGCCTCCTACACTGTTGGTGGGAATGCAAGCTGGTGCAGCCACTCTGGAAAACTGTATGGAGGTTCCTCAAAAAGTTGAAAATAGAGCTGCCCTACGACCCAGCAACTGCACTACTGGGTATTTACCCCAAAGATACAAATGTAGGGAGCCGAAGGGGTACGTGCACCCCGATGTTTATAGCAGCAATGTCCACAATAGCCAAACTATGGAAAGAGCCAAGATGTCCATTGACTGATGAATGGATAAAGAAGATGTGGTATATATACACAATGGAATATTATGCAGCCATCAAAAGGAATGAAATCTTGCCATTTGTAAGGACGTGGATGGAACTGGAGGGTATTATCCTCAGTGAAATAAGTCAATCGGAGAAAGACATGTATCTCATGACCTCACTGATACGAGGAATTCTTAATCTCAGGAAACAAACAGGGTTGTTGGAGTTGTGGGGTTGGGAGGGATGGGATGGCTGGGTGATAGACATTGGGTAGGGTATGTGCTATGGTGAGCTCTGTGAATTATGTAAGACTGTTGAATCCAAGACCTGTACCCTGAAACAAATAATACATTATATGTTAAAAAAGGAAGAAGATAGTAGGAAGGAAAAATGAAGGGGGGGGAAATCAGAGGGGGAGATGAAGCATGAGAGACTATGGACTCTGAGAAACAAACTGAGGGTTCTAGAGGGAGGCGGGTGGGGGGATGGGTTAGCCTGGTGATGGGTATTAAAGAGGGCACGTACTGAATGGAGCACTGAGTGTTATACGCAAACAATGAATCATGGAACACTACATCAAAAACTAATGATGTAATGCATGGTGATTAACATTACATAATAAAAAATCTTGAGCTTTGGAGTATATGGTTGATAGGGATTTCTTTTTTCTTTCTTTGTTTTTTTTAAAAAGATTTTATTTTTTATTTGACAGAGATAGACACAGGGAGAGAAGGAACACAAGCAGGGGGAGTGGGAGAGGGAGAAGCAGGCTCTCCATTGAGCCTGATGCAGGGCTCGATCCCCGGACCACGGGATCATGACCTGAGCCGAAGGCAGACGCTTAACGCCTGAGCCACTGAGGTGCCCCTTGATAGGGAGTGCAATACAAATTCCAGTTCTTACTGTCTTTGTGATCTTGGATAAATTTCTTGAACTTTTAAGTGTTAGTGTTCTCTTCTGTAAATTAGTGATACATGGAATGGCTTTCCAAAAATTGGTGTGGGGGAGGCAGGAATAAATATGAAATTATTTAATAAATAAATCAAATTTAATTTGATAATAAGTCAAACAAATCAAATACCATCCCTGACACTTAATAGGTATCTGGTAGAAGCAAAATAATTCATTAATAGAGAAAATGGTGCTGCTTTACAATGGTGTTGTTTCCCAAGTAATATGTTGTATTTGGTGGAGTCAGGATTCAAATTCAGCTTCCACTTTGAAATCTGTGTTCTTTCTGCTATACTACACAAATATCTGTTAAATAACAGAACAGACAAACCAGCATATGGCATCTAATTTTTGTGTTTTCACAATTCCTTCTTCTTTTTTCTTTCCTCTCCTCTCCTCCCCTCCCCTTCCTGTCTTTTCTTTTTCCTTTCCTTTCCTTTCCTTTCCTTTCCTTTCCTTTCCTTTCCTT
>NW_023270854.1:53573038-53635375 GCF_011800145.1 Mirounga leonina | reverse complement strand
TTTCCTTTCCTTTCCTTTCCTTTCCTTTCCTTTCCTTTCCTTTCCTTTCCTTTCCTTTCTTCTCTTCTTTTCTTTCTTTCTTATTTTTTTAACTTTCAACCTTCCTTGTGTCCCTAATCATCAGAGTTTTTGTTTGTTTCTCTCTGGACTCCCTGTTGCCATTGACTGCCCCGTACACAGTGCCTGGCTGACTGAAGAGGAACAAAGTCCTGGGCTCAGCTCATTTGAACCTACATGCTGTGCTCCCCTCCTTTTTGCTCACAAAAGTTCCTTTTCTAATCTTATTCTCCAAATTCTATGTTAACAATACTCTTAATAGTATGGCATATTAAAAGCACTATGAATCAAGAGGTTGTACTATTACAAGCATTTGACTAAATGACTTCATCTTTTAGACCTCAGATTGCTGGTCTCTCAAATGAAGAAATTTGGCTAAAATTATCCCTAGGCTTCTTTAGCATTCTAATGAAGAATAAAAGGTCACATATTGATGGTGCTTTATTATAGCATCTTATTTAATTCTTATCACAATCCTGTAAGGGTTGACCCCTCATATTTTTACATAAAATGAGGGGTTTTCCTCAGTATAAAATCAAATTCTGTCCATAGTAAAATATTTGGAAAAAGCACATTAATAAAACACATATGATAGAAATTACTCACATTTTCATTATGAAGAGATGAATGCTCACGACTTTAATTGGTCCAGGGCCCATATTTACCTATGTGTTACAGCTGAATCTCTATCCTTGATCCCTTCACATTTTCTACTTATTTCTGTCCAACAGGTTGCCCATCTGAGATTAGAGCTAAAAAGTCTCTGCCTTTGAGAGACCTTCTTTTAGGCTTCTGGCTTGAATGACATACTATTATATCCAGATGCATAACTCTCCCCACCTTCACTTCCAAGGATGCCAACATCCTCCCAATGCACATCATTTACAGTGGAACTCATTTAAGCCTTTTAATGACTCCGAGAAACAAGGTAGGGTTAGTATATGCCCCCATTTATTGATGAGATAACTGAGTTTCAGAGAGATTAGCATGATTCCTGGAGTCATTTAAAGACATTTATCCAAGACTAACTCTCAAACTTCTTAAATTACAGTTTCCTACTTTTAAAAGGAATAAAGTAATTTCTTACAGAACAATGTGGGTAAGATAATAGTCTAGAAGACAGATGTTTTACATACTATTTCCCACCAAAAAAAATGAACAATTAGTAGGCATACCTAACATACCTCTTTTGTTTTTACTATCTCGATTTAAATTTTAAAGTATTGAAAATACTTGGTTAGGAATATAGTCTAAAATATAGCTTCAAGAAATTACAGAATTGCACAGAACAAATACAAAGGAGCTTTTCAAAAAATAGGCATGCGCAGGATAAAAATATTGAATTATATCATCCCTCTCCCTTCAGCCTATTTTCAAGCTACTTATATCACATTAGGAATATGAAACAATTCAGAATTCTCCAAAACATCACAGAAATTTTCCTGAAATTGACTGCAGACTTTGAATGCATCATGTCCATAAAGTGGGAAAGTCCAATAACTATTCTCAGACTTGAATGGACCTCACAAATTGTTGACTATAGTTCAGTTTTGAGGATCCTAGTAAATAGCAATGATGTGCCATTTTTTTGTTGTGATTTAACACTTTGGTTAAGAAAGTCAATCTTCAAACTGCCATCTATAATAAATATTTGAAAATCTTAAACATCTGTTTTACATCTTATTTCATCTTTGCAAGTTAATATGTATTCTTTTAGTTGAAAAATTCATCAGGATACTATCAAAGTAACCATAGTATACAATACAACTGACCAATATTTTAGAAAGTCTTTTTTCAGATATTTATCTTCCTCTATAAATAAAAATGGAGAAAAACTAATAGTGTTTGAAAATTCAGTATTGGAAATTATTAAAGGTTACTAGATTTCATTGAAAAGGATCTGTAGGGGTGTCTGGCTGGCTCAGTGGGTAGAGCATATGGTTCTTGATCTAGGGGTTCCAAGTACCAGCCCCACATTGGATGTAGAGATTACTGAAAAATAAAATCTTTAAAAAGAAAGAAAAGAAAAGGATCTGTAGATATTTGTGTATGTATTTTCTTACTTGTCCGGATCCCCAAGACATCAGTAGAAACTTTTGATAGTTTTGTACTGATATTTCAATGTTACCTGAAGCAAAATAAAAACCTACCTCTGTTACACTAAACATGTTTGTTTTTATTTTGAAGAAGTATTTTTCAGAAGTTTGAGAAGAAATAGATAAATCCTCTGAGAACAGGACCTCTGTTATCTTCACCCGTAAGATTTTTTCAGTAAATGTAAGAGGACATTGACATATCAAGAATGAATAAATAAATCAGAAATACACATTAGGCAAAATCTAATTACAAAAACAGTTAAATTACATTATAGTGGATATGACCAAAATATTAGTTATTGCAAAGACTAATTTTCATATAAAGTCATTTTGTAAATTGTAAGTTAATATTATTTTCATTCCTTTATGGAAGAATTTCCTGGAGGGTCTCTTTATCTAGCAAGGAACTATAGTAATTTTAAATTGTGATTGGCTTTAAAAATTTAAATTTTAAGAATCTGTTGCAAAGAAATTACCCAAGAGCTGGCACAATTTTAACTTCATAAATAAAAGAGGGAAGGTGTTTAAAGTACTTTGATCCAACTCTGCAGGCATGTCCACACCACAGAAAAAAAGTGCAAAAGATGGGAAAATATATAATAAAAATACAAATTAAAATACAGCACCTATGGACTCAAGCAAACAGCATGTTCAGTATGTTGTCATGCTTTTAAACAAAAGAAAAATGGACTTGAAAACATTTTTAAATTACTGTAATCTTAGGAAGGGAGCCTTTTTAAAAGGCTCTGTGCATTTTACCATATTCCTATTTATACAGAATCAAATAGTTATGTGAAGACGTTAATAGAGCAAATCAGGGCAAAGGCTGGTGGAGGCCAAAAGACTCATGTATTCTGAGCAGTAGAATAATTTTACCTCTTAGGACAGTGGAGGTAAAAATAGATGACCTCAGCATCCTGAGAATTAATTTAATCAAACCAATCCATTTCTACTTTCACCCTTTCTCCTCTAAGAGACATTCTAATTGTGTCTGAAAATAGTTTCTCTGTAGTCATCTTTCTGTCCTCTTAGTGCTACCTCTTTTGCAAATCAGTGCTAACCCTTCCCCTGTTATACATGCTAAGGAGACAACTTCCAGTCCAGGTGTTTGTAATTGATGGCAGAGAAGCTTTTCACAAATAGAATTTATATCATGCATTCGTGCATTCATTCATTCAACTAATATTTCCCGAATGTTTGCTATGTGCCAGGGACTACTCAGCAGATACACAGGGGAACATGACAGTTTCTGATTTCAGGAATAAGTTGCAGTATAAATAGGTACAGAGACATACAGGAGGAAGGAAAGATTGGAAGAAGGGAGAAGACACACACACCACACTCCACTGGTCCAGAAATGTCCACATGAAGACATTCTGAGGGTCTAGGAATATAGTATATAATTATACATAGTCATATTGGGGGAAATTTTTTGAGTTAAGAGCTATTTGAAATGTCTTTGGATCGGACTGTGTATCACTTGAGGAGCAGTGGTGGCCAACCCTACAACTGGCGTAAGAAAGGCACAGGCCTCCTGCCCCAGCTACCAAAGTACCGTCATGGTGTGTGGCAAAGGCAGCAAGGGATTGATCCAGGATGTTAAAGTGGATAGAGAAACAGAGAGGTTGACACCCCTTCTCCCGCTCCAGAGAAGAGCCATACGTCTACCCTGTGGGTAAAAGACCACGAGACAATTCCCTGGTTTAGATTTGCAGAACTGCCGTTTGTGTTTAGACCTTAGGTGCAATAATGAATTTAAAATGTCAACAATTGGAGAACCTGCTAGAACTTCAAAGTCCTTCCCCTAGGCCTCCAGCTGTAGCTAAATTCTGGGAGATCAGCCTGCCAATGCGGGACAGGTGATTAGGAAGTCGTGTGAACTGCCGGCGGAGAGGGTTGAATGGACTGTTCCTGAATCAGCGAGGAGAGAGAAGGATTGAGAGCGCGCTTCCAACAGGTCACTGAACTGCTGCGGGAGTGGCCCGCTTGGAGCAAGAGCTGGTGGCGCTGGAGAGTTAAGGGGCGTAAAGGCTGTCGAAGGGTCTGGGAGGAATCGAAGACGCTCTTTCAAACGGTGGGATTCCAAAGTCCAGTTCAAAACCGGAAGTCAAGAGAAAAAAGGGAAACGTTCCACTTACAGTTCCCTCACGACTATTTTAGCTCCCCAGCCGACGAGATGTAGCGTGGTTCCGCTTGTCAAATCCCTAACGCCTGAATCCAGTTAGTATCAGAGCGATTGGTGGCCAAGCGTTCGTGAGCAAACCGGGACTCCACCACGAACTCGAGGGCCTGTCTGGGTTCTGGCTTTTGTGAAGATAACTACAGAAATGAAGGGGACACAGCACCGGGACCTGCTGGAACTCAGGAAACACGGCTGAGGAGCAGAACTGAGAGTCAAAATGGCGGAAGAAGGATCATGAAGCGCCGGCAACACGGTCAGTCAGACCCGGGACAGCCTTGGTGTGTATGGGAAGGCGGGCGAGAGGTGGGTGAAGAGAGCCTTTAACTGGCAAGGTAACTTTTACATTTTTACCCAAATTTATTATACTTCCTTTGTGTTTTCTTTCATTTCTTATATGCTTAGGGACGCTTTGCCCATGCCAAGATCACTTAAATACATATTTTTTCCCATTTTTTGTGTTTTGCATTGAACCCTTTATGTCAGAGTATAAAGTGAGATGTGGATTTATTATTCTCCCCAAGGGTCAGTCTCTGCAAAAGTTAATTTTGGATAATCTAGCCCCATTATTTTTATTACTGCCCGAGTTAAGCTGTGTTTCAAGATACCTCGCCTGTGTCACTCGTGACATGCTTACGCCAATTCCAGACTATTTTATTTGTAGTAGTTTTAAATATTTTATGTTTTGTGGGTCACTTACTACGATAACATTTCTGTTTGAGGCTTTTGAAGAAAATTATTGTTATACTTATTCTCCCAAATAAACTTATTAAAATAATTTTTGTCAAATTCACAAAAATATCATCATGACTGAATTAGCTATTATATTAATTTGGGAAGTGTTATTTTTCAATAATACTTAATACTTTCTAGGAGAAAATAATGTGTATTTTAATATATTTGATCTCTTGCCAACCAAGAAAAGAGGCTGAGCTAAGATAAAAGCATTAATTTGGGGTCTCAGAATTGCAATTCAGGGAACACAGATTAGAGCAGCAACCCAAATACTGTCCCCCACCACCAGAGAATAAAATTGTCCTTTTAAAGACAAAAAGGAATGCTTGTATGTGTTGTTTACAAGGAATTTTAATTGGTGTTGGTGGCAGAAAACTAATCTTGACTGAATATAATTAAAATTCCAAGTAAAATTCCTTGTTGTAGGCAAGTTGGAGGTGTTCAGGCTGAGCCCCTGGAGTATTTTTGGTTTGGCCCAGTTCAGAAGTTTATGGTCGTACCTGGTGAGGACGTGATAAGGCCCCATCCGTGATGGCCTGCCGGCTCCATTGTAAAGCCTCTTGACATAAGGGACCCCATTTCTTTTCAGCTTTCACACTTTGCATCTTCCAGTGAAATTCTGTAGCTGGTTTTCATAGGAATTGCTAACTTTTCTTGCTAATTCTAAATATCTCATGTATTTTTTTTTTTTTTTTGCTTCTGTGAATGAGAAATATTTTTCTTTTATCTTCCAATCATTGCTTGCTGACATAGGAAAAATCTAGTAATTACTGCATTATATATGACAACTTGCTAAACTAGTTCTAAAAGTTTTTAAATTGATTTTTTTTATTTTAAGGATACATAATTATGTGTTTTACAAATAGCAATAATTTATCTCCATAAATTTACTGCAGTGTTTTTTTGGCACATTTTGGCATATTTGGCAAATGATCATTCTTAGTGTTCTGTGTTGTGGTTATGTTTATTACTGAAAATTATAGCTAGAAAAAAGTCATAAAATTTATAATCATATTTATAGATTATATTGGGTGGAAAATTAAAATTTTAGTTGTATTTAGCTTGGTGCCTTTTCTTAAAACTAGAATTTTGTGGGGTGCCTTGATGGCTTAGTCAGTTAAGCGTCTGACTCTTGATTTTGGCTCAGGTCATGATCTCAGGGTCATGGGATCCAGCCCCGCACCAGGCTCTGCACTGAATGTGGAGCCTGCTTGAGATTCTCTCCCTCCCTCTCTTTCTGCCCCCACCCTGCTCCCATACTCACTCTCACTCACTCTCTCTGTAAAAACAATAGCAATAACTAGAATTTTGTTTCTTAAGAACATATTTTGCTCTCACTAGCATTTAGGTTCTGTCCAAGAACCAGTAAACACAATAATTGTGCTTTTTAATGGATTGAAGTAAATTTTTATCTCTTAGAGCCAATAACATTTCATTTAAATAGTTGGGACTTCGGCAATGAGTTTTATAAGGGATTATAAAGTTAGTGGTAGTTCAGTTTACAACATATGAAGTAAAAGCTGGAGGAATCTTTCAAAATGACTCTCAGCTCTGTATATTTAAGAAGAGGAGCTTACTGTTTTTTAAGGCATATTCCAAAAGTAGGTTTGGGGTTAGTTTTGGTAAACATTCCTGGAGAGGTCAGCCAGTCATTAAGCAAGTTTGTAGTAAGGGCCATTCCGAGTTTAGTACCACCCTATATTCTGAGGAGATTATGGAAAATCTCCCCTGGTGTTCAGCCTGGCATGCTAAGGACCGCCTCCCACCTTTGCAGGTGTGGTTTCTTTTGACCATCCATCAAACGTCTGTTTTCCTACTGGTTCCATCATTGGCTTTCTTCTCACTCCACACTCCCTTTTCCTGGACTCCAGCAGACACCACCACCATAGAGATGGCTTCTTAAATATCCAGCTCAAGTCCTGACAGCTTTCTTTTCTTTTTTTTTTTTTTTAAAGATTTTTTTTTTAATTTATTTATTTGAGAGAGAGAGAATGAGAGAGAGCACATGAGAGGGGGGAGGGTCAGAGGGAGGAGCAGACTCCCTGCTGAGCAGGGACCCCGATGCGGGACTCGATCCAGGGACTCCAGGATCATGACCTGAGCCGAAGGCAGTTGCTTAACCAACTGAGCCACCCAGGTGCCCTCCTGACAGCTTTCTATCCTCAGCCCAGGAGCTAAATATCAGATCATCTACCAAACATCTCCATTTGTATGTCCTTCTGGTATGTCACATTCAGTGCGTTCCAAACTGACCTGTTGTCTCTCCTGACTAGACTTTCTGCCCCAGATTTACTTAAGTGCCCGTGACTAAAAATCAAGGATCCCCCAAATTCCCTCCTATCTCTTACTTGTATCCAGTCAGTTAAAAAAGAACTTGCTGATCCAACCTTAACACCTTTTTATTCTTTCCCTCCACTCTATCACTGTTGTCATTCCCTTAGTTAAGACTCACAACTTAATCACCTGAGTCACCACCATGACATTTTTAGTGCTCTTTGCCCCCATCCCATAATTTGTCTAAATTTCCTTAGTTCTGTGTTGAGTACTGATATGATCATGTCACTTTTCCACTTAAGATTGCCTAATGATGACCGATTGACTCTTTAGATGGGACATAAGGCCACATTATTGTCTTCCATTCTCCCTTCACACCCACACTATATTAAACCAGATAACTGGAGACTTTCTATTACCCAGAGGCTCCATGCTCTTGTTCTTCTTTTTTTAAATAGTCTTGTCTCTCTCCCCAAAGCACCTTTCTTCCACTCTTTTCACCTGACTGATCTTTTAAAATTCAGTTTATTTTTCACCTCCTCTAAGGACCATTTCCTAACTTCTGCTTTTAAAAATAGGTCCACAAATTCTTTGATAACTTCTCCCTTCAAGAGATGAAGCTAATGGGCTGGACTTGGGGACTTGCTTCTAACAAATATAATAGGCAGAAATGACAGTGTGTTGCTTCCAAGAGTAGGTTCATAAAGCCTGCAGCTTCCTTCTCGGTTGTATTCTCGGTCTCAGATAACTTTTTCTGGAGGAAGCCAGCTACCATATCATGAGGCCCCTGGTGCAGGCTATTGTAAGTACAGTAACCAGTCAGGAACTGAGGCCATCTAACAACCACGTAAGTGAAGTTGGAAGCTGATCCTTCCCCAGTTGAGATTTCAGATGAGATCGCACCTCTAGCCAGTGGCTTGACTACAACTTCATGAGAGACCTTGAGGCAGAACCATGCATCTAAGCTGCTTCCAGATTCCTGACCCACAGAAATTGGCCATGTTGTGTTATTTATTAGTTTAAACTGTTAACTTCTAGAGCGATTTCTTAACTTTATCTTAACTCTCATAACACTCTGTGCTTAACTGTATGGGGCCACCTATAACATTGTTGAAATTGTCTGTTAATTATTTTAATTTCCCTATCAGATGGTGAATACCTTGAAAGCAAGAGGTATGTTTTTAAACTACATATTGAATAGATAAATGAATATAGCAGATGATTCCCACTCTTGAACTTGTATTCTATTGAGAATATTACCACATATAGAATAAAAGCAAACAATGAAAGACATTCTATAAAAGACTGTAACCTTCGTTGGTACAGATTCCATCCTACAAGAGTTCAGGGGAAGAAGAGACATGTGCAAGCTAATGGGGTCCAAGGAAGCCCTGTGGAGGTGACAATGGAGGTGCTGAACTTGAATAAAATGTGGTTATACAAAGGAAGGGAAGGCATTCTTAGTACAAGGCTACTTGAGTATGCTCACAGAAATATATTTGAGAGTCCATCAGATCCAGATAGTCTGAAACAAGGAAGCTTATGTGGATCAACATTCAGTATTAAGCAACAAATAAATTAAGCTGAGACCAGATTGTGGGAACCTTGAAACAGGGCCCCTGTGATGGTTAATTTTTTGTGTCAACTTGGCTGAGCCACAGTGTTCAGATATTCAGTCAAATATTATCCTGGATGTTTCCGTGAGGTTATTTGTGGATGAAATTAACATTTGAATCAGTAGACTGAGTAAAGCAGATTACCCTCCCTAACATGGAGCTTCATCCAATCAGTTGAAGGCCTACATAAAACAAAAAGGCTGGGCGCCTGGGTGGCTCAGTTGGTTAAGCGACTGCCTTCGGCTCAGGTCATGATCCTGGAGTCCCGGGATCGAGTCCCGCATTGGGCTCCCTGCTCGGCAGGGAGTCTGCTTCTCCCTCTGACCCTCCCCCCTCTCATGTGCTCTCTCTCATTCTCTCTCTCTCAAATACATCAATAAAATCTTTAAAAAAAAACAAAAAACAAAAAACAAAAAGGCTGAGTGAGAGACAACATCCCCTGCCTGACTGTTGAGCTAAGACACTGCTCTTTTCTGGCCTTTGGACTTGGACTGAAACAGCTCTTCTTGGGTCTTGAGCCTTCCAGCCTTCAAACTACAACAACACTAGCTCTCTTGGGTCTCCAGCTTGCCTACTCACCCTGCAGATCTTGAGAGTTGCCAGCCCCCATTACTGCATGAGCCAATTCCCTATAATAAATTTATTTCTCTTCATGTATTTATATATCTGATTGGTTCTCTTTCTCTAGAGAACCCTACTACTGACCCTACAATTACTTTCTTCTTCCTAAAGGAAGGAGAAGTAGAAGGTCTTTATTCATTCAAAATTCATTTATGTGAATTTTGAGGCTACACTTTGCACCCCACAGAAAATGGAAAAAAAAAAACACCTAAAAGTGATAGAGAACACTTTGTCTCACACTGACAAAATATCCCCAAGAAATATTTTCTGTAATACCTAATGCCATTATAAGGTTTTCAAAAATTTCTTGAAATAATACATTATTCAAAAAATGTTAAGCAAATATTAAAATGACTAACTGTTACACTTCATAGAGGTGCTGTAGAGTTCATGTTTCTAGTCAGATTTGTGATCATTCTCTCTGCATTACAAAAATGAACATTCTATTTCAGTTAGTTTAAATGTTTAAAAAATCTAAATGGTGATGTGTCTCTTTTGCATCATAACTGGTGTAGGTGGCCCATTACAACTTTATTCATAATTAGTTATGCATTCTAGATGCACTGCCTGAGATAATAATAGAATTTAAGGAACAACCCCATGGATCTGCACTTGGACTTCCTTTAAACATTTTTGTTTAAAGCCCGTCACTTCCTCTCCAACTCATTCCTTTAAAGAGGCTCAAGCAGGTGCTGGCTTTGACTAGCAGTTTCTAACCATATTCTTTTTAAACCATCCTCCACTTTTGAAATTACATTTTATTTTAGTGCTAGTTGTCATATTATAGTGGTTGCATAGTAACATTATTGGCAAAAAACATTATCATTTTCCCCCACATACAAACTAAATTTCTCAGTGCTAATCAAAACTCCCTTGCTTTAAGAACATAAAAACTTTCATTACTTCATTGGGTGAATTGAGTGAGGTAGCAGATGTAGTTTTCAGAAACAGAGGCACCAAGGCCAGTAGGAAGTAAATTGGTAAGAGAAGAAAAAATCATGCAGAAATTTGGGAGATAAAAGGACAATTTAAATAATGGAATGCTATTACCTGAATTGTGTGGGAGCAATTACTGTTTTCTGGCCTCTGTGGGATGATGGAATTAAAAGTCCAATCAGAACACTGATGATGAGCTGGAGCACTGTTACATGTGTAGGAAGTAGATTTCCTTTATTTTCCTTTTTTTTTTAAATAAAATAAAGTTTTAAGAACCAACCAAAGCCTTAAGTTTGTACCTCTCAAATAAAACATGAGTTTTTTTTCCCCTAGATTACTTAAAAATGGGCGCCTACAACAACTAGGTAAAATAGTAAAATACTATACTAGGCAGTACAAGAAATAAAAATATGTGATTCGACTTAGTTACTAACCTTAAGGACTTTCTAATGGCTATTTTCTGTTTGTGCTTCAATTAACTTAAAAACCTTTTCCTCCAACGTTATATCCAGAAGCTCTCTATAGCTTGACTTTTCCTTCCTCTTCCCCTAGTCTCCCCCTAAACGTCCTCCGCGCCTACTGTTCTTCCACTGAATTCCAAGCCATTATCTGTTACAACTAAGCCAAACACACAAACAATATGCTTACTGCCTTGGATTTTTGCTATTTTAGTCCTCCAGAGCAATTTACAAATGATTATCTTTTATATACATTATCACATTTAATCATCTTGGCAACCCCTCCATTGGTCAAGTAGTAGATTGCCCCTAACTGAAGTTACAGCTTTTAGAGTTGAAGAATAGCTAGTTTAAGTAACAAAGCCTACAGGAACATCATTTTGCCTCTACCTGAGGGCTTTTCCCCCTAGACCATATTGCCCTTCATGAAGGAGGATCATAGCTCTGTCACTGGAATTGTAAAAGTTAGTTTGGGAAGTAGCTCAAAAATGAATACCTATTTATTAACATTGTCTGTTGTAATTTGTAGGCTTCTAAAAAGGAGAAACCAAATTTGCCAAATTTGCTCTTGTCATCACAAATTGTCAAACATTTAGACATTCAGCAAACGATAAAAATATGCAGGGTATTATCACACTTTTGGACTCTTCAGATAAAGATGATTGTTTTGTATACTTACAATAACAGTAATGCAACATACTGGATGGAGTTGTTTTGCTACTGATTTTATAGTATAACCTTCATTTTGAAACAAATCCTGTAAATAACCTTTGCTTTTTATCTGTTGATTGTGCTTTTGTATATCATTACAAACAAGGGTTTGCAGTAAGAGGGGAAAAAAACCCATTATTATTTTTTTAATTTAATTTTATTATGTTATGTTAATCACCATACATTACATCATTAGTTTTTGATGTAGTGTTACATGATTCATTGTTTGTGTATAACACCCAATGCTCCATGCAGTACATGCCCTCTTTAATACCCATCACCAGGCTAACCCATCCCCCTCTCCCCTCCCCTCTAGAACCCTCAGTTTGTTTCTCAGAGTCCATAGTCTCTCATGAAAAAACCCATTATTTTATACAAGTTATATTCTTAACACAAAGCCTACATTTTAAAGAATGGCACAGAATGAATTGTAAAGTGAATGAATTCTGTGCCATTGATTACTTTTTTCTTTACCATTAATGAGTGAACTTTAAATTTTATAATTTATGTATTAAGAAAGAGGAAATACTATTTTCTGGTTGGCATTTTGTCCAGAAACACATATATATTTTATAGGTAATTGAAAAGCCTTGTATTGCATTTCTTCCTCTTGTGTTTGAATGAGGAAAATTAGGGCTTTTTCTGTGTTTACGTCACTTCGAAGTAATAAAGGCAACTTGTGGCATAGTGGACATAAACTCTAGATCAAGAACAGCCACTTTGGAAAACAGTGTGGAGGTTCCTCAAAAAGTTAAAAATAGAGCTACCCTATGACCCAGTAATTGCACTACTGGGTATTTACCCCAAAGACACAGATGTAGTGAAAAGAAGGGCCATATGCACCCCAATGTTCATAGCAGCAATGTCCGCAATAGCCAAACTGTGGAAAGAGCCGAGATGCCCTTCAACAGATGAATGGATAAAGAAGATGTGGTCCATATATACAATGGAATATTACTTAGCCATCAGAAAGATGAATACCCAACTTTTACATCAACATGGATGGGACTGGAGGAGATTATGCTAAGTGAAATAAGTCAAGCAGAGAAAGTCAATTATCATATGGTTTCACTTATTTGTGGAACATAAGGAATAGCATGGAGGACATTAGGAGAAGGAAGGGAAAAATGAAGGGGGGGAAATCAGAGCGGGAGATGAACCATGAGAGACTATGGACTCTGAGAAACAAACAGGGTTTTAGAGGAGAGGGAGGAGGGGGGATTGGTTGGCCCAGTGATGGGTGTTGAGGAGGGCATGTACTGCATGGAGCATTGGGTGTTATATGAAAACAATGGATCATGGATCACCACATCAAAAATTAATGATGACTAACATAACATAATAAATTTAAAAAAAAGAAATGATGTTGGAAATTATCCTATTTCTAGCAATAGTTATCCATCAGAGTGATAAATGATTTTTTTCGAGAAAGACTTACACAGTGGACTTGTTGGCTAATCCAGCAATAATACAAATGAACCAAACCATGAGTTGTTTCTTCCTGTGTCTACATGTGTTCATTAAAAATGCTGTAAGATCATTATCTGAATTATAACTCTTCTAGATCCTGTAATTACTTAAATAAAATTGAAGTATATTTAAGAAAATCAATTTTCTGTCCTACTAACAGGTAGAATGTCCTCCTAATGGGATCTCTTGTATCCTCCCTCTGCAACATCCATCCTTTTTGATTAAACTTCCTGACCATCTCTGAAGAATGACTAATTTTGTCAGCAGAGTAGCTTCTTGCTTAGAGCAAGTTGGGAGCCCAGAGGCCTTACTGCAATTTGAACACTCAGTCCTTTTTAATCTAGACTTAATGACCGCTCTTTTGCTATTAGGCATCTATGGGACTCTGCCCTCAAATTTCCTAGAAACCCTTTTGTCCAATTGAGAAGGTCTACCAGGAAAAACCATTCTTCCAGGGTTCTTCAAGAAGGGTCTCACAGTCACACTCTTGGTTTGATCTTAAAATCCTCAGGCCTCATTTTACATTGAGAATATTTACTAACTGGGAAGACTAGAGGTGAAAAAATGTATCTTTTTTCCAATCCAGCAATTTATAGGAACCCCATATATATCTTTGACATTATATTTGCACAATAGTGAGTTCTCTATTAGCTCATCTCTTTTCTTTAATTCTGTACCACACAACTAAAAGCAATTAGCTGATGCTTTCGGTATTCTGCCTGAATATCATGTTAACCAACTTCAAAAGCTCATAATATATTCTTTCTAGCTTTGAAGTCTACAACGATTTGCTTCTAAGTCTTCTAATCCATTTTGTCTGGGCTCATTCATGGATCTTTGATCATCTATGGGACAGGTAATCCTGTTCAGATGATCTTGACTGTTTCACATTTTTGGGCTTCAGCTGCCTCTAGGCTTGTCTAGGATGGCCACAGTTGGTACAACTTAGTTTTCTCATCCTCCAGCAGACAAGCTTTTCCATACAACAGTGGCAAGGTTCCAAAAGAAAGAGGGGAATCACATAAGAAATCTTGAAGCCTTCACAGTATGGTCACTTCTTACCACATTCTTCGGGCCAAACCAAGCCAAGAAGTCAGCCTGTTTTCAAAGGATGGGTAAAGAAATTCCACCTTTTGATGGGAGTCTCTCCAAGGTCACATTACAAAATGCATGTATATGAGAAGGGGTGAAGTTTTTGCAGTGACTCTACCAAAGAGATTTATCTCTTGAAATGCTACATCTACCCCATTCTTCTTTCCTTTCCTTCTAAAACTCTAATAAACCTTTTTCCATGTCCTATAACCTTTATCTATTTTGAATCTTTTTTTTCTCTATGTAAATCATTCTACATAATTTCTTTTGGTATATTTCAAGTTTACTATTTACCTCTTCAGCTGTGTCTAATGTGCTATTCAAATTCTCCATTGGCAATTTTAATTTTGCTTAAAAATTTTTATTTTTCAGATAAGCTTGGTGATTCTTGATAATTCTTCTCTGCATGTTTCTAAGTTCTTTTAAAATACACATCGTAATTTTATAATCTGTCTGATTATTCAAAATCTCACACTTTCATAGCTTAACCTGCTTTCTTTTCTCTGTTTGCTATCAAGCATGGTGGCTTGTTTCCTTGTGTGCTTGGTGATTTTTCATTGTGAGATATTCATTTTCCACTAAAAGTGCTTTAGGGATTTTTTGGAGTACCGGATGATGGTTCATTTATATTTGCTTCTCTCAGGTGGCCGAAAAAATATTAGGAATAATTATGAACTTAACTCATTGCTTAAAGTTTATTTACTGTAAGCATAATTTGGGCTAATATCCACATGAGGACATTGCTTAAGGATATAACTCTCAAGGATATTTTTACCCTGTTAATTCTGCTCAGGGCAAAGGCAAATTTCCTCTCAGCTTCATAGGAGTTAGGAGAATGGTGCATGTTTACTGCTGGATCACTTTAAACAGAAAAACCCAAAAAACCTTATTGAGCATATTTTACATATCATATATTCTGCCCATTTCAAGGGTACTGTTTTTTTCACTTGCAATATGTTTTTGAAGCTCATTTATGTTGTGGCATGTATCAGAAGTTTGTTCCTTTATATTGTTGATTAGTATTTCATTCTATGTATATGGCATATTTTGGCTATCTACTAGTTGATAGAAACTTACATTTTTAATTTTTTGGCAATTATGATTAATGCTGCTAAGAGCATTTGTGTATAAGTCTTTATGTGGATATATGTCCAAGAATGGAATTGCTGGTTCTTATGGTGAATCTGTGTTTAACTTTTTTTTTTTCTTCTTTTTTTTTTTTCTTATGTTAATCCCCATACATTACATCATTAGTTTTAGATGAAGTGTTCCATGATTCATTGTTTGTGCATAACACCCAGTGCTCCATGCAGAATGTGCCCTCCTCAATACCCACCACCAGGCTAACCCATCCTCCCACCCCCCTCCCCTCTAGAACCCTGTTTGTTTTTCAGAGTCCATCGTCTCTCATGGTTCGTCCACCCCTCCGATTTCCCCCGCTTCATTCTTCCCCTCCCACTACCTTCTTCTTCTTCTTTTTTTTTTTCTTAACATATATTGCATTATTTGTTTCAGAGGTACAGATCTGTGTCCATCGACAGATGAATGGATAAAGAAGATGTGGTATATATATACAATGGAATATTATGCAGCCATCAAAAGGAATGAGGTCTGTGTTTAACTTTTAAAGAAACTTCCAGGGTGCCTGTGTGGCTCAGTTGGTTAAGCGACTGCCTTCGGCTCAGGTCATGATCCTGGAGTCCCAGGATCGAGTCCTGCATCGGGCTTCCTGCTCGGCAGGGAGTCTGCTTCTCCCTCTGACCCTCCCCCCTCTCATGCTCTCTCTCTCTCAAATAAATAAATAAATAAATCTTAAAAAAAAAAAAGAAACTTCCAAATTATTTCCAAAGTGTTTAAACCATTCCACATTCTACCACTATTATACCAAAATTCCTGTTTTTTTCTACATCCTCACCAATTTATGTTATTGTCTTTTTTAAAAATATAGCCATTCTAGTAGTTTTAATTGGCATTTCCCTATGACTAATGATATTATACATTTTTTCATGTGTGAGCCATATTCATAGATATTCTTTGATAAAATGCCTCTTCAAATATTTTGCCCATTTTTTATTGAGTTGCTTAACATCTTATGATTGAGGTCTAAGACTATATATATTTTGGGACAGTCCTGTATATGTTATGAGTTTTACAAATACTTTTTCCTAATTTCTTGTTTGTTTTTTCACTTTTTCAAGGATGCCCTTAGAAAGGCAGAACTTTTTATTTTTGGTGAGTCCAATTTACCAATTTTATGTCTTTGAGATATTGATCTTAATGTCCTATAAAAGAAATATTTGCCTAACCCAAGATCTCAGAGATTTTCTCCTAAATTATCTGCAAAAACTTACTGTTTCAGTTCTTATGTTTAAATATTGCAAAATAGTTTGCTCATTTTTGGCCTTTTGTAATGCCATATATATTTATGAATCATTTCACAAATTTCTGACAAGATAGGGCACGTTCAGGGTGGTATGGCCATAGACTCATTTCACAAATTTCTGAAAAGTACTTGCTGGAATTTTGATAGGGATTAAAATGAATATATAGAGCAATTTGGGGAGAATTATCTTCTTAACAGTGTGAGTCTTACAATCCCTGAATGTGGAATGTCTCTTCATTTAATCAGATCTTTTAAAATTTCTCTCATCAATGTTTTGGACTTGCACATATCCAAGTATTATATTTCTTTTGTTAAGTTGATACATATTTATTTTTTCAATGATATTGTAGATGAAATATTTTTCTTAATGTTAGATTCATATTTTTCATTGCTAGTAGAGTTTGATTTCTGTGTGCTCACCTTATGTCCTGCAAACATGCTGACCTTATTTATGTTTCTAAACCACAAGCTCACATTGTTTAAGAATAACAATTTCACTTCCTTTCAAATCTAGATCCCTTTTATTTCTCTTTCTTGCCTGATTATACTGGCTATATTATCCCATGTAATATTAAAATGAAATGGCAAAAGTAGACATACTTGCTTTGTTCTCAGTCTTACGGGAAAAGCCTTCAGTCTTTTACCATTAAGCATGATGATAACTGCAAATTTTTTTGTTTTTTAATGTCCTCTATTGAGGAAGTTTCCCTCTAGTCAATGTTTCTTAAAAGATTTTATCATGAATGGGTGATACATTTTTTAATTGTCTTTATGCATCTATTGAGATAATCATTTGGATTGTGTCCTTTATCTTATTAATATGATATATGATAATAATTGATTTTCAATTAAGACAATCTTACAATCTTAGAATAAATTACACTTGTGTTTAATTTGTTTATATTGTTAAATTCAATTTGCTAATATTTTGTTGTGGAATTTTGCATTTATATTCATGACCAGTATTGGTTTATAATGTTATTTTCTTGTCATATCTTTAGCTTTGGTATCAGGGTAATACTGACCTCGTAGAAAGAGCTAACGTATTTCTTCCTACTCTATTTTCTGGAGGAGTTTGTGGAGTATTGGCATTATTTCTTTTTAAATGTGAAGCCATCTGGGCCTGAGCTTTTCTGTACAGAGAGATTTTAAATCACTAATTCAATTTCCCTACTTGCTATACTTCTATTAAGATTTTTATTCATTCTTGAGTCAGTTTTGATAATTTGTGTTATGAATTTACCAATTTTATATAAGCAGTCAAATTTGTTAGCATGAAATTGTATTATAGTAGTCATTTATAATCCTTTTAATTTTTGAAGGGTCACTGGTGATGTCTGTCCTTTCATTCTAGTAATCTGTCTTTTTTTCTGTTCTTTTTTTTCTCTTGGTTAATCTAGCTAAAGGTTGTCAATTTCATTCATTATTTCAAAGAACTACCTTTGATTTCATTGATTTTTCTCTATTTTTGTTGTTTTGTTTTCTATTTTTTGGTGTTTGGCTCTAATCTTTATCATTTTTTCCTTTTCCTTGCCTTGGGTTGAGTTAACCCTTACCTTGTGAATTCTTAAGGTGAAGGAAGGCTTGGGTAATTGATTTTCTTCTTAAATACAGGTATATAAACCTATAGGTTTCTTCTATGAATGCTTTAACTGCATCCCATACATTTTTAAATATTTTCATTTTTTCTAGCCTTATTAAGATATGATTGAAAATTGTATATATTTAAGGTATACAGTGTGATATTTTTGTATATTTATACATTGAAATGGTTTCCATAATACACTAATTAACATATGCATGACCTTACATAGTTACAAAGTGTGTATGTGTGTGAGTGTGTGTGTGTGTGTGTGTGTGTTGAGAATAATTGAGATTTACTATCAGCAAATTTCCAGTATACAACACATTGTTATTAACTATAGTCACCATGACATACATTAAGTCTCTCTAGAACTAATTTATCTCAGAACGTTTGTATTCTTTTCCCTTACCCCCAGCCTCTGGCAACCACCATTCTCCTCTTAGTTACTATGAGTTCTTTCATTCTTTCGTTTGTTCATTTGTTCGTTCTCTCTCTTTCTCTCCTTCCCTCCATCCCTTCCTTCCTTTTAAGATTTCACATGTAAGTGAGATCATGTGATATTTGTCTTTCTGTGTCTAGCTTATTCCACTTAGCATAATTTCCTCCAAGCTCATCCATATTATGACAAAGGGCAGGATGTCCTTCTTTTAAAGGCTGATGAATATTCCATTGTATATGTATACATTTTCTTTATCGATCTGTTGAGGTACATTTAAATTGTTTCCATATCTAGGCCTCTGAGAATAATGCTGCAATGAACTTAAGAATGCATCTGTGATGGCTGTTGGTTTTCTCAGTGGTGAAAGCCAGCAGGCCCCTGGAGGTCCATGTGAAGGCAAACACTGTGGAGGAGGTCTGGGGCATCCACAAGGACAATTGGAGGTGAAGGCTGCTGGGATCCTCCTCAGAGAGGGCCACTGAGAACCTCAGTCACTCCTGCTATGCAGTTGATACTAGTTGCTCCTGCCCTCTGTCTTTGTTCCTAGCCATGTGTAGATATCTCAGCTGTGCTAGTCTCCCCAGTGATCTCAGTGGGATGAAACTCAAGTGGGTTCTTCATGCAGTGCTCTGTAAGGCTGGGGAAGCTGGTTACTCACCCTTCTCTCTCAGGCTGAGTTCCCTCTTGGTTCTGGGCAGTGCCAGCCTAGGGAATGGGATGATTCAGACAAAGTTAAAACTGTTCTTCCTACCTCTTTGTGCAGTTTTATTCAGGAATTTTTCTACTGTGATACTTCAGCTTCTTAGTTGGACTCCTAAACCTCACAGAAATATTTTCCTTTGTGGATGAGTGTCTAGTTCCTTTTGGTGGGGAACAGAGGCTGGAATCTCCACCATCATGCTGACATCCAAGTTCATTTTTATTTGGTTAAAATACTTTCTAGTTTTGACTCTGACCTATGGGTTACTTAGACATTTATTGTTTAATTTCCAGACTTATGTGAAGTTCCCTTCTAATGTTGAAATCAATTAAATTTCATTGTAATCAGAAAATATACTTTGTATGATTTTAATCCCTTAACATTTATTCAGATTTGTTTTATGTTCTAGTTTTATGCTCTTTTCTAGAGAATTTTCCATGTGTGTTTGAAAATACTGTGTAGTCTGCTGTTTTTAGGTTGTATGATCTATAGCTATATGTTAGGTCAAATAGTTTTATAGTGTTGTTGAAGTCTCTTATATCCTTGGTGATATGCTGTTTCATTGGTCTATCCATTGAGATTGGGGGACAGGAGTCTCTAAATATTATTGTTAAATTGTCTATTTCTGCCTTCATTTTTGTCACTTTTTGCTTCATATATTTTGGGGCTGTGTTATTTGGTGTATATATGTTTATAATTGCTATACCTTCCTGCTCTGTTAATCATTCTTTCATTATAAAATGTCTCTGTTGGTCTTTGGTATTTTTTTATTCTTTAAGTCTATTTTAATAGATATTAATATAGCCATCCCAGCTCTCTTTAGATTATTATTTGCATGATAGATCTTTTTCCATCCTTTTACTTAAATTTTGTTTGTGCTTAGAGTCTAAATTTTGCCTCTTATAGGAAGCATATAATTAGATGTCTTTTATCCAGTCTGATAGCCTCTTCCTTTCAATTATTTACATTTAATGTAATTATTGATGTGGTAGGATTTATATTATGCACTATTTTATTTGTGTTCTATGTGTCTTTTTATTCCTCTGTTCCACCATTTTTTCTTTTTGTGTGTTAAATATATAGTTTAGCATTTAGAATCCTTTAACCTTCCTTTGACTATAATTCTGAGTTATTTTCTTAATGGTTGCCCTGGAGATTATAACATACATCTTAATTTAAGGAAATCCACTCCAGATTACTGTCAGTCTTTATTTCAATAGTACACAGAAGCTTTGTGCTGGCAGCTCCCACCCCCACTTATATGCCATTATTGTCATTACAAATTATGTCTTTTACAAATTATAAGCCCATCAACTCATTTTTGCAATTCTTATTTTATGCAATTTTCTTTTAATCAGTTCAAAAAAGAAGGGAGTTTTGGGATACCTGGGTGGCTCAGTTGGTTGAGCGTCTGTCTTCGGCTCATGTCATGATCCCAGAGTCCTGGGATTGAGTTCCGTGTCGGGTTCCTTGCTCAGCAGGCACCTGCTTCTCCCTCTGCTTGCCTGTCCCCCCTGCTTATGCTCACTCTCTCTCTCTCTGACAAATAAATAAATAAAATTAAAAAATAAAGGGAGTTTTAAAATGTTAAACTGTCTTATATATTTATTTAGGTAATTACTTTTACACGTATTTGTATGGACCTGAGTTACCGTATAGGTCCATTTTTTTTTAGTCTGAAATACTCCTTTGAATATTTTTTGTTGGGCAAGTCTGTTGGTGGCAAATTCATTCAGTCTTTCTTTATCTGAGAATGTTTTCATTCCGCTTTCATTTTTGGAGGATAGTATATCTGGATATAGAATTCCTGATTGACAGTATTTTTATTCATCTCTTTGAATCCGTCATCTTGCTATCTTCTAACCACTATTGTTTCTGATGAGAAGTCTGCTATTTTATTGAGGATCTTTGGTAGTTGATCATTTTGCTCTTGTTGCTTTTAAAAGTTTTTTTTTTCTTTGACTTTCAACAGTTTGATTATGATGTATCTGGGTGGATCTTTTTGAGTTTATATCCTTGGAGTTTGTTGGGCTACTTGGAGGTGTAGATTAATGATTTTAGGAAAATTTGGACAATTTTTACAACTATTTACGATTTATTCAAATACATTTTCTGCTTTTTTCCTTCTCTTCTTTCTGGGACTGACATTATGCATATTTTGGTATACTTGCTGGTATCCTGCAGCCCTTTGATACTTTTTTCTGTCATTGTCATCATCTCCTTCTTCTCCCCCTCTTCCCCTTCCTCCCTCCCTTTCCTTCCCTTCTTCCTCTTCCTCCTCCTCCTTCTCCTTCATCTTTTCCTTAAACTGAATAATCACTATGGCTCTATCTTCAGGTTTGCTGATTTTTTTTCTTCTGTCATCTCAAATCTTTTGTTGAGTCTATCTTGTGAACTTTTCACTTCTGTTACTTTACTTTTCAACTCCAGAATTTCTATGTGGTTATTTTTTTTAATTTCTATGTCTTTATTAATATTATTTATTTGGCAGGGCAGTTCTTTTCATGGTTTAATTATTTCTGAATATTTCTTTTAGGTTTTTTTAACATATTTACAATACCCAATTTAAAGTCCACTAAGTCCAACATCTGGACCCCTCAGAGGCATTTTTAGTTGACTCTTTCACCCTCTGTATATGCCATTGTTTCTTGTATCTTTGTCAAAAATGAAAATATTACATAATATATTGTAGCAACTTTGGAATCAAATTTCTCTCCTCCAGTGTTTTTTTGGTTGCTCCTAGCATATGTATTCCTTTCATTGTGTAGCCACTGAGCTTTTTTTTTGTTCTTTGCTTTCTTCTTTTTATTTTTATTCTTCTTTTTCCTTTTAAGCCTGGATTCCTAGAGATTGCTCCTGGATCATTATTGCTTAATGGTTCACCAATGATTAGTTAGAACATTTCCTTAAATATCCTTTATTAAAAAGATTTTATTTATTTATTTGAGAGAGAAAGAGAGTACACAAGGGGGAGAGGGAGAGGGAAGGGGCAAGAATCTCAAGCAAACTCTAAACTGAGAGTGGAGCCTGATGTGATGTTCGATCCCACAACCCTGAGATCATGACCTGAGCTGAAGCCAAGAGTCAGATGCTTAACTGACTGAGCCACCCAGGTGCCCCAGAACATTTCCTTAAATATTGTGATCCAGTAAGTCTTCAGTGTTTTGCCAAGGATACTGTCACATTTCAGACATTCTACAGGTCAGCCTTAACTTTTACTTCCTGTTTGCATAGGGCCTCATGATCAGCCAGAAGTGGTAACTGGGGCCCACCCTTTTCCCAGTTCTTTCTGGACTTTCCAAGAACCCTGTGAATATGCATAGCCTTCTAGATATTGATGAACATGTCAGAAATTTTCAAAATACTCTATGGTGAACTAGTTTCTTTTAAGTTTTTAGCCAGTCTCTTGTTTGCCCTAGCTGAAAACAGACCTAGGCAGCTGTGATGTCAAGAATTCCTGTAGGTTGCTATTGATTTTGATAATTCCTTGGGCCTAGAGTTTTTTCTGTAGAGCCAAGCTCTGAGTCAGATCAAAAAATGACCAATGCCCAGAATGACCAGAGATTTTTTAGGGGGCTGCAAGTGTGGCTAGTATATTGACTGTGCTCTAGGAATGGGACTTCTAACAACTGTCTTGTTCTATGCTTTTGACTATTCTTTTTTTTAATTTTATTTTATTATGTTATGTTAATCACCATACATTACATCATTAGTTTTTGATGTAGTGTTCCATGATTCATTGTTTGCATATGACACCCAGTGCTCCATTCAGTATGTGCCCTCTTTAATACCCATCACTAGGCTAACCTATCCCCCCACTCCCCTCCCTTCTAGAATCTTCAGTTTGTTTCTCAGAGTCCATAGTCTCTCATGGTTCATCTCCCCCTCCAATGTCTCGCCCTTCATTTTTCCCTTCCTACTATCTTCTTTTTTCTTTTTTTTTTTTTTAAAGATTTTATTTATTAGAGAGAGAATGAGAGAGAGCACATGAGAGGGGGGAGGGCCAGAGGGAGAAGCAGACTCCCCGCCGAGCAGGGAGCCCGATGCGGGACTCGATCCAGGGACTCCAGGATCATGACCTGAGCCGAAGGCAGCTGCTCAACCAACTGAGCCACCCAGGTGCCCCTCTTTTTTCTTTTAACATATAATGTATTATTTGTTTCAGAGGTACAGGTCTGTGATTCAACAGTCATATAATTCACAGCACTCGCCATAGCACATACCCTCCCCAATGTCTATCACCCAGGCACCCCATGCCTCCCACCCCCCACTACTCCAGCAACCCTCAGTTTGTTTCCTGGGAATAATTCCTCGTATCAGTAAGATCATATGATACATGTCTTTCTCTGACTGACTTATTTAGCTTAGCATAATACCCTCTAGTTCCATCCACGTCATTGCAAATGGCAAGATTTCGGGGGTTTTGATGGCTGCATAATATTCCATTGTATATATATACACCACATCTTCTTTATCCATTCATCTGTTGATGGACATATTGGCTCTTTCCATAGTTTGGCTATTGTGGACATTGCTGCTATAAACATTGGGGTGCATGTACCCCTTCAGATCACTACATTTGTATCTTTAGAGTAAATACCCAGTAGGGTAATTGCTGGGTCATAGGGTAGCTCTATTTTCAACTTTTTGAGGAACCTCCAGACTGTTTTCCAGAGTGGCTGCACCAGCTTGCATTCCCATCAACAGACTATTCTTAGGTTTCTGAAGTTATTGGCATTGATAATATTTCCATTATTCATGTTGCTTTTGTCAGGGGAGGAGTGGATTCACTGAGATCTTCATTTCATCATTCCAGAAGTCTCACTTGCTATACTCTTTAACATTACAGATTGAAGACCTTCCTGGTCTTTTATGTGAGGAATGAGTTAAGTAAAAGACCCACTTCTTGGCTCATGGAGAAAAATGTCAGCAAATGCTGTTTAAAAACATCTTTCTAAATGAAATTATACATTGTATATAATCTGATGGTACTTTTCAGTATCTTATATGTAATATCTGTTAGTAAATCTGGCATAATTTTTGAAAACACTAAGAAAAGTTACATTGATAATGGAAATGTGATCTTTTAAAAAAATTAGCAATGTACTTTGGATTATATTGAAAAAATTTAAGCTCAAATTATGTAAAGGTAGAACTTTACATTAGTACTTTTCTCAAAGGAATTCTCATGATAAGTATAGGAAGAATGTATTCATGACAACAAAATCTGCTTTATATAATATACATTTGTGAACTAACATGTACATTGTTTTTTTTTTTTAACTGAGATACACAAATTTACCCATAGGGGAAGACTAACAATATATTTTAATTAAATATAAACATTATGCTAATTGCTTTTATTTAATGGAAGATATGCTTTCTTACTCTACAGTTGCTTTCATAATTTTTCTATTGTAGAGGATTTTTTTGTACAAACTTTTTATTTTTAAGATTTTATTTATTTATTTAACAGAGACACAGCAAGAGAAGGAACACAAGCAGCAGGGGTGGGAGAGGGAGAAGCAGGCTCCCCATGGAGCAGGGAGCCCGATGTGGGGCTCGATCCCAGGACCCTGGGATCATGACCTGAGCCAAAGGCAGATGCTTAATGACTGAGCCACCCAGGCGCTCCTTGTACAAACTTTTAATTAAGAATTCAAACTTGATAGTTAATGATGATAAACAGAAATCTTTGGTAAGAAAATAGGTAACTCCTTCCTTTCTCAATACCAAATTCTCCCAGTTGTATGGAATCTCCTGTATAAAGCCAATACCAGCCACTTTAGTGAAAAGGGATTTCTTTCTATACCAACTACCAAACATGTGAGTGACATACTAAATATATGAGACACTTGATTTCTTTAAATTTTAGCACATTATATTATATGTACAGATTCTTAAAGGGGAAAAATGAGACCTTTACGATTACAGGCCATAGAGTTGTTCAGAGGAAGAATTGGACACTCTTGTGCCCATGATCTTTTGTATATTACTCACTGGCACTGTGGTCTTGGACAAGTCACTTTGCAGCTCTAAGACTCATTTACCTCATCTATTAAGTGGGGAGAATAATATCGCATAGAGTAGTTCTTGATTAATTAAAGTATTGAAGTATTTGGGAAATTCATCAAACCATGTAAGTTGAATAACGGATACTATAGTCTTGCCCTTGGAAGGAGTTCCTAGGCTTTAAAGGAAGTGAACAGTTTTAGCTTATGGACTTTTCACCTCATAGTCAGGGAAGGGTTAAAAGTAACAAGAAATATCAGCTGACAGGAAGAGGAATTAGTATCTAATACACTGTACCTGAAATCACTTAGTTTAAGGACAAATGGGCTTTGTCCTCTCATTTTTTTCCTGAAGGTATTTTTCTACTATCAAATAGCAGAGAGTTTTTAATGATGGGCAGTATTTATGAATAAAGATTGAGATCTACATTTTCACCCCATGAAGAATGTATGTATGCTCCTTGAAAATGGATGTTTCTTCTGTATTCTCCAAAGTATCCATATCAAACAAGCATTAAATAGATACTATTTTTGAGATTTAATCCAGTTACATGTTTTGAAAATGGTAATTAAACAAGTAGTACAACTAAAGAATAGAATCCAGTAATGCTAGAAGTTCACATAGTAAGTCTCTCACTTGGAAGATAGAAGCTTTTGTTGTCCCAGATGCTGACTTGTTTTGGCCATGAGACTAAAAGAAGTCCTTAGTGTGATTAGTGTCAGAGACACATGTGAAACTATATTGCATATGACTATAATGAAACAACTGATGCAAATATTTAAAAAAAATAATCCTTATTAAACATGTTTATAAAAAGAATTACAGTAAATGATTACTCTGCACAGGAAAGAAAAAATGGACTTAAAATGAGTATACCCAAACTTCTTTATTACTTTTAACATAATATTTCTCCCTGGTATCTAATAACCAGTCCTGTAATTATTAGTCTTAATTCACTGGGCAGCAACAATGAATAAGTTACAATCTCTGGTATTAAGTTCAGTGGAATCCTTACTCAGTGGACCTATACTCTGTTCCTTTTTAAAATGGCATACCAAATGCTTATTAATTATGATAATAATAACCCAAGTGATTAGTGAATTTTCTTTTCAGAAGCAAATTTAAAAGTAGGTCTGGAAGAATCATATTGTGAGGACATAATAACATTTATTCAGTAGAGGGACATTGAACTACCACTTTATTTATTTTAGAAAGAAAGCTACTAAACAAAGGAGGATCTGTGAATGGAGATCATTGTTTGGATAGGCAGGGTCTTGTACAAGGAGTAATAATGGTGCCTTCTACTTTGCACATCTAGATGTTTTTTAAAGCATTTTACCTGCTTCCATGGAATAGCTTTTTGAAAAGCCATTCAAAGCTTGATGAAAGCCCAAAGAGGAACTGCCCTTTTTCTATTCTCCATTTTTCAGTGTAGATATTTCAGCATTCATTAAAACCCAACATGCAAGAACCATGAAAGAAACTGGCTTTCCACTGATGCTACAGAGAGAAACATGTAGGAGTGGTCTCAGGAAAAGCAGCCACACATGGAAAGAAATGGCACTTAAGTTATTTAACGCTGAAAGAAATTTGCAATGTACATGATGGAAATGTCATATAGCATGTATAATATATATGTATGCATATGAATATATACAGTATACAGATGTATACAGATACATGTTCTCTCATTTGTACAACAGAAATCCTTCTATTTTTGCAAATCAGACAGAGTCCGTCTGCTAAGCCTAAGCACTATAGGAAAGGTAATGAGAACACTTCACTTTCTTTGCTGGAGATCAGACCCCCAAAATATGTGCTTATTCTGTCTTAAGAAACAAATACCAGCTAATATATTTTAGTTCCTGCTAATTTCCAGGCTCCTAACTTCTGACTGACAACCTGTGTGCTGAGCTTGACCTCAGAGTCCAGCCGGCTCTCCACCTTTACTAGCTTATCTGCCTGTTGCATAAGCAGCCTTTGCCTTGTCCTTTCTTATTTATACATGGCCTGATTCTCTTGCCCATTTGGTTTTCATTTCCTTAGCTTTTTGTCCCTGTGCATCTGAACTCTGGCATTTTTATTGTAACAGAGGACTGATTTTGTCTCTTTATGCCTAGAATACATTTGTCAGCAAACCATAGATTCATTGAACCATCTAGGTCCTGCTCACTAAAATAAAAAGCTATGAGATTAAAATATTCTGTAGAAATTAAAATATATTTTTATATATTCAATATAAGAAAATAATAAAATATACAATGATACTAGCTACCATGTATTAAAATTCTACTGTATAGGAAGTACTTTGTATGTTTATCTCCTTTCATCTTTACAGAACCACATCAGTTATTGTCATTGTGATGCAGTTTACAGAGAGCTAAGGATTAACACTAAGCATATAGGTAGTAAGTAATAGGGAAGAGATTCCAACTCAGATTTCTCTTCTGTGTCAAGGGTACTTTTCATAAAACTTAGGGAATCTAGAAAGCAATTATTGTGATATTTCAGTGGAAGACGAATCTTGTCAGTAAAGGTAAAGCAGAAGACAAAACCTCCCATTTTCTGACCAGTGGCTTCGTTAACATGGTTAGTAAACTCATTACTTATAGTTAACTATACCACTTTGTCCTTCCTAAGGATCAGTCTGAGATCAACAGCCATGAAGTCCAGAAGAATTAAAGGAAGAAAAATCATCCTTGACTCTTCCCTCTCCTGCATCGTCTTTACTGTTTTGTGTATGTCTTCTCTTGACCACTTGATAAACTTCAGTTCAGCCTTCAAGGAAGTTCCTCTTAATCTCCTTTGTCTTTATGCTCAACTCCCAGCTATACATGGGGACAATTAAGTCCTCTACACTGTGCTTCTGTTGCACTGAGTCCATATTTCTATCATACTTTATGTAATTCTTCTTCCATTATTAGGTAAACCTGAGAACAAGCATGTTCTTTTTCATGTTTGTATCTCCAGTGAGATAGAGCAGTAACCAGGCATAAATGAATAAATTAAAGCCTTGAAGAGGAACAACCTGCTAATTATTTGTCAAACTCAATGATATAATAAGAACCATTGAGATTGTATGACTTTTCCCTAAGTTGTAAACTTCAACACCTAATTTCATCTTCTCTACTCCAAATTTCAGAGAGATTCCCAAATAAAATTTCTAGTACCAATATGTACTTACCAATTCTATTGAGATATAATCTACATTGCATACAATTAACCCACTTAAAGTATACAATTCATTGTTTTTTTAAATATATTTACAGTTGTGTAACCATTAACACAATCTAATTTTAGAACATTTTCATCACCTAAAAAAACAAAACAAAACAAAACAAAACAGTCACTCTCTTTTACCCTTACATTGTCCCTATTCCAGCCCTGGAAAATCATTAAAATATAAAATACATAGAGATTTGCCAATTCTGGGCATCTCATATAAACATAATCGTACCTACAGGTCTTTTCTGTCTGACTTCTTTCATTCAGCATAATGCTTTTTTTTCCTTTTCAAATTTTTATTTAAATTCTATTTAGTTAACACATAGTGTAATATTTGGTTTCAGGAGTAGAATTTAGTGATTCCTCACTTACATCACATACATATAATACCTAATACTCATCCCAACAAGTGCCCTCCTTAATGCCCATCTCCCATTTAACCCATCCCCCAACCACCTCCCTCCATCAACCCTCCATTTGTTCTCTATCATTAAGAGTCTCTTATGGTTTGATTCCCTCCCTTTCTTTTTTTCCTTCTCATATGTTCCTATGTTTTGTTTCTTAAATTCCACATATGAGTGAAATGATACAGTATTTGTCTTTCTCTGACTTATTTCACTTAGCATAATACCCTCTAGCTCCATCCACATCATTGCAAATGGTAAGATTTTATTCATTTTGATGGCTGAGTAGTATTCCATTGTGTGTATGTGTGTGTCCATACACACACACACACACACACACACATATGCACCTCTTTATCCATTAACCAGTCAATGGACATTTGGGCTTTTTGTGTAGTTTGGCTATTGTTGATAATGCTGCTATAAACATTTGAATGTACCCCTTCAAATCACTATTTATGTATCCTTTGGATAAATACCTAGAAGTGCAATTGCTGGATCATAGGGTAGTTCTATTTTAACTTTTTTAGGAACTTCCATACTGTTTTCCAGAGTGGCTGCACCAGTTTGCATTCCCACCAACAGTATAAGAGGGTTCCCCTTTTTCCACATCCTCACCAACATTTATTTCCTGTGTTGTTCATTTTAGCCATTATGATGGCTGTGAGGTGGTATCTCATTGTTGTTTTGATTTGTATTTCCCTGATGATGAGTGATGTTGAGCATTTTTTCATGTGTCTGTTAATCATTTGTATGTCTTCTTTGGAGAAATGTCTGTTTATGTATTCTGCCCATTTCTTGACTGGATTATTTGTTTTTTGGCTGTTGAATTTGATAAGTTCTTTACAGATTTTGGGTACTAGCCCTTTATCAGATATGGCATTTGCAAATAGCTTCTCCCATTCCATAGGCTGTCTTCTAGTTTTGTTGTTTTCTTCACTGTACAGAAGCTTTTTATCTTGATGAAGTCCCAATAGTTAATTTTTGCTTTTGCTTTCCTTGCCTCCAGTGACATGTCTTATAAAAGAAGTTGTTATGGCCAAGGTCAAAGAGCTTACTACCTGTGTTCTTCTCTAGGATTTTGATGGTTTCCTGTCTTACATTTAGTTCTTTCATCCCACTTGAATTTATTTTTGTGTATGGTGTAAGAAAGTGATCTAGTTTCATTCTTCTGCATGTTGCTGCCAGTTTTCCCAACACCATTTGTTGAAGAGACTTTTTTTTTTCTTTCCTGCTTTGGATATTCTTTCCTGCTTTGTCAAAGATTAGTTGACCATGGAGTTGAGGGTCCATTTCTGGGTTCTCTGTTCTGTTCCATTACTTTATGTATTTGTTTTTGTGCCAGTAGCATACTATCCTGATGACTACAGCTTCGTAATATGGCTTAAAGTCTGGAATCATGATGCCTCTAGCTTTGTTTTTCTTTTTCAGGATTGCTTTGGCTATTTGAGGTCTTTTGTGGTTCCACAGAAATTTTAGGATTATTTGCTCTTGCTCTGTGAAGAATGCTGGTGGTATTTTGATAAAGATTGCTTTAAATGTGTAGATTGCTTTGGGTAGTATAGAAATATTACCAAAGTTTGTTCTTCCAATCTGTGAGTATGGAATGTTTTTCCATTTCCTTGTGTCCTCTTCAATTTATTTCATCAGTTTCTATAGTTTTTTGATTAGATTTATTTCTAGGTATCTTATGGGTTTTGGTATAATTGTAAATGGGATTGATTCCTTGATTTCTTTTTCTGCTGCTTCATCACTGGTCTATAGAAATGCAACAGATTTGTTGATTTTATATCCTGCAACTTTGCTGAATTCATGTATTAGTTCTAGCAATTTTTAGGTGGAATCTTTTGGGTTTTCCACATGGCGTATCATGTCATCTGCAAAGAGTGAAAGTTTGACTTCTTCCTTGCCAATTTGGATGCCATTTATTTCTTTTCCTTGTTTGATTGCTGAAGCTAAGACATCCAGTACTGTATTAAATAGTAATGGTGAGAGTGGACATCCCTGTCTTGTACCTGACCACTGAAGAAAAGCTCTCAGTTTTTCCCCATGGGGATGTTATTAGCTGTGAGTCTTTCATTTATGGCCTTTATGATGTTGAGGTATGTTCCCTCTCTCCCTACTTTGTTGATGGTTTTTATCAAGACTCGATGCTGTATTTTGTGAAATGCTTTTTCTTCATGTATCGAGAGGATCATATGGTTCTTATCGGTTCTTTTATTAATGTGGTGTATCACGTTGATTGGTTTGCAAATATTGAACCACCCCTGCAGCCCAGGAATAAATCCCACTTGATCATGGTGAATAATCCTCTTAATGTACTGTTGGACTCAGTTTGCTAGTGTTTTGCTGAGAATTTGCATCCATGTTCATCAGGGATATTGGCCTATAATTCTCCTTTTTAGTGGGGTCTTTTTCTGGTTTTGGAATCAAGGTAATGCTGACAGTGTAGAATGAGTTTGGAAGTTTTCCTTCCATTTCTATTTTTTGGAACAGTTTGGGAAGGATAGGTATTAAATCTTCTTTAAATGTTTAGTAAAATTCCCCTGGTAAGCCATCTGGCCCTGGAATTTGTTTGTTGGAAGGTTTTTTGATTACTGATTCAATTTCTTTCTTTCTTTTTTTTTTTTTTATTTATTTGACAGAGAGAGACACAGTGAGAGCAGGATTACAAGCAGGGGGAGAGGGAGAGGAAGAAACAGGCTTCCCACGGAGCAGGGAGCCCAATGCAGGGCTCGATCCCAGGACCCTGGGATCATGACCTGAGCCGAAGGCAGACGCTTAACGACTGAGCCACCCAGGTGCCCCCTGATTCAATTTCTATGCTGGTTATGGGTCTGTTCAGATTTTCTACTTTTTCCTGTTTCAGTCTTGGTAGTTTATATGTTTCTAGGAATTTGTCCATTTCTTCCAGATTGCCCACTTTATTGGCATATAGTTTTTCATAATATTCTAATTGTTTGTATTTCTGTGGTATTGTTTGTTATCTCTCCTCTTTCATTCATGATTTTATCTATTTGGGTCCTTTATCTTTTCTTTTTGGTAAGTCTGGCTAGGGGTTTATCAATTTTATACTTCTTTGAGAGAATGGCTTTGGGAAGTCAATGGCTTTGGGAAGGAGTTTTTCTTGTGCAATCCCCTGAACACTGCTTTCACTCTTTCTCTCTTACTCCTCTCTCTGTGACCAGGGCTCCTTCCCCTCATCACCCACATTTCTTCTCTCCCTCAAATCAACTCCCTGGGGCTCCTACCTTCCATGATGTGACCATTTTTCTACCTCTAATTATTCAGTTTGTTCTATCAGTCCTTAGATCAATTTCTTGGGTATTGAGAATGATTTGGTATTTATCTATCTGTGTTTGAGGGAGGAGCCAAACGTAGGGTCCCCCTAATCCTCTGCTGTCTTAACTCCTCTCCTCACTCAGAATAATATTTTCAGGGTCTATCGATGTTATAGCTTGCATCAGTGATTTGTTCCTTTCAGTGGCTGAGTAATATTCCAGTGTATAGGTATACTACATTTTGTTTATCCATTCATCAACTGATGGATATTTGGGTTGTTTCCACCTCTTGGCTGCTATGCATAATGGTACTATAAATGTTCATGTACACATTTTTTTTTTGTGAACATATGTTCTTATTTCTTGAGTAGATAACTAAAAATGGAATTGATTAGTCATACAGTAACTCTACGTTTAACTCATTGGAAGAACCACTAAACTTATTTTTTTTTAAAGATTTTTTTAATTTATTTGATAGAGAGAGACACAACGAGAGAGGGGACACAAGCAGGGGGAGTAGGAGAGGGAGAAGCAGGCTTCCTGCCAAGCAGGGAGCCCGAAGTGGGGCTCGATCCCAGGACCCTGGGATCATGACCTGAGCTGAAGGCAGACACTTAACGACTGAGCCACCCAGGTGCCCCGAACCACTAAACTTTTTTTGTGGCAAAAAATTGTTTTAGATTTTATATTCCCACCAGCAAGATATGAGGGTTCCAGTTTCTCTACATCTTCACTAACACTTTTTTGTATAAAACATTTTGATTCAAACATCATAGTAAGTATAAAGTGGTATCTCAATGTGGTTTTGATATGTATTTCCCTGATGGCTTATGATGTTGTGTATCTTTTCAGGGGTTTATTACACATTTGCATATCTTCACTGGAGAAATGTTTCTCTAGATTTTTTGCCCACTTTTTAAATTGGGTTATTTGACTTTTTATTATTGTGATGTACAAGTTCTTTACATGTTCTGAATACAAGTCACTTATCAGATACATGATTTGCAAATATTTTCTCTCATTTTGCATCTTGTATTTTTACTTTCCTGATTGTGTCCTTTGAAGCACAAAAGTTTCTAATTTTGATGAAGTCTAATTTATCTATTTTTTTTCCATGCAATACATGCCCTGTTTAATACCCATCACCAGGCTAACCCATCCTCCCACTCCCTATCCTCTAGAATCCTCAGTTTGTTTCACGGAGTCCATAGTCTCTCATGGTTCATCTCTCCCTCCGATTTCAACCCCCTTCATTTTTCCCTTCTCTACTATCATCTTCTTTTTTTTTTTTTTAAACATATAATGTATTATTTGTTTCAGAGGTACAGGCCTGGGATTCAACAGTCTTACACAAATCACAGCGCTCACCATAGCACATACCCTCCCCCATGTCTTTCATCCAGCAACCCCATCCCTCACACCTCCCACCACTCCAGCAACCCTCAGTTTGTTTCTTGAGATTAAGAATTCCTCATATCAGTGAAATCATATGATACATGTCTTATTCTGATTGACTTATTTCACTTAGCATAATACCCTGTAGTTCCATCCACGTCATTGCAAATGGCAAGATTTTGGGTTTTTTTGATGGCTGCATAATATTCCATTGTATATATATATACACCACATCTTCTTTATCCATTCATCTGTTGATGGACCTCTTGGCTCTCTCCGTGGTTTGGCTATTGTGCACATTGCAGCTATAAACATTGGGATGCATGTACCCCTTCAGATCCCTACATTTGTATCTTTGGGGTAAATACCCAGTAGGGCAATTGCTGGATCATAGGGTAGCTCTATTTTCAACTTTTTGAGGAACCTCCAGACTGTTTTCCAGAGTGGCTGCACCAGCTTGCATTCCCACCAACAGTGTAGGAGGGTTCCCCTTTCTCCGCATCCCTGCCAACATCTGTCGTTTCCTGACTTGTTAGTTTTAGCCATTTTCACTGGTGTGAGGTGGTATGTCATTGACGTTTTGATTTGGATTTCCCTGATGCCGAGCAATGTTGAACACTTTTTCATGTATCTGTTGGCCATTTGGATGTCTTCTTTGGAAAAATGTCTGTTCATGTCTTCTGCCCATTTCTTGATTGGACTATTTGTTCTTTGGGTGTTGAGTTTGATAAATTCTTTATAGATTTTGGATATTAGCCCTTTATCTGATATGTCATTTGCAAATATCTTCTCCCATGCTGTCGGTTGTCTTTTGGTTTTGTTGACTGTTTCTTTTGCTGTGCAAAAGCTTTTTATCTTGATGAAGTCCCAATAGTTCATTTTTGCCCTTGTTTCCCTTGCCTTTGGCAATGTTTCTAGGAAGAAGTTGCTGTGGCGAGGTCAAAGAGGTTGCTGCCTGTGTTCTCCTTTAGGATTTTGATGGACTCCTGTCTCACATTTAGGTCTTTCAACCATTTGGGGTCTATTTTTGTGTGTGGTGTAAGGAAATGGTCCAGTTTCATTCTTCTGCATGTGGCTGTCCAATTTTCCCAACACCATTTGTTGAAGAGACTGTTTGTTTTCCATTGCACATTCTTTCCTGCTTTGTTGAAGATTAGTTTACTGTAGGGTTGAGGGTCCATTTCTGGGCTCTCTTTCTGTTCCATTGATCTATGTGCCTGTTTTTGTGCCAGTACCATACTGTCTTGATGATGACAGCTTTGTAATAGAGCTTGAAGTCCAGAATTGTGATGCTGCCAGCTTTGCTTTTCTTTTTCAACATTCCTCTGGCTATTCGGGGTCTTTTCTGGTTCCATACAAATTTTAGGATTGTTTGTTCCATTTCTTTGAAAAAAGTGGATGGTATTTGATGGGGATTGCATTAAATGTGTAGATTGCTCTAGGTAGCATTGACATCTTCACAATATTTGTTCTTCTAATCCATGAGCATGGAATGTTTTTCCATTTCTTTGTGTCTTCCTCCATTTCTTTCATGAGTAGTTTATAGTTTTCTGAGTACAGACTCGTTGCCTCTTTGGTTAGATTTACTCCTAAGTATCTTATGGTGTTGGGTGCAATTGTAAATGGGATCGACTCCTTAATGTCTCTTTCTTCCTGTCTTGTTGTTGGTGTATAGAAATGCCACTGATTTCTGTGCATTGATCTGAATTCCTGTATGAGTTCTAGCAGTTTTGGGGTGGAGTCTTTTGGGTTTTCCACATAAAGTATCATATCATCTGCAAAGAGTGAGAGTTTGACTTCTTCTTGGCGATTTGGATGCCTCTTATTTCTTTTTGTTGTCTGATTGCTGTGGCTAGGACTTCTAATACTATGTTGAATAGCGCTGGTGATAGTGGACATCCCGGCCGCATTCCTGACCTTAGGGGGAAAGCTCTCAGTTTTTCCCCATTGAGAATGATATTCGCTGTGGGTTTTTCATAGATGGCTTTTATGATATTGAGGTATGTACCCTATATCCCTATACTCTGAAGAGTTTTAATCAAGAAACAATGCTGTACTTGGTGAAATGTTTTTTCTGCATCTATTCAGAGGATCATATGGTTCTTGTTCTTTCTTTTATTAATGTATTGTATCACATTGATTGATTTGCGGATGTTGAACCAACCTTGCAGCCCAGGGAGAAATCCCACTTGGTCGTGGTGAATAATCCTTTTAATGTACTGTTGGATCCTATTGGCTGGTATTTTGGTGAGAATATTTGCATCCATGTTCATCAGGGACATTGGTTTGTAATTCTCCTTTTTGATGGGGTCTTTGATTTTGGGATCAAGGTAATGCTGGCCTCATAAATTGAGTTAGAAGTTTTTCTTCCATTTCTATTTTTTGGAACAGTTTCAGAAGAATAGGTATTAATTCTTCTTTAAATGTTTGATACAATTCCCCTGGGAAGCCATCAGGCCCTGGGCTTTTGTTTTTTGGGAGATTTTTGATGACTGCTTCAATTTCCTTAGTGGTTATAGGTCTGTTCAGGTTTTCTATTTCTTCCTGGTTCAGTTTGGGTAGTTGATACATCTCTAGGAATGCATCCATTTCTTCCAGATTATCCAATTTGCTGGCATAGAGTTGCTCATAATATGTTCTTATAATTGTTTATATTTCTTTGGTGTTGGTTGTGATCTCTCCTCTTTCATTCGTGATTTTATTTATTTGGGTCATTTCTATTTCCTTTTTGATAAATCTGGCCAGGGGTTTATCAACCATGTTAATTATTTCAAAGAACCAGCTCCTAGTTTCGTCGATCTGTTCTAATGTTCTTTTGGTTTCTATTTCATTGATTTCTGCTCTGATCTTTATTATTTCTCTTCTCCTGCTGGGTTTAGGCTTTATTTGATGTTCTTTCTCCAGCTCCTTTAGATGTAGGGTTAGATTGTGTATTTGAGACTGTTCTTGTTTCTTTAGTGAAGGCTTGTATTGCTATATACTTTCCCCTTAGGACTGCCTTTGCTGCATCCAAAAGATTTTGAACAGTTATGTTTTCATTTTCATTGGTTTCCATGAATTTTTTTAATTCTTTAATTTCCTGGTTGACCCATTCATTCTTTAGTAGGATGCTCTTTAGCCTCCATATATTTGAGTTCTTTCTGACTTTCCTCTTGTGATTGAGTTCTAGTTTCAAGGTATAGTGGTCTGTTAATATGCAGGGAATGATCCCTTTTTTTTGGTACCGGTTGAGGCCTGATTTGTGACCCTGGATGTGATCTATTCTGGAGAATGTTCCACGGGCACTAGAGAAGAATGTGTATTCTGTTGCTTTGGGATGGAATGTTCTGAATATATCTGTGATGTCCATTTGGTCCAGTGTGTCATTTAAAGTCTTTATTTCCTTGTTGATCTTTTGCTTAGATGATCTGTCCATTTCAGTGAGGGGGGTGTTAAAGTCCCCCACTATTATTGTATTGTTGTCGATGTGTTTCTTGGCTTTTATTATTAATTGGCTTATATAATTGGCTGCTCCCATGTTAGGGGCATAGATATTTACAATTGTTAGATCTTGTTGGATAGACCCTTTAAGTAGGATATAGTGTCCTTCCTCATCTCTTATTACAGTCTTTGGTTTAAAATCAAATTTGTTTGATATAAGTATTGCCACCCCGGCTTTCTTTTGGTGTCCATTCTCATGGTAAATGGTTTTCCACCCCCTCACTTTCAATCTGGAGGTGTCCTTGGGTCTAAAATGAGTCTCTTACAGACAGCATATCGATGGGTCTTGGTTTTTTATCCAATCTGGTAACCTGTGTCTTTTGATTGGCACATTTAGCCCATTTACATTCAGGGTAAGTATTGAAAGATATGAATTTAGTGCCATTGTATTGCCTGTAAGGTGACTGTTACTGTATATAGTGTGTGTTCCTTTCTGGTCTGTTACTTTTAGGCTCTCTCTTTGCTTAGAGGACCTCTTTCAATATTTCTTGTAGGGCTGGTTTTGTGTTTGCAAATTCCTTTAGTTTTTGTTTGTACTGGAAGCTTCTTATCTCTCCTTCTATTTTCAATGACAGCCTAGCTGGATATACTATTCTTGGCTGCATATTTTTCTCATTTAGTGCTCTGAATATATCATGTCAGTCCTTTCTGGCCTGCCAGGTCTCTGTGGATAGGTGTGTTGCCAATCTAATGTTTCTACCATTGTAGGTTATAGATCTCTTGTCCTGATTTGCTTTCAGGATTTTCTCTTTGTCTCTGAGGCTCTTAAGTTTTACTATTAGATGTTGGTGTGTTGACATATTTTTATTGATTTTGAGGGGAGTTCTCTGTGCCTCCTGGATTTTGATGCCTGTTTCCTTCCCCAAATTAGGGAAGTTCTCTGCTATAATTTGCTCCAATATACCTTCTGCCCCCTTCTCTCCTTCTTCTGGGATCCCAATTATTCTAATACTGTTTTGTCTTATGGTATCACTTATCCCTCAAATTCTGCCCTTGTGATCCAGTAGTTGTTTATCTCTTTTTTTCAGCTTCTTTATTTTCCATCATTTGGTCTTCTCTCTCACTAATTCTGTCTTCTGCCTCATTTATCCTAGCAGTTAGAGTCTCCATTTTTGATTGCACCTCATTAATAGCCTTTTTGATTTTGACTTGGTTAGATTTTAGTTTTTTTTATTTCTCCAGAGAGGGTTTCTCTAAGATCTTCCATGCATTTTTCAAGCCCAGCTCGTATCTTTATAATCGTCATTCTGAACTCTCGTTCCAACATCTTACTAATGTCCGTATTGATTAGGTCCCTGGCAGTTGGTACTGCCTCCTGTTCCTTTTTTTGAGGCGATTTTTTTTCCATCTTGTCACTTTGTCCAGAGGAGAATAGTTGAATGAGAGAATAAAATGCTAACAGGGTAAAAATGACCCCAGAAAAATATACACTAAACAAATCAGAAGAGACCTGAAACCGGGGTAAAAGAAAGGTAAAGAGAGAAAAAAGAAAAAAAAGGAAAAGAAAAAGATAAATTAAAAAAAAGAATATGATCAAATATGATCAGGCTGGTGAATAGATCAGTGCCACACAATAGATTTTGGGTTTATTTTGGTCTGTTAGAAGAAAATGCCTCCATAATTTTAAAGGAAGAAAAATTTACGTACAAAAATAAAGGTAAATAAGAAGGGATGGAATATGACTATACAGATGAAAATTATAAAAGATTTTACAAAAGGAATTGATAAGATAAGAACTTGGTTGAAAAAAGAAGAGAAATTTAAAACAAAAAAAAGGGAGAGAATGTGATCAGGCAGGAGACTAGAACAAAGCCATACACTAGAGATTTAGGGTATATTTTGGTCTGTTAGAAGAAACTGTATCCCAAAATTTTTAAGAGAGAACAACTTATATATATACCAAAAATAAGGGTAACTACTATGAAGGGATAGAATATGACTCTAAAAATGAAAAATAAAAAAGATTTTTTAAAAAGGGATTGATAAGATGTTGGTTGAAAAAGGGAAAAAGAAAAATTAAAAAAATAGAAAAAGGATAAAAAGAAAACTAAAATAATTGACTTTGAAAGACTAAAAAATCATGGGGAAAAAAGCCATGAGTTCTGGGTACTATATTTCCCTAGTACTGGCATTCTGCCATTCTCATTGATTGGTAAACTTGGTCTCGGCTGGCTGTTCTTGCTGATCTTCTGGGGGAGGGGCCTGTTGCAGAAATTCTCAAATGTCTTTGCCAGAGGCAGAATTGCCCTGCTCTTGCCGGGGCCGGGGTAAATAATCTGCTCTGGTTTGCTCTCGGGAGCTTTTGTTCCCTGCAAGCTCTCCGTACAGCTTTGGAGGACAAAAGTGAAAATGGCAGCCTCCCAATCTCGGCCCTGGAGGAGCCGAGAACTCAGGGCCCCACTCCTCAGTGTGCCCCCAGAGAAAAGCAGTCAATCACTCCCGTCTCCCTGGTCTCCAGCCACACTCCATGCTCATCCGGCCTGGGACTAAGTGTTTCTATCTCTGGCACACGACCCCATGTGGAGTCTCCAAACCCAGCAGATCCCTGTGATGCTCCCACGCCACTCCTCCCAGGGGAGGAAGGGGAGTCTCCCCGGATCTGCTGCTTGTTGGGTCCCTGCTGGAAAAGCAGTGGCCCGACTGTGCGGCGGATCACGGTTTGTGGTAACCCTGAACTGAGAGCCCACTCCTCGGCTCTGGCTCTGCAGCCGGCTTCCCTGCTCTGATACCTGGGAGCTCTGCTGCACTCAGGCACCCCCGGTCTTTCTGTGACCCCGAGGGTCCTGAGACCACACTGTCCCAGCAACAGTGCCACCCCCCACTTAGCCACTGGAGCGACGTCCCTCAGCAGAGCCGACTTCTAAAAGTTCCAATTTTGTGCTCCGCTGCTCTATCACTTGCTGGTAGTGGCTGTCGGAGGCTCCCTCTCCCACCATCTATCTTCCCGAATATCACCTTGGATTCAATTCTTCACACGTCCTACCTTCCATAAAGTGGTCACTTTTCTGTTCAGAGAGTTGCTGCTATTCTTTTCTTCAATCTCCTGTTGACTTCATACGTGTTCAGAATGGTTTGTACCCTATCTGGCTGAATTCCTGGCACCAGATGAAATTTAGGTCTCCTATTCCTCCGCCATCTTGCTCCTCCTCTCCTATCTATTTTTTTCTGTTGTCACTGTGGTTTTGGTGTTTTTAAGAAGGCTTTGCCCAACTCAAAATCATGAAGATTTACTTCTAAGAGTAAGATTTTCTTATAAACTTTGATCAGTTGATATCCAGTGGATATCCAGTCGTTGAACTGAATTACAGTTGAATTGTCTTGGCACCATATCACCAATATAATTTTAATAAATGGATAATATATTCATTAAAACCAGCAAAAACAAAAATTATTGACCTGAATAGTGACGTTAGGCCCCTAATTCCTTTTTCTCTTTTCCATTATTACCACATGAAACCAGGACCTTAAAAGCCATAATGTGAATCACTTTATTAACATTTTTGGAATGAAGCTATAAAAACCGAAAACTTTATTGGTCCTTTAAATTTTCTCTTTGCTCTTGAATCCAAAATGCGGTCAGTCTCTCATTTAGCAGCTTAAGTAATCGATGCATAAGCACTTAAGTGTTTGATTCTTTAATATCATCTCTATAATTTAGCTCCATTATGTCCACATCAACTGAATATGTAATAAATATGATGAATGACTTTTCACAGATGGGATTTATTTCTCACAACTACATAGTCTATAGTGACTTGATATAGTTCATATATTGTTCATGTACTATAATGCAACACGTCTATTTTCAAAAAGACTTACCCGTAACTATGAGAAATATAATGAACTATATTCCAGTGTATCAGTTTGTTTTCTTCAGAATCTTTTGGCCACTGCATACATAACCCGCCCCGCCAAAAAAAACCATATTTGATGTTTTTTAAATTACTATTGGACTGAATAAATATATTTTTTGGCATCATTGAGACTAGATATTATAGTACAAATTAAAAACCATATTCCTTGGGGATTTTTATTCCTTGGGTCAACAGGTAAAAGAAAGGAGCTCTAAAAAATAAACCCATTAAAAAATAATTTAACTCTTAGAAAAGTACAGCATAGGGAATATAGTCAATAATTATTGTATGGTGACAAATGGTGACTACACTTATTGTGGTGAGCATTGAGTAATATATAGAATTGTCAAAGGAATATGATGTACACCTGAAACCAATATAACATTGTACATTATAGTTCAATTTTAAAAATGTGTGTTTCATAAAAACAACAACAAAAAAATTCAACTTGTAGAAGAAAACCTAGGGCAAAAGCTTCATGACATTGAATTTAGCAATGATTTATTGGATATGACACCATAAGCATGGAGAATAACAAAAAAAATAGATAAATCAATTATCAAAATTAAACCTATTTGTGCATCAAAAAATACTATTCAGAGTAAATAAGCAACCCACAGAAAGGGAATAAAATATTTTCAAGTCACAGGTCTATTTAGATATTCAGAATATATAAAGAACTTCTAAAACTCAGCAACAAGAACAACAAAACAACAAATAACCCAATTAAAAGATGGGCAAAGGATATGAATAGACATTTCTCCAAAGAAGATTAAAAAATGGCCAGTAAGCCCATGAAAATATGTTCAGTATCCCTAATAATTAGGGAATGCAAATCAAAACAATAATGAGGTACCAATTCATACATATTAGGTTGGCTATTATCAAAACATCAAGAATGAAACAAAAAATAACATGTTGGCAAGGATTTGGAGACATTTGAACCCTGTGTTGCCAGTGGAAATGTAATGCTGTAGGCTCTATGAAAAAGGGTATGACAGTTCCTTAAAAATAAAATTGAAAATAGAACTAACATATGATGCAGCAATTCCACTTGGGTATACAGCCCAAAGAATTGAAAGCAGAAACTCAAATATTTGTACACTCATGTTTTCAACAGCATTATTCACAATAACCAAAAGGTGGAAGCAACACTGAATGAATAAACAAAATGAGGTATATACATAAAATGGAATATTATTCAGCCTTAAAAAGGGATGGAATTCTGATACATGTTGCAACAAGTATGAACCTTGAAGACTTTATGCTAAAGGAAATAAACCAAATACAAAAGGACAAATACTGTATGGTTCTACTTATATGAGATACCTAGAATAGTTAAATACATAGAGAAGTACAATGGTGGTTGCCTGGAACTGGGAGGAGGAATGGGGAGTTTTTCAATGTGTGCAGAGTTTAAGTTTAGAAAAGTAAAGTTCTGGAGATAGATAGTGATGATGATAGCACATCTCCTTCCCTTCCCCTCCTACCTTCCCTTTTCCTTCCCTCCCTCTTTCTTTTCTTCTTCTTCTTCTTCTTTTTTTTTTTAATTTCCTTCCTGTCTACCTACTTATCATCCAACCATCTACCTTCCTACCTATCTGTCATCTATTTATCATGTTTCTAATTATGGAAGTACCTATTCTGGTACTTCCAATTTGGGGACTTTTTGTCTCATTTATGATTACAATTACTAAGCATAATGTAGTTTATTCCTTTACTGTTAGCTGTTTAGGTTGTTTCTTATATTGCATTATAATAATGTTGTGATGAACATGTTTATACACACATTTCTACATATATTAACAAATGTTCATTCAATACTATGTATATGTTTTAAGTGCTTAACGATCAACTCACTTCAGACTCAAAGCAACACTTTGAGGCAGGTCCTATTATCATCCACATTTTACAGTTGAAGAAACTAAGAAACAAAGATATTAAGTAACTTCCCTAAGGTCATACAGCAGTTAGATTTAAACTCTAGCAATCCAGTGCTCCAGCATTCGTGCTCTTAACCATTATAGTAGGCTGCTTGTTATTTATTTGAATAATTTCCCAGAAGTTTACTGAATTAAAGAATGTGAAAATTTTAAACTTTTCCTTGTAGCTATTATCCAATTTATTTCCAGAGTATTTGGATCAACTTAAAATCTCACCAAAAGTATTTGGAGATGTCACTTTGTCTTGCCAACTATGGATTTTTTTTAATGGTAGATCTAATGTTTTAAATCCAGGCCTTAAATTATTAGTTGTTAAGGACATTTCTCACTTGAAGTTCTCTTGTGAATTTTTCTGTGCCCATTATTCTATTCTTACTAAGTGTAAAGATGCTCTGATCTATTGAATATGTTAATGATTTTTCTCTTAAAAGTAATACAAGTTGTTTTCCTCAGTAGGAACAATTTTATTACTCTAGCTACATATTGCTAAACTGCTTTATATAACACCTTTGTAAATTTACATGCAATAGTGTATGAAACATGAAAAAGCAAGCCAAGCTGCTGCCCAGGGCCATCATCTTGTCCAGTCTGCATAGCGGACTATCCTTCCATTGTTCCTTCTCCCTCTTGACATGTTTCTCATCACCCCCTCTCTCTCCTAAGCAGAATGAGATGCTAGAATGTAATTTCAAAACATGCTTACATTTTTTTCACGTTTTTCAATGGCAAAGAAAAAAGTTAAACTAAAATTCTTAGCAAAGGACAAAAAGCTTTTCATGATTTTTTCTCATCTTTTCTAGATGCATCATTTCTCACCTTCCTCTGCCATCTGTAGCTCTGCTTCTTCTGCCCTCCATGTAAACAGCCGTACTGCACCACAAGCATTTCCAGTGATGCCAAGCTGCTTCTTACTGTGATGCTTCCACTCATTGGTTCCACTCATCTCCTCCTTCCCTGTGCCAGGCTGCTCAGGCCTGAAGAGTGAATTTCTCATCATTGGAACTTACCTCCCCTATCACCTTTTGCTTCCTGTCCCCCCATCTCTTCACTGAGAGAGAAATGAGGACTATTCCTTTGTTGCTTTCAGTGGGCTCCATATTTACTCCCATTGCAGAACTTCATAGCATTTACTTTGTAGAAGAGCCTGTTAAGTCTATAATAGCTGGACTAATTCCTCTATGCCTTTTTTAATTTATTTTATTTTTATTTTATTTTATTTTATTTTTTAAAGATTTTATTTATTTGATAGACACAGCGAGAGAGGGAATACAAGCAGAGGGAGTGGGAGAGGGAGAAGCAGGCCTCCCATGGAGTGGGGAGCCCAATGTGGGGCTCGATCCCAGGACCCTGAGATCATGACCTGAGCCAAAGGCAGACACTTAACGACTGAGCCACCCAGGCGTCCCTGCCTTTATTTTTTTTTTAAGGTAGGTTCCACATCCTAAGTATGTAGCCCAACATGGGGCTTGAACTCATGACCCTGAGATCAAGACCTGAGTTGAAATCAAGAGTTGGTAGCTTCACTGACTGAGCCACCCAAGCACCCCTAATTTCTCTATGCTTCTTAGTGCCCTAACCAATCAATGTCATACAGACAACAGGCATGAATAATTGACACTTTTTATCTCTAGTCATCTGACTAGGTTTGCCATTTATTAGCTTTGTGGTCCCTCTGAACTAGTTTCCTAATCTGCTAAAAGAATGAAAGTGTGACAAAAATTGGTTCATAGGTTGTTTTGAACCTTATACAGGATAATATTTGTGGTGTCATGTTAGAGTTATTTAATAAATGTTTAGCATGTTACATTCTATAGGGGAGTCTAAATTTGTTTTTTGTTTTTTTTATGTTCTACTTATCTGAAATAACAGAAAACTGTACACTTTTGCCCCTTCAATGTTATTTCCCTTTTTATTGAATATGAAAAAATTATGCTTTCTCGTTTCCATATTCAAACTGTACAACCTTTATTTACTAAAGGGTTTATATTACATATGAGTATGAAAATAATTGTTCCTCAACTCATGTTTGGGTGTTACCATGTGGAGCAGAGAAGCTGACTTCATTAATTCTGGCCTGTTGTAAAAGAACAACATAATATATTTTAAAATGCTGATAATTAAAAATAATATCTGGTTTCCTTAAACCTACCTTTGACATATTCACTTTGGGCTCCTTTCACATTGGTTTGTTGCTTAGAGGATTAATACCCATTGTCATTTGGAATTTCCACAAATATAAAACATCCTTCTTTATTTTACTACCTTGTGAGTGAAAATGATTTCTAAATCTGGTGAGATCTACTCCTCCTCAGAGAGCCCTCCCTGGGGATCCTGTACATTCTAGAATACGGTGCTATTGAGTTCCACTTGAATTTTCAAGCCCATTACATCTGAGTGATGGTCAGCTGGGTGAATAGAAAAAAATTTCCTACTTGCAGTTTTGTTTGTGTGTGTGCACCCAGCAAAAACTTTTTTATAGCTGCCACTTATTTAAAACCCTGAAAACATTTTTAAATGTTAGTTGAGAAACATTGCTTTACATCTGTATGACACATGGTTGTACCACATATTTAAGATGGACTTCTAAGGAATGTAAATCTAAAATTAATATATATATTTTTTTAATATTTTATTTATTTGACAGAGAGAGACACAGTGAGAGAGGGAACACAAGCAGGGGGAGTGGGAGAGGGAGAAGCAGGCTTCCTGCCAAGCAGGGAGCCCGATGCGGGACTCGATCCCAGGACCCTGGGATCATGACCTGAGCCGAAGGCAGATGCTTAACAACTGAGCCACCCAGGCGCCCTAAAATTAATATTTTTTAAAGAGGTACTTTTCTGGATGGATTTTTCCTCTTTCCCACAACATCTATATGGGTTTAGCAATGATTTTGAATTAAATTCATTGAATTGAACAATGAAACATTCTCTGGGATCCAACCATGGTCTTTGTTAAATGGTATCACTTTGAACATTTTCCCAATTCACAGTACTTTAAGACCGTCCTTTTCAAAAGCAAAGGTCTATTCTTGTTGTGAATACAGTGTACCCTGCATAGTTTTTCATTGTTTCCTAGGAAAGCTGTAAGAATTACGAAAGTTATTTTTAGTCCAAATAACTCTCAAAGACATCTTTCATCTGTCCCAGTCATTCACATTTGTCATTTATTTCAGAGTTCCTTTTACATTAGCTCCATTCTGTTAGAATTTAGATGAACAAGGACAAAGTTGCATGGGCAAAGGTGAGGAAAAGTTAAAAGGATTGTCATTTAAATTGCCTTCCTTTAAATTGCCTTCCTTTACTTACTGCTTGAAGAAAAGTCTCCTTTCTTTGAGTACAGTGTTGCTATTATATACCATTTGCATTTTAGTCAGGGACTGAAATAACAGAGTGCAGAGATCCCAGAATAGTGTGAACCAGTTTTTTAAATGCCTTGGAGTAATTTTCATAATACCCTGGAACATGATTTTATGGATATATATGATGTCCGGGATGACAGGAACCAGATAAAGATGCTTGCCTTTCAGATTTGACAAAATTGATTTATTTGCCTAAGGAAAGCCCTAAGAAGGTATCATCCTGATCGTAACCACAACCAGATGCAGTGCCCAATTACCATACACTGTATGTACTGAAGGGCTTGATTATTCCTGTGCAGATGCACTGCCAACTTCAGCTCAGCAGAACGGGAGACAAGACACTGCATGGCAATGTGAAATAGTGGCTTCCGTTGACCATTCAGTCCTTAAGACAGGGTGACAGCCACAAAGCAAGCTGTATTTATTGCTATTGGCTTTAGTCCAAGTCTCCAGGGCTGGCTTACGTCTGTTCTAACATTCTTTACCAAGGGTCAGCAGCTGCAGAAGCAGAGGGTTAATTTGCTAACCCTGTTTTTCCATCATGATGGTGGAGATAAATGTCATGTATTAAAAATGAGCACGGGGAACTCCCCTTCTCAATATATTTCCTATAGACCTTATGCCAATTGCACTCATGTGACAAATAAGCGGCTCTTGAAAATTCCAGTACTTTTGGATGGAAAGATCAGAGCTGTTGTAACTAAACAAACATGGGTTCGCTCCTCAGTGAGTCAGAAACTGCACCAGGTTGCATTGTCACACGCAAAAAAACTTTATTTGCAGCAAATAAGGAGATCACCAGGAATGGCTTCCAAAGCCATGACTCCCTGAGCAAGGGTGGATGGTTCCTTTTATTTAGGGTTAGGATGAATATATATATATGTGTGTGTGTGTATACACACATCATTCTATATGAATATATATGTAATATATTGTTTATTGATTTATTTAAATTCAATTTAGTTAACATGTACTATATTATTAGTTTCAGGGGTAGAATTTAGTGATTCATCAGTTGCATAGAACACCCAGTGCTCATTACATCAAGTGCCATCCTTAATGCCCATCACCCAATTACCCATCCCCCCACCCATCTCCCTTCCAGCAACCCTCAGTTTGTTCCCTATAGTTAAGAGTCTCTTAGGGTTTAACTCCCTCTCTGTTTTCATCTCATTTTTCCTTCTTTTCCCCTATGTTCATCTATATTATTTCTTAACTTGCACATATGAGTGAAATTGTATGGTAATTTGTCTTCCTCTGATCGACTTATTTTGCTTAGCATAATACCCTCTAGTTCCATCCACATCATTGCAAATGGCAAGATTCCATTCTTTTTGATGGCTGAGTAATATTCCTGTGTGTATGTGTGTGTGTGTTTGTGTGTGTATATACACCCCACATCTTTATCCATTCATATGTTGATGGACATAGGGACTCTTTCCATATTTTGGCTTTTGTGGACATTGCTGCTATAAACATTGGGATGCATGTGCCCCTTTGAATCACTATTTTTATATCTTTGGATAAATACCTAGAAGTGCAATTGCTGGATCATAGGGTAGTTCTATTTTAACTTTTTGAGGAACCTCCAAACTATTTTCCAGAGTGACTGCACCAGTTTGCATTCCCACCAACATCTGTTGTTTCCTAGGTTGTTCATTTTAGCTATTCTGACTGGTGTGAAGTAGTATCTCACTGTGGTTTTGATTTGTGTTTCCCTGATGATGAGTGATGTTGAGCATTTTTTCATGTGTCTGTTAGCCATCTGTTTGTCTTCTTCGGAAAAATGTCTATTCATATCTTCTGCCCATTTCTTGGCTGGATCATTTTTTTGGGGGGGGGGTGTTGAGTTGATAAGTTCTTTACAGATTTTGGATACTAGCCCTTAATCTGATATGTCATTTGTGAATATCTTCTCCCATTCCATAGGTTGCCTTTCGGTTTTGCTGATTGTTTCCTTTGCTCTGCAAAAGCTTTTTATCTTAATGAAGTCCCAATAATTCATTTTTCTTTTGTTTCCCTTGCCTCTGTAGAGGTGTCTAGCAAGAAGTTGCTGCAGCCAAGGACAAAAAGGTTGCTGCCTGTGTTCTCTAGGATTTTGATCGTTTCCTGTCTCACATTTAGGTCTTTCACCCACCTTGAATTTATTTTTGTGTATGGTGTAAGAAAGTGGTCTAGTTTCATTCTTCTGCATATTGCTGCCAGTTTTCCCAACACCATTTGTTGAAGAGACTGTTTTTTTTCTTTTTTTCTCTGCTTTGGATATTCTTTCCTGCTTTGTCAAAGATTAGTTGACCATGGATTTGAGGGTCCATTTCTAGAGACTCTATTCTGTTCCATTGATCTATGTGTCTGTTTTTGTGCCAGTACCATACTGTCTTGATGATTGCAGCTTTGTAATACAGCTTGAACTGCAGAATTGTGATGCCTCCAGCTTTGGTTTTCTTTTTCAACATTACTTTGGCTATTCAGGGTCTTTTCTGGTTCCATACAAATTTTAGAATTGTTCCAGCTCTGTTAAAAAATGCTGGTGGTATTTTCATAGGGATTGCATTGCATGTGTAGATTGTTTTGGGTAGCATAGATATTTTAACATTTTTCTTCCTCCAATCCATGAGCATGGACTGTCTTTCCATTTCATTGTGTCTTCCTCAATTTCTTTCAAACTGTTCCGTAGTTTTCAGAGTACAGATCCTTCACTGCTTTGGTTAGGTTTATTCCTAGGTATCTTACGGTTTTTCTGCAATTGTAAATGGGACTGTTTCCTTGATTTCTTTTTCTGATGCTTCGTTATTGGTATCTAGAAATGCAACAGACTTCTTTGCATTAATTTTATAACCTGCAACTTTGCTGAATTCCTGTATTAGTTCTAGAAATTTTTTGGTGGGTTTTTTAGGGTTTTCTACATAGAGTATTATGTCATCTGTGAAGAGTGAGAGTTTGACCTCTTCTTTGCCAATTTAGTTGCCTTCTATTACTTTTTGTCATCGGATTGCTGAGGCTAGGACTTCCAGTACTATGTTGAACACCAGTGGTGAGAGTGGATATCCCTGTCATATTCCTAACCTTAGGGGGAATGCTCTGTTTTTCCCCATTGAGGATGTTATTAGCTGTAGGTCTTTCATATATGGCCTTTATGATGTTCTCTCTATCCCTACATTGTGGAGGTTTTTTATCAAGAAAGAATGCTATATTTTGTCAAATGCTTTTTTGACAGATGTTGAACCACCCCTGCAGCCCAGGAATAAATCCCACTTTATCATGGTGAATAATCCTTTTAACAAACTGTTGGATCTGATTAGCTTGTGTCTTGTTGAGAATTTTTGCATCCATGTTCAAAATTCTTTTTAGTGAGGTCTTTTTCTGGTTTTAGATTAAAGGTAATGCTGTTTTTGTGGAATGAGTTTAGAAGTTTTCCTTCCATTTCTATTTTTGGAACAGCTTTAGAAGAATAGGTATTAATTCTTTTTTAAATGTTTGGTAGAATTCCCCTGGGAAGCCATCTGCCCCTGGACTCTTGTTGGTTGGGAGATTCTTTTTTTTTTTTTAATAAGATTTTATTTATTTATTTGAAAGACAGAGATAGTGAAAGAGGGAACACAAGCAGGGGAAGTGGGAGAGGGAGAAGCAGGCTTCCGGCTGAGCAGGGAGCCTGATGCGGGGCTCAATCCTAGGACCCTGGGATCATGACCTGAGCCGAAGGCAGATGCTTAACAACTGACCCACCCAGGTGCCCCTGGGAGATTCTTGATTACTGATTCAATTTCTGTGCTGGTTATGGGTCTGTTCAGGTTTTCTATTTCCTCCTATTTCAGTTTTGGTAGTCTATATGTTTCTAGGAATGCATCCATTTCCTCCAGATTGCCCAGTTTGTTGGCATATAGTTTTTCATAATATTCTTATAATTGTATTTCTGTGCTCTGGGTTGTGATCTCTCCTCTTTCATTCATGAATTGATCCATTTGGGTCCTTTCTCTTTTCTTTTTGATAAGTCTGGCTAGGTGTTTATTAATCTTTTTAATTATTTCAAAGAACCAGCCCCCATTTTGTTGATCTTCTGTTTTTATTTTGTTTATCATTGATTTCCACTCTAATCTTTTTATTTCTCTTCTGCTGGATTTAGGCTGTATTTGCTGTTCTTTTTCCAGCTCCTTTAGGTGAAAGGTTAGATTGTGTATTTGAGACTTTTCTTGCTTCTTGAGGTATGTCTGTATTGCAAAGTACTTTGCTCTTAGGACCACTTTTGCTGCATCCAAAGGGTTTGAACTGTTGTGTTTTCATTTTCATTTGCTTCCATGAATTTTTTTTTTTATTTCTTGAATTTCCTGGTTGACCCATTCATTCTTTAGTAGGATGTTCTTTAACCTCCATGTATTTGTGGTCCTTCCAATTTTTTCTTCTGGCTGACTTCAGGTTTCAAAGCATTGTGGTCTGAAATTACATGTGATATAATCTAAATCTCTTTGTACCCATTGAGTCCTGATCTGTGACTCAGTATGTGATCTGTTCTGGAGAATGTTCTGTGTGCACTCAAAAAGAATGTGTATTCTGCTGCTTTAGGGTGAAATGCTCTGAATATATCTGTTAAGTCTGTCTGGCCCAGTTTGTCATTCAAATCCATTGTTTCCTTGTTGATCTTCTGCTTACATGATCTGTTCATTGCTGTGAGCGGGGTGTTAAAGTCCCCTACTATTACTGTATTATTATCAATGAGTTTCTTTATGTTTGTTATTAATTGATTTATATATTTGGCTGTTCCATAGTCAGAGGCATAAATATTTACAATTTACAATTGCTTCTTGTTGGATATGCCCCTTTATTATGATATAGTGTCCTTCTTCATCTCTTATTACAGTTTTTGGTTTAAAATCTAATTTGTCTGATATAAGGATGACTACTCCAGCTTTCTTTTGATGTTCATTAGCATAATTAGTGGTTCTCCACCCCCTCACTTTCAAACTGGGTGTGTCTTTTGGTCTAAAATGAGTCTCTTGGGATGAGGCAAGATGGTGGAGGAGTAGGAGACCCTGTTTCAACTGGTCCCTTGAATTTAGCTGGATATCTACTAAACCACTCTGAGCACCCATGAAATCAGCCTGAGATACAAGAATATATATCTGGATCTCTACAAGCAGAAAAGCACGGCTTTTTGCGAGATAGGAAGGGTGGAGTTGTGAGTCTGAGGGGAGTTATTGGAAGATTAACATAAGAGGAAGGGAGCTGCCATAACCTGGCACCTGGAAAGTTATATAACACCTGAACAGAAAATCATCCTGTGCTGGGACTGGGCAAAAACTTGCAGAGTGGTAGTGGCTGGGAAAGGGCTTTAGAGCAGCACTCAAATAGGATTCAGGAGCTGTGGGGACACATGCACGAACCTGGGGCCACTCAGGGTTTTAGAAGGACAAAGGGCAGAGACAAGTGTGGGCCGCCTGATCAACCACTGAGAAGGTCTCTGTGGGTGCACACCAGGGGAGGCTGCAGTTTTTGGGGGTGCATACAGAAATGGAAACTGTGTGTTCTGAAGGGTTCAGAGAAGAGCAGACTGCAATTTCTCTGCTCTGGGGCAGAGGTCTGGGTGCAGCCATTTTTGTTCTGACCCTCAGAAGAGGTGCAGAAAGCTGCCAGAGAACAAAAGCTCAAAATAATGGTTTCCATTGATCCCAGCCTCCCGACGGGGTGTGGCCTGAGAAATGGTGCAGCAGACCCCTCCCTCAGAAGACAGGATGGAAGAACAAGAAGATGACAACCCTAGGGTCCCCATAAAACTGTAAAACCCCAACACCAGGGGAAAATAGTATATTGAGCTCTAGGCGTTGCCTCATGGCTTGTGTATTTTTCAGATACAGCTATCTTTTTATTTTTATTCTTCCTCTTTTGCTTCTTCTGTTTTTTCTTTTTCCCTTTTTCTCATTTCAACCAGATGTTCAATATATCAACTTACATTACATAGTAGCTTTTAACTCGTACTTTTCCACACCTATATTTTTTTATATAGATATATGCTTTAGTGTAGTCCTTTTTTCCCTATTCAATTTTACCTTTATATATACATACCAGTTTTCCTTTCCTTGTAATTATGGGAAGTGGTGCCCTCTGGCAAGCAGAACAAAATGCACCCAGGAAGAACTGGAACACCCTTACTTTGTCCACACTGAGGGATTATAGCCCCTTCCCCTCACCCCACCCTTTTTTTTAATTTTTAATTTTTTAAAAAATTTTTAAATTTTATAAATTTTATTCTTGGGTTTCATTTTGGCTTTGTTTTTCAGTGGTGGCTTCTAACTGCTCCGGATTTTCCTAGGGTACATCTTGCTGGGTCATGGTTGATATTTTGGACTCTGTATTTTCCCTCAATCATCCCTCAACAGAATGACTAGGAGGAGGAACTCCCAACAAAGAAAAGAACCAGAGACAATGGCCTCTACCACAGACCTGATGTACATGGATATAAGCAAGATGTCAGAGATAGACTTCAGAGTAGCAATTATGAAGTTGATATCTAGGCTTGAGAAAACATTAGCAACAATGTAGAATATCTAAGGGCAGAAATGAGGCTTAATCAAGCCGAACTTAAAAATGCTAGGAATGGGATGCAGTCTTAACTGGATACTCTGAAAGCTAGGGTAAATGAGGCAGAAAAATGAATTAGTGATTTAGAGGATAAGCTGATAGGAAGGAAGTTGAAGAGAATAGGGATAAATAACTAGAAGCCCATGAGATCAGACTTAGAGAGATCAACGACGCCATGAAACATTCCAATATCAGAATTACTGGGATCCCTGAGGGGGTGGAGAGAGAGAGGACTAGAAGATATATTTGGGCAAATCATAGCTGAGAACTTCCCTAATCTGGGGGAGGAAATAAGCATTTGTATCCAAGAGGCAGAGAGGACCCCCCCACACAAGATCAATAAAAAAAGGCCAACACCCCGGCATATTATAGTAAAACTTGTTAGTTTTAGAGCCAAGGAAACTATCCTGAGAGCAGCTAGGGGGAAGAGATTTCTTACGTATGGAGGGAGGAACATCAGAATAATGTCAGACCTGTCCACAGAGACCTAGCAAGCCAGAAAGGGCTGGCAAGACATATTCAGGGTACTAAGTGGGAAGAACATGCAGCCAAGAATACTTTATCCAGCAAGGCTGTCATTCAGAATGGACAGAGAGACAAAGAGCTTACAGGACTGGCAGAAACTGAAAGAACATGTGACCACCAAGACAGCCCTTCAAGGAATATTAAGGGTGATTCTATATGAGAAGAAAGACCCCAAGAGTAATATAGACCAGAAATTTACAGAGACAATCTATAGAAACAGGGCCTGTATGGGGCAATATGATGGCACTAAAATCATATCTTTCAGTAGTTACTCTCAATGTGAACAGCTAAATGCTTCCATGAAATGGCACAGGGTTGCAGATTGGATACAAAGATAGGACCCATCCATATGCTGTCTACAAGAGACTCATTTTGAACCTAAAGACACCTCCAGATTGAAAGTGAGGGGATGGAGAACAATTGATCATGCCAACAGACCTCAAAAGAAAGGTGAGGTAGCAATTCTCATATCAGACAAATTAGATTTTAAACCAAAGACTGTAGCAAGAGATGTAGAGGGACACTATATCATACTTAAAGGGTCTATCCAACAAGAAAATCTAACAATTGTAAATATCTATGCCCCCAGTATGGGAGCAGCCAACTACATAAGCCAGCTGTTAACCAAAATAATCATATTGATAATAATACATTACTAGTAGGAGACCTTAACACTCCACTTTCAGCAATGGACAGAACATTTAAGTAAGAAGATCAACAAAGAAACAAGAGTTTTGAATGACACATTGGACCAGATGGACTTCATAAATACATACAGAATATTTCACCCTAAAACAACAGAATACTCATTCTTCTCAAGGGCTTATGGAACTTTCTCCACAATAGACCACTTACTGGATCACAAATCAGGTCTGAACAAATACGAAAAGATTGAGATTATTCCCTGCATGTTATCAGACTACAATGCTTTGAAACTGGAACTCAATCACAAGAAAAAATTGGGAGGAAATACAAACACTTGGAAGTTAAAGAGCATCCTGCTAAAGAATGATTGAATCAACCAGGAAATTAAAGAAGAGCTTAAACAATTCAAGGAAACTAATGAGAACGAAAACACATTGGTCCAAAAACCTATGGGATACTACAAAGGTGGCCCAAAGGGGGAAATACATAGCCACCCAAGCCTCTCTCAGAAAATTAGAAAAATCTCAAATGCACAAGCTAACTTTACACCTAAAGAGGCTAGAGAGAGAATAGCAAATAAAACCTAAACCAAGCAGGAGAAGAGAAATAATAAAGATTAGAGCTGAGATCAATGAAATAGAAACCAGAAAAACAGAAGAGATCAATGAAACTAGAAGCTGGTTCTTTGAAAGAATTAATAAGATCAATAAACCTCTGGCCAGATTTATCCAAAAGAAAAGAGAAAGGACCCAAATTAATAAAATCATGAATGAAAGGGGGAGAGATCATGACTAACACCAAGGAAATAGAAACAATCATTTGAAATTATTATCAGCAACTATATGCCAACAACTTAAGGATCCTGGAAGAAATGGATGCCTTCCTGGAAACTTATAAACTACCAAGACTGAAATGGGAAGAAATAGACAATCTGAATAGACCAATAACCAGTAACAAAATTGAAGTAGTAATCAAAAACCTCCCCCAAATCAAAAGTCCAGGGCCAGATGGCTTCCCAGGGGAATTCTACCAAACATTTAAAGAAGAAAAAATGCCTATTCTACTGAAGCTGTTTCAAAAAAACAGAAACAGAAGGAAAACTTCCAAACTTGTCCTATGAGGCCAGCATTACCCTGATCCCAAACCAGGCAAAGACTCCATCAAAAAGAATTACAGACCAACATCCCTATTGAACATGGATGTTAAAATACTCAACAAGATCCTAGCCAATAGGATCCAAGCGTACATTAAAAGGATTATCCATCATGACCAAGTTGGATTTATTCCTTGGATGCAAGGGTAGTTCAGCATTTGCAAATCAATCAACATGATAGAGAACATTAATAAAAGACACAAGAACCATATGAACCTAACAATTGATTCAGAAAAAAGCATTTGACAAAATACAACATCTGTTCCTGATTACAACTCTTCAGAGTGTAGGGATAGAGGGAACATTCCTCAATATCATAAAAACCATCTATGAAAAGCCCACAGTGAATATCATTATCAATGGGGAAAAGCTGAGAGTTTTTCCTTTAAGGTCAGGAAGACGACAGGGATGCTCACTCTCACCACTGTTGTTCAACATAGTGCTAGAAGTCTGACCATCAGCAGTCAGACAACAAAAAGAAATAAAAGGCATCCAAATTGGCAAAGAAGTCAAACTCTCTCTCTTTGCAGATGACATGATACTTTATGTGGAAAACCCAAAAGACTCTACTCCCAAATTACTAGAACTCATACAGCAATTCAGCAATGTAGCAGGATACAAAAATCAATGCAAAGAAATCAGTTGCTATTCTATACACTAAGAATGTCACTGTAAACAGAAATTAAGAAATCAATTCCATTTAAAGTAGCACCAAAAACCATTAGATACCTAGGAATAATCCTAACCAAAGAGGTAAAGGATCTATACTCTAGAAACTACAGAACACTTATGAAAGAAATTGAGGAAGACACAAAAAGATGGAAAAATATTCTATGCTCATGGATCAGAAGAATAAATATTGTTAAAATGTCTATCCTGCCCAAAGCAATCTATACTTCCAAAATACCATTGGTGGTTTTCAAAGAGCTGGAAAAATAATCCTAAAATTTGTATGGAACCAGAAAAGACCCGAATTGCCAAGGGAATGTTGAAAAAGAAAACCAAAGCTGGGGGCATCATGTTGCCTGACTTCAAGCTATATTACAAAGCTGTGATCACCAAGACAGCATGGTATTGGCACAAAAACAGACACATAGATGAATGGAACAGAATAGAGACTCCAGAAATGGAGACCCTCAACTCTATGGTCAACTAATCTTTGACAAATCAGGAAAAAATATCCAATGGAAAAAAGATAGTCTCTTCAATAAGTGGTGCTGGGAAAATTGGACAGCTACATACAGAAGAATGAAACTCGACCATTCTCTTACACCATACATAAAGATAAATTCAAAATGCATAAAAGACCTCAATGTGAGACAGTAATCCATCAAAATTCTAGAGGAGAACATAGGCAGTAACCTCTTCTACATCGGCCACAGCAACTTCTTTCAGGACACGTCTCCAAAGGCAAAGGAAACAAAAGCAAAAATGAACTATTGGGACTTCATCATGATTAAAACCTTCTGCACAGCAAGGGAAAACAGTCAATAAAACTAAGAGGTAACTCACGGAATAGGAGAAGATATTTGCAAATTACAGATAAAGGCCTGGTATCCAAGATCTATAAAGAACTTCTCAAACTCAACACCCAAAAGACAAATAATCTGATCAAGAAATGGGTAGAAGACATGAACAGACACTTCTCCAAGGAAGACATACAAATGTCTAACAGACACATGAAAAAATGTTCAACATCACTAGCCATCAGGGAAATACAAATCAAAACCACAATGAGATACCATCTTACCCAGTTAGAATGGCAAAAATTAACAAGGCAGGAAACAACAAATGTTGGTGAGGATGTGAAGAAAAGGGAACCCTCTTACACTGTTAGTGGGAATGCAAGCTGGTACAGCCACTCTGGAAAACAGTATGGAGGTTCCTCAAGATGTTAAAAATAGAGCTACCCTACAACCCAGCAATTGCACTACTAGGTACTTACCCCAAAGATACAGACGTAGTAAAAAGAAGGGGCACGTGCATCCCAATGTTCATAGCAGCAATGTCCACAATAGTCAAACTGTGGAAGGAGCCGAGATGCCCTTTAACAGATGAATGGATAAAGAAGATGTGGTACATATATGCAATGGAATATTATTACTCAGCCATCAGAAAAGATGAATACCCACAGTTTTCATCGACATGAATGGAACTGGAGGGGATTATGCTAATTGAAAGAAGTCAAGCAGAGAAAGACAATTATCATATGGTTTCCCTCATATGTAGTACATAAGGAATAGCATGGAGGACCATAGCGGAAGGGAGGGAAACCTGAAGGGGAAGAAATCAGTGAGGGAGACAAACCATGAGAGACTCTGGACTCTGGAAACAAACTGAGGGTCTCAGAGGAGACGGGCTTAGGGGGATGGGGTAGCTGGGTGATAGGTATAAAGGAGGGCATGTGTTGTGATGAGTAATACACAACTAATGAATTGTTGAATGTTACATCAAAAACTAATGATGTACTATATGTTGGCATAATAAAAAATAAGTAAATAAAAAGAAAATAAACTAAAAATATAAATAAAATAAAAAAGTAAAATGAGTCTCTTATAAGCAGCATATTGATAGGTCTTTTTTTTTTTTAATCCATTTGGATACCCTATGTCTTTTGATTGGAGCTTAGTCCATTTACATTCAGAGTAATTATTGAAAGATATGAATTTTGTGCTATTGTATTACCTCTAAAGTTGCTGTTCCTGAAAATTGTCTCTTTTTCTTTCTAGTCTTTATTACTTTTGGTTTCTCTTTCTGTTCAAAGGGTCTCCTTTAATATTTCTTGCAGGACTGGTTTAGTGGTCTCAAATTCCTTTAGTTTTTTTTTTTTTTTTTGTCCAAGCTATTGTGTGTCTCTTCTTATAATGGCACTAATCCTATCATGGGTGCTCCACCCTCATGACCTCATCTAAATCTAATTACCTCCCAAATGCCCTTTTCCAAATACCATCATTTTGGTGGTTAGGGTTTCAACATACGAATTTTGAGCAGCCACAATTCAGTCCATAACAGGGTGGGAAGAACAGTTTTGGAGCATGAGCCTCTTCAGAAATGGGTAGACCTGAGAAGAAGGCTCCTTGGACTATTACAAAGTGGTGTGAGTTTGTCACAAAGTGGTGTGAGGTCAGGGGCTGTCAAGAAGGTGGAAAGTGGCCAAAGCAGCAAATTCACCATTTGATTTTGGACCCATTAGAAACCACTCTTCCTCTAACAGGGAATGTCATGTCATATGAACTGCTGATGCCTGCCTGTAGTTATAACTTTTCAGTGACATGTGCATGGCAATTCTCTTCTGTCTTCATCCTGCTCTGTCTCCCAATGTTATTTTTAATTAAAGTAAGTAGTTTTTCCCTTTTACTATAATGACAATATCTCCATCTTATTTTAGTCCCTTTTTTTTTTTTTTTAACTCAGTATATACATAGAATGCTTTCTTCTCAGAGCTGTGCAGAATTATCCCTGGAGGAGAGCAGCCGGTACTCTGTGCTTTGGGAGGAGTTGTACCATCCAGACAGGAGCTCAGTGAGGCAGCAGCTGGTGGCTACAGTGCAATTAGCATCAGTTAGGAGTTCCCCTTGGGCTCCTCTCTGCTTTTTAATCCTCCTCAAGCTCCTGTCAGCAGCATTTGGGGGTATATCTTTCTTCCCTTTCCCTTCTAGTTCTTTTCTTATACACTGCAGTAGATGTCAGTACACTCTTATTTCTGTTGTTTGAAGTTGCCTTAGGCCTTCATCTCTGGATTTGAGATGGTGTTTGGGAGAAATATAATGGTATCAAAAGTCATGGTTGTCAGACATATATGTCAGGAACTTTGTAAGATTATGTACTCCCCAAAATACTTGTAGTTCTTTGTAGAAAATATCATTGGTAAGCACACTCTAAATTTGTGTGCTTTCTGGTTATCTGTAGCTTTTATGTTATTTATAATTCGGGTAAGTTAGGTTCTAGTTTATTAGTGCCTAATAATTAACAAAAAAATGTCATTGGTTTTAAGTTGTCTTGACTCTAATTCCATATACATTACTATAAACACTAGCTTACCAATTTGTTCTTTTTGTGTCACTAAGTTCTGTTCAGTGACTCACCATGAAATCCCCTCAAAATTATCCAATTTTGGTTTCATTTATATTTCTTTTTTTAGTTAAATAACCACCTAGGTCATTGCAAGTCTCTACTAATTATACTCAAGAGCATCTGTTCCTCAGCCGGTCAAGGCTTTCTCCAATTTGGCAATTGACTACCCTCCTTTCAGGCTGCTTCTCTTGCATGGAAAAAGGCAGCTTATGCAAAGCATCATTACTATTCCAACAATTAAGCATTGCCTGTTATTGAACTCAGAACTTGTGGGGTCCAAATAAATTGTTAAAATGAGAACACTCCATTATGAAGAACTAAGATAGAACTTTGGTTAGGAAGCCAAATAGGATTCTGCCTGAAGGATGATTAATAGAGACTTTGCAAAATAACAGACTGATGCACATAAAAATAAAATAATTTTAAAGCGTTTTAAAAGAGTACTATAGTACCATCTAGGGAGAGGTCAGCATTCATTCATTCCATCATTATTTACAGAGTGCCCATTTTATGCCAGATATTGTGCCAGGCATTGAGCTATGCGCTGGGAATAAAGCTGTGAACAAACTTTTAAAAAATCCCCAAAGAGCAGACAGAGGATGCTTATCACTGTCAAATGTTTGTGGCATGCCTTTAATACTAACCATAGTGTTTGTGTTTAAATGGACTCTAGAGAACCCAAAGGAAAGGTAGCAAAGTTTAGAAAAACAACATAGGCTGCTTGACTTTAAGCTCTGTCATTTACTATAGGTGAATTTTCAGGCCCCATTTTTGTCATTTGTGAAATAAGGATATTAATTATGCATACCTCATGTAGTTGTGCCATAATTAAATTAGTTAACACAGGTAAGCATTGAAAATAGTGCCTGAAATATTGTAAGCTTTCAATAAACAGGTAAAATCTAATCCAGAAATATGCTGTGAGGAAAAGGATTCTAGAGCAGCATGTGAGGTCAACAGGAAAGAGTTTTATGCTTGCTGAATAATCCTTGAAATGAGCATGATAATGTTTAGATCTTCCCTGCTCTGTGCCTTACTTTGCAGGTAGAGAGATTGAAGCAGAAGGGTTAAGACATAGAACTAAAGTAAGACACTTAGGAACAAAGTTAGCATTATAACTTATGTCTCTATGCTAATTTTCTTAACCCTACAAATCATTTATCATATGTAAAGAAATGATTTCCTTTTTAATTTCATTTTATTATATTTCATTTATTTTTCTTAAAGTTTTTATTTTAATTCTAGTTAGTGAACATACAATGTTATATTAGTTTCAGGTCTGCAATATAGTAATTCAACAGTTCCACACATTACCCTGTGTTCATCACGGCCAGTATACTCTTTAATTCCCATCACCAATTTAACCCATCTCCCCACCCACCTCCCTTCTGGTAACTATCAGTTTGTTCTCTATAGTTAAGAGTCTGTTTCTTGGTTTGTCTCTCTATTTTTTTCCCTTTGCTCATTTGTTTTGTTTCTCAAGTTCCATGTATGAGTGAAATCATATGGTATTTGTCTTTCTCTGACTGACTTATTTCATTTAGCATTATACTTTCTAGTTTCATCCATGTTGTTGCAAATGGCATGAAGAATAGATCACATATCAGCCCACAAAACCTCAACAAATTCAAGAAGTTTAAAAGAAATGATTTTTCAACAAGGTTATACAAATGTTTTTTCAAACAAAGAAGAGAAAAATCTTACCAAATATCTGAAAGGCAGCAATATCCAGAGGAACTAAATAGAAAATAAATAGAAAATAATTTATTTGATTTTCTGGATTTACTATCTTAGAGAGGAATTCAAGGAGTTAATTATTTAATTGATTCTTTACAAACTATATTATCTTTTGCTTTAACATTGACTTTTAAACATAACTGGTTAAATTGAACCTAAGGTAATTTTCATCCACTTTTGCATAGTACCATAAAATGTTTCTCAATTCATATGCATAAGAATTTCTGTAGTCATGACAATGTGCACAAACTGGTTGGTTCTAATATACAGATTTATGCAAGCTGGCAGCCTTGAAATTATGCACTTCTTTTTTTTTTTTTGCAAATTACAGCATATTTAGTAACAGATCTAGGTAGGAAATTAAATGAACCCATTAAACCTAGTCATTGAAACCTTATCTACTCCTATTATGACAAAAGAAATCGTTTCTTCTTTCTTTGTAGCTGGGGAAATTAAGACACAGAAAAGTGAATTTTCTGTGAAATGAAGCATGAGAAGCAGAAATAAAGCCATGAGAAATGGCTTCCCATCCAGTGTGCTAACGATGCAGCCTCTTCCAAGTTGCCCTACATTCTACTCTTGGCAGAAAACAGGAAATTTATGAGCAAACATCTAAGACAGGAATATTATATCTCTTTGTTATAGAGACAAAGAAAAACAGTATAATCCAATGCTGTCAACATGTGGAATTCAAACATTTTTAGCTTGCAGTATGGTAATGGAGCTGATGTTATGTCAGGTACAAAGTGAGTGCTAATAAATTGTTATTAAAGCTAGGTGAATAAGGGTGCTACTGGATTTAAGGGTGAACAAACATTCAAATATTTTTATTTTATTAAGAAGTAGTGAACAACAAAGCACGTGGTTCTGAGATCCATATTAACTCAATTAGGGGATAGGAATTTGATGAACACACATGCACACGTTCACAAATAGAAGTGTGCTGCACCATAGCAGAAATTCTATATAAAATCTTACTAAAGAATAAATAATGTGACAATTTCAATAAGTAGATTTCAAAAATAACAGAAGTTAATGTATTTGATTCTTTACTGTTTCTAACTTTGTAAGAGATAGAAGCACACTTAGAACAACAAAAAAACCCTTAAAGTCATATATAGCTAGTGTGACTGTTTTTCATTTGTTTTGCTTTCCTGCATACATTCTCTCTCCAAACATCCTCCCCAATTTACTTTTGGGGAGTTATCTCTCCCTACATTTTCTGAGTTTGGAAGGGAGTCTCAATTTAGGTGTCCCCATAGTGGAAATGAGGGCATCACCAGGGCTGGCATGTGACATCAGCAGTTTGGAAGGAGGCTCATTCTA
>NW_023270854.1:53562101-53573028 GCF_011800145.1 Mirounga leonina | reverse complement strand
GTGTCCACTCCCCATAGTGGAAATGAGGGCATCCCAGGGCTGGCATGCAACATCAGCTGAGTCAATCAGATTCTCTCTCCTAGGATGCTGGATCTGTAGCAGTAAATGTGTCAAAGGTGGCTTGTTCTGTCTCCTGACTTTGAAACATCTCTCTGCTTCCTGTTTTTTCTCCTTTTATCTATTTCCAAGCCAAATCTCTGCCAACTTCCTTCATTTTATTAATATCTTTATTGAAGTATAATAAACATACAATACAGTACACATATTTCAGGTATACACTTTGACAAGTTTTGACATGTGCAAATACTCATGAAACCATCAAACTGCAATCAACATCCATCTTCCCTAAACGTTTCCTGTGCCCCTGAGTAATCCCTACCTTCTGCTCCTCCATATCTCCTAGTGTCCGGGAAACCACTGATCTGTTCTGTTACTTGTCATTAGTTTGCTCTTTAAGAAATTTTATATTAATAGAATCCTACGAAGTGTTTTTATCTGTCTTCTTTCACTCAACATAAGTATTTTGAGATTCATCTATTGTAGCACACATCAATAATTTATTCATTCTTGCTGAGTAGTATGCCATTGTATAGACATATAATGATTGGTTTATTCATCTGTTGATGGAAATTTGGATTATTGTAAGTTTTAGGGCATTAGAAATGAAGTTCTTATGAACATTCATGTACTGCATTTTGTATGGACATGTGCTTTCATTTCTCTTGAGTAAATACAGATGAATGGAATGACTATATCATATGGTAGATGTATGTTTAAAAAAATAAGAAATTCCAAAATGATTGTCCCATTTTATATTCCTGCCAGAAGTATATGAGAGTTCTAGGGTCTCTACATCTTCACCAATACTTGGTATGGTCAATCTTACTAATTTTAGTCTACTCAGTTGTGGTTTTAATTTGAATTTCCTTAATGACTAATGATGGTATCTTTCATGTGCTTATTTTTAATCTATATATCATCCTAAGGGAAGTACCTGTTCAAATCATTGATCCATTTATTTATTGAGTTGTGGTTTTTTTCTAATTAAGTTCTGAGGGTTCTATAGCCTTGTTGACAATTCAATTTTAACCCAGTTAAACCTGTGTTGAACATTTGACCTACAGAACTGCAAGATAATAAGTTTGTGTTGTTTATACCTAAAAAAATAGTTGTGAGAGTTCTGTATATATTTTGGATATAAGTTTTTTTTTTAAGTCAGGTATATAATTTGCAAATATTTTACGTTTAATGAACCCCAGTTTAACAAATTTTTTTTTAATGACTTGTGCTTTTGGTGTCATCTATAAACTCTTTGCCTAATCCAAAGTTTTGTTCTGGAATTTCTTTTTAAGTTATATACTTTTAGGTTTTCTGTTTGGATCTATGACCTATTTTAGAGTTAATTTGTATCTATTTTTTATTTTTGCTTTATGATTTATAAACTATTATTAGGTATATAACCATTGAGGATTGTTACATAATTTTTATTAATTAACCCCTCCATTATTATGAAATAGCTTGCTTTATCCTGTGTAATACGTTTTGCTCTGAAATCTACTTTGTCTGATATTAATATAGCTAACTCAGCTTTCTTTTGACTAGTTTTGGCATGTCATATCTTTTATCCTTTTACTTTAAACCTTTATGTATCTTTATATTTAAATTGTCTTGTTTCTTTTCTCCAGACTTAAAATACCTTCTTTTAATTAGATTATCTAAGCCATTTATATTGAGTGTGATTATTGTTATGATTAGGATTAAATCCATTTTACATTGAATATGCTTATTGATATAACTAGGAATTAAATCCACCATCTTGCTACTTGTTTTCTATTTACAACGTCTGCTCTTTTTTCTCTTTCTCTTCTTTCTCTTCACTTTTGTTTTTTCATTGGCTTATTAACTATGACTGTTAATTTAGTAATTGTTTTAAGGCTTAATAGTATACATATTTACTTCATCACACTGTGCTTTATTTGTGCTTTAAAGTGATATTACATCTTTTAATTTATGGTATAAGTGCCTTATTTATATTTACATTTCTCCCTTCCTCACTTCTCTGCTGTTGCCATGCATTTTACTTTCATATGTATCAACCCCACACTATGTTGTTGCTGTTGCTATTTTTGTGTAAATAATCAGTCACATTTAAAAATTTTTTAATAAAAAAGAAATCTTATATATTTGCTTATATAGTTAATAATCCTGTGGCTACTCATTTCTTTCTGTAGATCCATATTTCATTCTGGAATAATTTTCTTTATACCTACAGAAATTCTTTTAACATTTTTTGTAGTGTGGATCTGCTGGTGATAAATTCTTTTTAGCTTTTGTGCATTTGAAAAGTCTTTATTTTACCTCCATTTTTGAGAGATAATTTCAGTGGTTAGAGAATTGTAAGTTGTCAGTTTTTCCCTTTCAGCACTTGAAAGATATTGTTCTTGTTTCCACTGTTGCCAATGAAAAACAACACTTCTTTGTTTACATTTTTTTTTTTACTCTCCCATTTTTGTTTTTAATATGTTCTCTTTATCACTGGTTTTGAGCATTTTGATCGTGATATGTCTTGGTATAGTTTGCTTCACACTTCCTATGATTGGGGTTCTTTCAGCTTCTTGGTTTTGTTGTTTTTATCAGATTTGGCAACTTTTCACTATTTCTTCAGATTTGTTTGTTTGTTTGTTTTTCTATCTCCCTCTATCTCTTCTCCTTTGGAAATTGCCAAAACGTGTTATTAGGCACATGAAGTTGTCCCACAACTGACTGATGCTCTTCTCCTGTTTCTCACTGTACTTCATTTTGGAAGGTTTCTCTTGCTGTGGTTTCAAGTTTATTAATATTTTCTTCTGTCATGTCTAATCTGCCTTTAATCATTTCTAGTTTATGTTTTATCTAACATGTTCAGTTATCTTTTTTACCTACACATTCAAGTTTTTTTTAAAGAAAATGCTTTTCATGTTTTAATAGTTTGGAGATATATTTATACATTTATTTATTCATATTAATGTTCTTGAGCTTCATTCTATGAGATAGTTAAGTTACTTGGAAAGATTGATCATTTTGAGCAGATTTTGTCCAACTTTTTCTGTAAACCTTGTTGAATATTCTTTATATAATATTTTTTTCTTATAATCTTGAATACTGTACAAAATAAATTTAAAAAATAAATTCTTAGCTTGCAGGTCATGCAAAAATAGGCTAGAAGCTGGATTTTGTCCCCAGGCCATAACTTGTTGACAACTGCTTTTGAGTCTTACTTATGTGAGTTTTCAAGCAGGGCCAAAACAGAATTCAGTCTAGGGCTTACTGTTCTCCACTACAGAAGCCAAAATCCTTGTATGGATTCTACTCATGGGGTTTCATTCAGTCAGAAGAGGTACTGTTCCTGGCTCAGTACTGTTATCTCTAATCCCTTTTGATGGGTTTTTCTCCAGCCTTGGATACTCTCCTAATTTGCAAGCCATGATCATTACCCAATTGAATACTCAGGAGGATCCTCTGCAGATGTCTGAGGTTCTCCCTCTGGGCAGCTGTCTCTTCTCTGGCACTTTGTCCTGTGAACGCTAGCTGCTTTGTTGTGCCTAGAGTCTGAACTCTGGAGTTTTCCTCAATTGCTTTATGCTAGGATCTGCCTGGGTTCCCCCTTCCTTGCACGGTTGCAGCAACACTCTTCCAGTCTGTAAGCTGGAAAAATAGAACTCACCTCATTTGTTTCCTGTCTTTCAGGGATCACTGTTCATTGTCTGATGTCCAGAGTCTTAAAATCTGTGGTTTCATATATTTTTACTGATATGGGAGGATTTCTGGTAGGAGGGTAAATCTTGTCCTTGTTACTCCTTCATCTTGGTTGGAAGCAGAAGTCCCTCCAGTTTCCTTTTGATTCTGCTTTTTCTCTACCAATTTTGTAAGGCTAAATGATTTTTCCAATAAGTGTCCTTATCCTAAGTTGAATAGAGTGATTTCTGTAGCTTGCAAACAAGACCTAAGCAGATACAATATATCAACAGTGTCTGATTAAGATAATTCAGTTGTACTCTAAGGGAAAAAGAAAAGCAATGTATTGGTCTCCTGCTGCACTACAGAAATTGAGGGTTTGAGTTTTGTTTTATTTTTTCTTCTCTCGCTCCTCCTCCTCCTGCTCCTCCTCCTCCTCTTCCTCCTCCTCCTCCTCCCCCCACCTTGTGAGAAAGTAATTGTGGCTTTTTAAAGATCATGCAAAGTTCTTATATATAAAACATTTAAAAATTACACAAATTTTATGCAAATTTAAGTGTATGAAAACACAGAACTATCTGTAAACACAGACCAAATATCACATCTCCTCACTGAAGTGATAAAAATCCATTAGTGGTCTTGATGATTCTCCTTGCAATGACTTTAGAAGTTCACAGATGTTCAATGACTGCAAAAGCCTGAAGAACATGATTTCTGCACTGTCAGGGGCTAGGGTCATTTAAGAAACCAGCCTCAGAGCTATGTAGCAGACAACTCATTTTTTTTTTAAGAAATAAAAACTGGAATCTCTTTTTTTCCCCATTGTATTCACATATTCGGAAGCAAACCAGTTAAACAAAGTCAATGTTTTAAGTTGGATTTAGAAAGGGGAAGATAAATTATAATAGTAAATTAAATCCTTCCATTGTTGAGGCATGTGGCAGTTGATGAAAATAAGTGTCTAGAGCTAGAGCCATTTAACTAAGAAAGTCAAATTTATAACTGTGCCTACATAAAATCATGACAACTTTGATTTATTGATGAAGAACAAATAAAATAATGAGATATCAGAAACCTATATTTAAAATTTATGTATTTATTTTGAGAGAGAGAGAGAACATGAGCAGAGGGAGGGGCAGAGGAAGACAGAGAGAGAAGCAGACTCCCCACTGTGCACAGAGCCTGACATGGGGCTCAAACTCATGACCCTGAGATCATACGCTGGGCTGAAATTAAGTCAGACACTTAACCCACTGAGCCACCCAGGCACCCCAAGAAACCTATATTTAAAAGAATTCTCTAACATATAGGTAACTAGCTGCACCAGTTCCTCCAACAGCAGTACCAGGAGGTTCCCAAATGCCATCCTAACCCCTGATGCTCTGATTCACTGTCCTGAGCATGCTATTGAGCAACCTATTGTTTTGAGGGCCATCAAGCTCTTAGAATACATCTTGGTTCAATGTTGCAGACAATGAAGTACCTGCTGGTACAACTGATTTCCCACCAACAGTATTCTGCCATTGCCAGAAAGCTTTGGTATGCTTGGAGCTCCTGACTGAATTGTTTCTGGTTTTGCATCACTTCTACTGCATGAATGGCTCCAGAAGGGAGTTGCTTTTACTGCTCAGACCCTACCTGTTGACCCTGTGGCCACCTACATAATAGCATTTTGTTGCTGGGCTTCCTGCTGCTATTAGACAGTGTCCAACCAAAATTCTAAGGGTGGCTAGACCCACTAGAAAAAACTCCAGGGGCATCTGGGTGGCTCAGTTGGTTAAGTGTCCAACTCTTGATTTTGGCTTGGGTCATGATCTCAGGGTTGTGAGATCCAACCCCGCATGGGGCTCTACACTGAGCATGTAGCCTGCTTGGGATTCTCTCTCTCCCTCTGCCCCTTCCCCCCTATTTCTAACAAAACAAAACAAAACAAAACAAAACAAAAAACCCTCCAAGTGCAGTCAAGGGAGGTTAGGAGAGGAGAGCTGTGCATCTTTTCCTAGGAGCAACTGTCAGACCAGGAACATAGTGCGCTCAATGACCCTGCTCTATCCCCAGATTCTTGTAATCAACACAGATAGCACTTAGAGCCTACCTGATCAGATATTCCTTTCTTTTCAAATGTTATTCCTCCTATTGAGATGTATGTGTGTATGTGTATATATTATCAACCATCATTTCATGTAGCAATAAAAAGATCCCTTATTTTTACCATACTAAAAGAAAACTAAAGATTTGATCAGGAAAAGGAATTCAAATTCCTTATAGTTCCACTATTCAAAGGGAATGAGTTTTAATAACTCTGTTTCTATACTATGGCTTTTCTATATATAGTGTGTGTGCCTATATATGCCTGTGTATATTGTGCATGTGTATAAACATTTTCTTTACAAATATAATTAACATGCTTTTTTTCTAATTTTTGTGGTAAAATACACAAAACATAAAGTTACTATCTTAACCATTTTAAGTGTACAGTTCAGTGGGATTAATGGCATTTATAATGTATGCAACCATCTCCATCATCCATCTCCCTAATTCTTTTCATCTTGTAAATCTGAAACCCATCAAACAATAACTGCCCATTCTCCCTTCCCCCTGTCCCTGACCACCATCATTCTACTCTCTGTCTCTATGATTTTGATAACTCTAAGTACCTCATGTACATGGAATCCTAAGTATTTTTTTTTCAGGTGTGTGTGTGTGTGTGTGTGTGTGAGAGAGAGAGAGAGAGAGAGAGAGAGAGATTGGCTTATTTCATTTAGCATGATACACTCAAGATTCATCTATGTTGTAGCATATTTCAAAAGTCCCTCCCTTTTTAAGGTTGAATAATATGCCATTGTAGTATATACTGCATCTTGCTTATCCATTCATACATTCATGGGCACTTGGGTTTCTTTCACATAGTAGCTATTATGAATAATTGCTGCTATAAACTAACATTGGTGTATAAAAAGGTCTCTTGGAGATTCTGCTTTCAATCTGTTTAAAGATAAACCTAAGTAGAACTGCCAGACAATGTGGTAATTCGATTTTTAACTTTCTGAGAAATAGCATACTATTTTTGACAGCAAACTACACCATTTTATGTTCGTACCAGTAGTGAACAGGATTCTGGTTGCTCCACATCTTCACCAACACATGTTATTTTCTGTTTCTTTTCTTTTCTTTTTTTACAGCAGCCATCCTAATGCATGTGAGGTGGTATCATGTAGCTTTGATTTGCGTTTCCCTATTGATTAGAGAATGTTGAGAATCTTTTCATGTGTTTATTGAATATTTGTATATCTTCTTTGGAGAAATACCTACTCAAGTCGTAAACCTGGTTTTGAATCAGGTTGTTTATTTGTTGTTGACTTTTAGTTGTTCTCTATATATTCTAGATCTTAATCTCTTATCAGATGCAGGCATATCTCGGAGATGTTTCAGTTCCAGACCATGGCAAAAAAGTGAATATGCAATAAAGCAAGTCAAATGAAGTTTTGGTTTTCTAGTATATATAAAAGTTACATTTGCACTATATTGTAGTTCATTAGGTGTGCACTAGCATTACATCTTAAAAAACAATATACACACCTTAATTTTAAAAATACTTTATTGTTAAAAAATCCAAGCCATCATTTGAGTTCTCAGCAAGTCATAATCTTTTTGCTGGTGGAGGATCTTACCTTGATGTTGATGGCTGCTAACTGATCAGGGTGGTGGTTGCTGAAGGTTGGGGTGGCTGTGGCAATTTCTTAAAATAAGACAGCAATGAATTTTGCCACGTTGATTTCCTTTCATGAACAATTTCTCTGTAGCACATGATGCTGTTTGATACCATTTTGCCTACAGTAGAACTTCTTTCAAAACTGGAGTCAATCTACTCAGACCTTGCTCCTGCTTTTTCAACTAAATTTATGGAATATTCTAAATTCTTTGTTTTCATTTCAATAATCTTCACAGCATATTCACCAAAAGTAGACTCCATCTCAAAAAGATACTTTTTTTGCTCATCCATAAGAAGCAACTCCTCATCCATAAAGTTGTATCATGAGATTGCAGAATTCAGTCACATCTTCAGGCTCTACTTCCCAATCTAGTTCTCTTGCTATTTTCATCATGTCTGCATTTACTTTCTCCCCTGAAGTCTTGAACTCTCAAAGTCATCAATGAGGGTTGGAATCAACTTCTTCCAAACTCCTGTTAATGTTAATATTTCATCTTCCAGTGAATCATGGGTGTTCTTAATGGCATCTAGAATGGTGAATTATTTCCTGAAGGTTTTCTTTCTTTCTTTCTTTCTTTCTTTCTTTCTTTCTTTCTTTCTTTCTTTCTTTCTTTCTTTCTTTCTTTCTTTCTTTCTTTCTTTCTTTCTTTCTTTCTTTCTTTTTCTTTCTTTCTTTCTTTCTTTCTATCTTTCTTTCTTTCTTTCTTTCTTTCTTTCTTTCTTTCTTCTCTTTCCTCTTCTTTCTTTCATTTTTATTTAAATTCCAGTTACTTAACATACAGTCTGAAAGTTTTCAATTGACTTTTCTCAAATGCATCAGTGGAATCACTATTTATGGCAGCTCTAGCCTAATGAAATATATTTCTAAAATAATAAAACTTGAATGTTGAAATTCTTGTTTCATGGGCTGCAGAATGAATGTTGTATAAGCAGGCATAAAAAACAATATTCATCTCATTTTCCATCTCCACCAGAGTTCTTGGGTGACCAGGTGCATTGTTAATGAGCAGTAATACTTTGCAAGCATTTTTTCCCAAGCAGATCTCAACAGTGGGCTTAAAATATTCCATAAACTGGGGTGTTGGGTGGTCCAGTAAGTTGAGCATCCAACTCTTGGTTTCAGCTGAGGTTGTGATCTTAGGATCATGAGATCAAACCCTGTGTCAGGCTCTATGCTCAACAGGGAGTTTGCTTGAGATTCTCTCTCCTCTCCTTCTACCTCTCCTGCTCATGCTTTCTCTCTCTAAAATAAATAAATAAATCTTTAAAAATTATCTATTCCATAAACCACATTGTAAACAGATGTGGTATCATCCAGGCTTTGCTGTTCCATTGATAGAGCATAGGCAGAGTAGATTTAGCATAATTTTCAGTGCCTTAGGATTTTAGGAAATGGGAAATGAGTACTGGCTTTAACTTAAAGTCACCAGCTGCATTAGCCCCTAACAAGAGAATCAGCCTGTCCTTTGAAACTTTGAAGCCAGACATTGATTTCTCCTTTCTAGCTATGAAAGTTCTATATGGCATCTTCTAACAATATAAGGCTGTTTTGTCTATGTTGAAAATCTGTTGTTTAGCATAGCTACCTTCATGAATCATCCTATCTAGATCTTCTGGATGACTTGCTGCAGTTTCTACATCAGCATTTGTTGCTTCACCTTGAAGTTTTATGTTACGTAAATGAATTCTTTCTTTAAACCTCATGAACCAGCCTCTGCTTGCTTCAAGCTCTTCTTCTGCAACTTCCTCACCATTCTCAGCTTTCATAGAATTGAAGAGAGCTATAGCCTTGCTCTGGATTAGGTTTTGACTTAAAGGAATGTTGTGGCTGGTTTGATCTTCTATCCAGATGACTGAAACTTTCTCCATATCAGTAACAAGGCTGTTTCTCTTTCTTAATATTTGTGTGTTCACTGGAGTAGCACTTTTAACTTCCTTCAAGAACTTTTGCTTTCCATTCACAACTTGGTCAACTGTTGGGTGCAAGAGGCCTTGCTTTTTGGCCTATCTTGGCTTTCTACATGCCTTCCTCACTAAGCTTAATCACTTCTAGCTTTCAACTTAAAGTGAGAGATGGGCGACTCTTCTTTCACTTAAACACTTACAGACCATCATAGCATTATTAATTAGCCTAATTTCAATATTGCTGTGTCTTAGGGAATAGGGAAGGCTGAGGTGAGGAAGAAAAACTGGAGAATGGCCAGTTGGTCAGTGAAGCAGTCAGAACACACACAACATTTATCTATTGAGTGTACCATTTTATTTGAGTGTGGCTTGTGATACCCCAACACAATTACAGTAGTAAGTAATATCAAAGATCACAGATCACCATAACAAATATAATAATGGAAAAATTTATAATATTATACAAATTAACACAATGTGACACAAAGACACAAAATGAGCAAATGCTATTGGAAAAATGGCCCCAGTAGACTTTCTCCATGCAGGTTTGTCAAAGACCTTCAATTTGTAAAACAGTATCTGTGAAGTACAATAAAGCAAAGCACAATAAAATGAGGTATTCCTGTATATTATTTACAAATATTTTCTCCGATTCTGTGGGTTGTCATTTTACTCAATCCTCTTTTGATGCATAATTTTTTTTTAATGTTCTTAATTGGAAGTTCAATTTGTCTATATTTTTAAAGATTTTATTTATTTTAGAGAGAGAGAGTGGGCACAGAGGCAGAGGGAGAAGGGAGGAAGAGAATCTCAAGCAGACTCCCCACTGAGCTTGGAGCCTGATGTGGGGCTTGATTTCACAACCCTGGGATCATGACCTGAGCTGAAATCAGGAATCAGACGCTCACCCAACTGAGCCACCCAGATGCCCCGTCAATTTGTCTATTTTTTATGTTATTGCCTGAGCCTTTAGGTCATATCCAAAATTCATTGCCAAATTCAATGTTGTTGTGTTTTTGCCCTATGTTTTCTTTTTTTTTTTTTTAATTTTTTTCCATTTTTTTATTCTTATGTTAATCCCCATACATTACAACATTAGTTTTAGATGAAGTGTTCCATGATTCATTGTTTGTGCATAACACCCAGTGCTCCATGCAGAATGTGCCCTCCTCAATACCCACCACCAGGCTAACCCATCCTCCCACCCCCCTCCCCTCTAGAACCCTGTTTGTTTTTCAGAGTCCATCGTCTCTCATGGTTCGTCTACCCCTCCTATTTCCCCCGCTTCATTCTTCCCCTCCCGCTACCTTCTTCTTCTTCTTCTTCTTTTTTTTTTTCCTTAACATATATTGCATTATTTGTTTCAGAGGTACAGATCTGAGATTCAACAGTCTTGCACAATTCACAGCGCTTACCAGAGCACATACCCTCCCCAGTGTCTATCACCCAGTCCCCCATCCCTCCCACCCCAACCCCCACTCCAACAACACTCAGTTTGTTTCCTGCGATTAAGAATTCCTCATATCAGTGAGATCATATAATACATGTCTTTCTCTGTTTGACTTATTTCACTCAGCATAATACCCTCCAGTTCCA
>NW_023270854.1:53554827-53557101 GCF_011800145.1 Mirounga leonina | reverse complement strand
TTTGTTCCATTTCTTTGAAAAAAGTGGATGGTATTTTGATGGGGATTGCATTGAATGTGTAGATTGCTCTAGGTAGCATTGACATCTTCACAATATTTGTTCTTCCAATCCATGAGCATGGAACGTTTTTCCATTTCTTTGTGTCTTCCTCAATTTCTTTCATGAGTATTTTATAGTTTTCTGAGTACAGATCCTTTGTCTCTTTGGTTAGATTTATTCCTAGGTATCTTATGGTTTTGGGTGCAATTGTAAATGGGATCGACTCCTTAATTTCTCTTCCTTCTGTCTTGTTGTTGGTGTATAGGAATGCCACTGATTTCTGTGCATTGATTTTATATCCTGCCACTTTACTGAATTCCTGTATGAGTTCTAGCAGTTTTGGGGTGGAGTCTTTTGGGTTTTCCACATAAAGTATCATATCATCTGCAAAGAGTGAGAGTTTGACTTCTTCTTTGCCAATTTGGATGCCTTTGATTTCTTTTTGTTGTCTGATTGTGGTGGCTAGGACTTCCAATACTATGTTGAATAGCAGTTGTGATAGTGGACATCCCTGCCGCGTTCCTGACCTTAGGGGGAAAGCTCTCAGTTTTTCCCCATTGAGAATAATATTTGCTGTAGGTTTTTCATAGGTGGCTTTTATGATATTGAGGTATGTACCCTCTATCCCTATACTCTGAAGAGTTTTGATCAAGAAAGGATGCTGTACTTTGTCAAAAGCTTTTTCTGCATCTATTGAGAGGATCATATGATTTTTTTTCTTTCCTTTGGTAATGTACTGTATCACATTGATTGATTTGCGGATGTTGAACCAACCTTGCAGCCCAGGGATAAATCCCACTTGGTCATGGTGAATAATCCTTTTAATGTACTGTTGGATCCTATTGGCTAGTATTTTGGTGAGAATTTTTGCATCCATGTTCATCAGGGATATTGGTCTGTAATTCTCCTTTTTGATGGGGTGTTTGTCTGGTTTTGGGATCAAGGTAATGCTGGCCTCATAAAATGAGTTTGGAAGTTTTCCTTCCGTTTCTATTTTTTGGAACAGTTTCAGAAGAATAGGTATTAATTCTTCTTGAAATGTTTGGTAGAATTCCCCTGGGAAGCCATCTGGCCCTGGGCTCTTGTTTGTTGGGAGATTTTTGATGACTGCTTCAATTTCCTTAGTGGTTATAGGTCTGTTCAGGTTTTCTATTTCATCCTGGTTCAGTTTTGGTAGTTGATACATCTCTAGGAATGCATCCATCTCTTCCAGGTTATCTAATTTGCTGGCATAGAGTTGCTCATAATATGTTCTTATAATTGTTTGTATTTCTTTGGTGTTGGTTGTGATCTCTCCTCTTTCATTCATGATTTTGTTGATTTGGGTCATTTCTCTTCTCTTTTTGATAAGTCTGGCCAGGGGTTTATCAATCTTGTTAATTCTTTCAAAGAACCAGCTCCTAGTTTCGTTGATCTGTTCTACTGTTCTTTTAGTTTCTATTTCATTGATTTCTGCTCTGATCTTTATGATTTCTCTTCTCCTGCTGGGTTTAGGCTTTATTTGCTGTTCTTTCTCCAGCTCCTTTAGGTGTAGGGTTAGGTTGTGTACTTGAGACCTTTCTTGTTTCTTGAGAAAGGCTTGTATTGCTATAGACTTTCCTCTTAGGACTGCCTTTGCTGCATCCCAAAGATTTTGAACAGTTGTGTTTTCATTTTCATTGGTTTCCATGTATTTTTTTAATTCTTCTTTAATTTCCGGGTTGACCCATTCATTCTTCAGTAGGATGCTCTTTAGCCTCCATGTATTTGAGTTCTTTCCGACTTTCCTCTTGGGATTGAGTTCTAGTTTCAAAGCATTGTGGTCTGAAAATAGGCAGGGAATGATCCCAATCTTTTGGTACCAGTTGAGACCTGATTTATGACCTAGGATGTGATCGATTCTGGAGAATGTTCCATGGGAACTAGAGAAGAATGTGTATTCCGTTGCTTTGGGGTGGAATGTTCTTAATATGTCTGTGAAGTCCATTTGGTCCAGTGTGTCATTTAAAGTCTTTATTTCCTTGTTGATCTTTTGCTTAGATGATCTGTCCATTTCAGTGAGGGGGATGTTAAAGTCCCCCACTATTATTGTATTGTTGTCGATGTGTTTCTTTGCTTTTGTTATTAATTGCTTTATATAATTGGCTGCTCCCATGTTAGGGGCATAGATATTTACAATTGTTAGATCTTCTTGTTGGATAGATCCTTTAAGTAGGATATAGTGTCCTTCCTCATCTCTTATTACAGTCTTTGGTT
>NW_023270854.1:53448240-53554817 GCF_011800145.1 Mirounga leonina | reverse complement strand
TATATTGTCTGTGTTCCTTTCTGGTCTATGTTGCTTTTAGGGTCTCTCTTTGCTTAGAGGACCCCTTTCAAGATTTCCTGTAGGGCTGGTTTTGTGTTTGCAAATTCCTTTAGTTTTTGTTTGTCCTGGAAGCTTTTTATCTCTCCTTCAATTTTCAATGACAGCCTAGCTGGATATAGTATTCTTGGCTGCATATTTTTCTCATTTAGTGCTCTGAATATATCCTGCCAGTCCTTTCTGGCCTGCCAGGTCTCTGTGGATAGGTCTGTTGCCAATCTAATGTTTCTACCATTGTAGGTTACATATCTCTTCTCCCGAGCTGCTTTCAGGATTTTCTCTTTGTCTATGAGACTCGTAAGTTTTACTATTAGATGTCGGGGAGTTGACCTATTTTTATTGATTTTGAGAGGGGTTCTCTGTGCTTCCTGGATTTTCATGCCTGTTTCTTTCCCCAAATTAGGGAAGTTCTCTGCTATAATTTGCTTCATTATACCTTCTGCCCCTCTCTCTCTTTCTTCTTCTTCTGGGATCCCAATTATTCTAATGTTGTTTCGTCTTATGGTATCGCTTATCTCTCGAATTCTGCCCTCATGATCCAGTAGTTGTTTATCTCTCTTTTTCTCAGCTTCTTTATTTTCCATCATTTCATCTTCTATATTACTGATTCTCTCTTCTGCCTCATTTATTCTAGCAGTTAGCGCCCCCATTTTTGATTGCACCTCATTAATAGCCTTTTTGATTTCTACTTGGTTGGATTTTAGCTCTTTTACTTCTCCAGAAAGAGTTTCTCTAATAACTTCCATATTTTTTTCAAGCCCAGCTAGTATCTTTAAAGTGATGATTCTGAACTCTAGATCTGACATCGTACTAATGTCTGTATTGAGTAGGTCCCTGGCAGTCGGTACTACCTCTTGTTCTTTTTGTTGAGGTGATTTTTTCCGTCTCGTCATTTTGTGCAGAGGAGAATAGATTAATGAGAGAACAAAATGCTAGCAGAGTAACCACGTCCCCAGAAAATATACTCTAAACAAATCAGAAAAGACCTGAAGCAGTGGGATAAGAAGGGGAAAGAGAGAAAAAAGAAAAAGAAAAAAAAAGAAAAAGATAAAGATAAAAACAAAAACAAACAAAACAGAACAACAACAACAAAAGAAAAACCAGAATGTGATCAAATATGATCTATATGGTATATAGATCAGTGCCACACACTAGATTTGGGGTATATTTTGGTCTTTTAGAAGAAAGTGCCTCCCAAAATTTTAAAGAAAGGAAAACTTATGTAAGTACAAAAATAAGGGTTGATATGATGAAGGGATGGAAAATGACTGTAAAAATGGAAATTATAAAAAATTTTATAAAAGGAATTGATAAGAAGTTGTTTGAGAAAAGAAAGAAGAGGATTTAAAAAAAGAAAAAAGAAAAAAAAAAGGGAGAGGATGTGATCAGGCAGGGGAATAGAAAACACCATATACTAGAGATTTAGGGTATATTTTAATCTGTTAGAAGAAACTATCTCAAAATTTTAAAGAGAGTACAACTTATATATATAAGCCAAAAATACGGGTAACTACTATGAAGGGATAGAATATGACTCTAAAAATGAAAAATAAAAATGTTTTTTTTAAAAAAAGGGATTGATAAGATGTTGTTTGAAAAAGGGAAAAAGAAAAATTCAAAAAGAAATAAAAAGACAAAAAGACAGTTAAAAAAAATTAACTTTAAAAAACTAAGGAATCATGGTAAAAAAGCCATGAATTCTATGTGCAGTAGTCCCCTAGCGCTGGAGTTCTGCCGTTCTCATTGATCGGTAAACTTGGTCTTGGCCGGCTGTTCTCGCTGATCTTCTGGGTAGGGGCCTGTTGCCGTGGTTTCCAAATGTCTCTGCCGGAGGCGGAATTGCCCCGCCCTTGCTCCCTCCTGGCTAAGTAATCCGCTCGGGTTTGCTCTCCGGGGCTTTTGTTCCCTGCGAGCTTTCCGTACAGCTTTGGAGGAGGAGAGTGAAAATGGCGGCCTCCCAATCTCCGCCCTGGAGGAGCCGAGAACTCGGGGCCCCCTCCTCAGTGAGCCCCAGAGAAAAGCCATCAGTCACTCCCGTCTCCCTGCTCTCCGGCCGCACTCCGTGCTCACCCGGCCTGTGACCGCGCGCCTCTATCTCTGGCACCCGACCCTGGGTGGAGTCTCCAAACCCAGCAGATCCCTGCGGTGCACTCCCGCGCGGCTCCTCCGGGGGAGGAAGGTGAGTGTCCCCGGATCTGCCGCTTGTTGGGTCCCTGCTGGAGGAGCAGGGGCCCGACTGTGCCGCGGATCACGGTTTATGGCAACCCCGACCTGAGAGCCCGCACCTGGGCTCCGCCTCTGCAGCCGGCTTCCCTTCTCTGTTACCTGGGAGCTCTGCTGCACTCAGGCACCCCCAGTCTTTCTGTGACCCCGAGGGTCCTGAGACCACACTGTCCCGGAGGATTCCACCCCCCGCTTAGCCACCGGAGTGACGTCCCTCAGCGGAGCCGACTTCTAAAAGTTCCGACTTTATGCTCCCTGGTTCTATCACTTGCCAGAAGCGGCCGACGCAGGCCCCTCCCCCGCCGTCTATCCTCCCGAATATCGCCTCGGATTCACTTCTCCGCACATCCTACCTTCCAGAAAGTGGTCGCTTTTCTGATGAGAGAGTTGTTGCTCTTCTTTTCTTCAATCTCCTGTTGAGTTTGTAGGTGTTCAGAATGGTTTAATCCCTATCCAGCTGAATTCCTGAGAGGAGACAAAATCCAGGTCTCCTACTCCTCCGCCATCTTGCTCCGCCCCCCTGCCCTATGTTTTCTACTAAGGGTTTTATAGTTTCACATCTTACATTTATGTCTTTGATCCATTTTGAGTTAATTTTTGTATGTTTTATTAAGAAACCAAATTTTTCATACTAACATCAACTTTTCCCAGCAATATTTTTTGAAAACACTGTCCTTTCCCTATTGAATTGTCTCAGAACCTTTACCAACAAAATCATTTGACCATGTATGTGAGGGTTGATTTCTGGGTTCTCTATTCTCTTCCATTTGTCTTCCTGTCTTTATGCCAGTGGCACACTGTTTTGATTACTATGATGTATAGTAAGTATTGAAATCAGAAAGTGAGTATTTTTTTAAAGATTATTTTGGCTATTCAGGGTCCCTTGAGGTTCCATAATTTTTAGGGTGGATTTTTATAATTTCTGTAGAAAGAAAAGTCATTGACATTTGAATAGGGATTACAATGAATCTATAGATCACTTTAGGTAGTATTGACATCTCAACAATATTAAGTAATTCAATCCATGAACATAGGATGTGTTTCTATTTATTTATGTCTTTCATTTCTTTCAGTAGTGTTTTATAGTTTTCATTATATAAATCTTCCACCTCCTTGGCTAATCCTAAGTATTTTATTTTATTTTTGATGATATTGTAAATGGAATTGTTTTCATAATTTCCTTTTCAGAGTGTTCGTTGTTAGTTTATAGAAATGCAACTGACTTTTTGCATCTTGACTTTATATCCTACTATTTGCTGAATTTATTTATTACATAAAATAGACTTTTTTTTCTGGAATCTTTAGACCATTCTATATATAAGAAGATAATCTGCAAACAGAGATAATTTTATTTCTTCTTTTCTAATTTGGTTGCTTTTTATTTCTTTTTCTTGACTTATTGCTCTGGCTACATCTTCCAAAGCTATGTTGAATAGAAGTGGCAAAAGCTGACATCTTTGCCTTGTTCCTCATGTTAGGAGAACAGCTGTCAGTATTTCACCATAGAGCATGATGTTTGCTGTAGGCTTTCCATACATGGCTTTTGTTATGTAGGGTGGTTTCTTTCATTTCTAGTTTGTTGGGTGTTTTTATCATGAAAAAGTATTGAATTTTCTCAGTTGCTTGTTCTGCATCAGTTGAGATGATCATGTGGGGTTTTTTTTCCTTCATGATGTTGATGTGGCATATTACACCTATCGAGTTTTGTATATTGAACCATCCTTGCATTCCAGGAAGAAATCCAATTTAGTCATGATGTATAAGCCTTTTAATATGCTGCTGAATGCTGTTTGCCAGTGTTTTCTTGAGGATTTTTGCATCACTGTCCATAAGGGATATTGGTATGTAGTTTTCTTTCCTAGTAGTGTCTTTGTATGGCTTTGGTTTTATGGTAATACTGGCCCAACAGAATGAGTTTCCTTCTCTTTATTATTTTGGAAAAGTTTGAGAAGGATTGAAGTTAGTTCTTTTGTGATGTTTGTTAGAATTCACTAGTAAAGTCATCAAGTCCAGGGCTTTTTTTTATAAGGAGATTTTTGATTACTGATTCAATCTCCTTACTAGTTATAGGTTTATTCAGAATTTTTTTTTAATTTTGTTATGTTATGTTAGTCACCATACAATACATCATTGGTTTTTGATGTGGTGATCCACGATCCATTGTTTTCATATCACACCCAGTGCTCCATGCAGTACGTGCCCTCCTTAATACCCATCACCGGGCTAACCAATCCCCCTTCCCCCCTCCCCTCTAAAACCCTGTTTGTTTCTCAGAGTCCATAGTCTCTCATGGTTCATCTCTCCCTCCAATCCCCCCTGATTTTTCCCTTCCCTCTCCTAATGTCCTCCATGCTATTCCTTATGTTCCACAAATAAGTGAAACCATACGATAATTGACTTTCTCTGCTTGACTTATTTCACTTATCATAATCTCCTCCAGTCCCATCCATGTTGATGTAAAAGTTGGGTATTCATCTTTTCTGATGGCTGAGTAATATTCCATTATATATATGGACCACATCTTCTTTATCCATTCATCTGTTGAAGGGCATCTCGGCTCTTTCCACAGTTTGGCTATTGTGGACAACTTTTTCTTTTTTTTTGCAATTTAGCCTTCTTAGGTTGTGTTAGTCCAGGAATTTGTGCATTTCATCTAGGTTATCCAATTTTAAGTATACAGTTGTTCAGAGTATTCTTTTATAATCCTTTTTATGTCCTGTGTAGTCAATAGTAATATTCCCATTTTCATATCTGATTTTAGTAATTTGTCTTATCTCTTTTTCTTAATCCATCTAGCTAAATTTTTGTCAATTTTGCTGATCTTTTTATTCTCTATTTCATTTATTGCTGCTCTGATCTTTATTATCTCCTTCCTTCTGCTAGGTTTTGGTTTAGTTTAGTTTAGTTTTGTTTGTTCCTTAAGTTACCAAGCTAGGTTGTTGATTTTTAGATCTTTCTTGTATTTTAATGTAAGCCTTTGTACCTATAAATTTTCCTCTTAGCACCCCACTCACTGCATCTCTTAATTTTTGGTATGTTATGTTGTCATTTCCATTTGTCTCTAAATATTTTTAAATTTCCTTTGTGATTTTTTTCTTTGATCCTTTGGTTGTTTTCCAGTTTTATTTCAGTTATTGATTGTTATTGATCTAACTTTAACCTGTTGTGGTGGAAGAAGATACTTTGCATGATATCTGTCTTTTTAAATCTATTGAGACTTAAGTCATGTTCTAATATATGGTCTATCCTGGAAAATTCTCCATGTGCACTTGAGAAGAATGTTATTGAAGAATGTTGTTATTGTTAGGTAGAGTGTTGTGTATGTGTCTGTTACATCTAGTTGGTTTATTGTGTTGTTTAAGCTCTCTGTTTACTTATCTCCTGTCTGGTTTTTTTCTATCCATTATTGGGAGTGGGATATTGAAGTCTTCAATTATTATTGTAAACGATTTCTCGCTTCAGTTCTGTTACTGCTTCATATATTTTGGTGGTCCATTAGTAGGTATGCAAATAATTATAATTATTGTATCTTCTTGCTGTTTTGAAACTTCTCTTAATATGTAATGTATTTTTGTCTCGTGTAAACTTTTTTTAAATTTAAAGTCCATTTTGTCTGGTCTTAATATAGTCATCCCTGCTTTCTTTTGTTTACTGTTTTCATGGAATATGTTTTTCTTTCTATCTTTTCACTTTCAGTCTATTTGTGTCTTTGGGTCTAAAATGACTATATAGTTGGATCATGTATTTTTTCCATTTTGCCAGTCTCTGTCTTTTGATTGGAGACTTTAACCCCTTTACATTTCAAGTAATTACTGATAAGAAAGGACTTAGTTTTATTTGTTTTCTATATTCCTTACAGATTTTGACCATCATTTCTTCCTGCCCTATAATCTTCCTTTTTGTTTAGTTGATTTTTTTGTAGTAAAATGTTTAAATTTGTCTCTGACTTCCTTGTGTATATATTCCATAGCTATTTTTTTGAGTGTGTGGTTACCATGGAGATTGAATTTAACATCCTGAAGTTATAACACTCTAATTTTAATATATAATGTACAAAAACTTTACTCCTTTAACAGCTCTATCTCCACCTATTTTGATTATTGATGTCACAAAACTTCATCTTTCTACATTGTGTATCCAAAAACATAAACTAATAATTCTCTTAAATACATTAATCTCTGAAATCATGTAGAAAACAAAATGTGGGGTTACAACCAAAGTTACAGTAATACTAGCTTTTAGACTAATAATTGTGTTTTAAGAAATGCATCAATCTCTAACACCACATAGAAAACAAAAATTAGAGTTGCAAATAATTGTTATAATAATATTAGCTTTTATAATTTCCCATGTAGTCACACTAATTAAAATCTTTATTTCATCATGTAGCTTCCAGTTACAGTTTAGTGTCTTTTCATTTCACCCTGCTGGACTTCCTTGAACATATCTTGCATGGTAGGTCTAATGGTAACAAATTCATTCAGCTTTTGTTTATCTGGGAATGTCTTAATTTCTCTTTCACTTTTGAAGAACAACCAGATAGAGGATTCTTGATTGAAAGTTTTTTCCCCCCATCAGTAGTTTGAATATATTAGCCCACTGACTTCTGGTCCCAAAATTTCTGATGAGAATCTTTGGTAATTTTATTGAGGATCTCTTATATGTGACAAGTTACTTCTCTCTTGCTACTCTCAAAATTCTCTCTTTGCTTTTGGCTTCCAAATGTTTTTCAGTGTGGGTCTCTTTGAGTTCATTTTACTCATAATTCACTGAGCTTGAATGTTTTTCATCAAATTTGGGAAGTATTCAGACATTACTTCTTCAAATATTCTGTCTTTTTCTCTCTCTTCCTTCTCCAACTAGGACTTCCACAATGTGTATATTGATCCATTTAATGGTGTCTCACAGGTCCCTTAAACTCTGTTCACTTTTCTTCCATCATTTTTCTTTTCCTCAGACTCAATAATTTCCATTGTTCTAACTTCAGTTAACTGATTCTTGCTTCTGCCTGCTCAAATCTGCCTTTGAAATTTTCATTTCTGTTGTATATTTAAGCTCTGTAATTTATTTTTAGGTTATTATCTCTTTATTGATATTTCTATTTTGTTCAGGCATTGTTTTCTTGACTTTCTCTACCTCTTCCTTCAGTTCTTTGAGTGTCTTTTAGACAGTTGTTTTAGGGGTGCTGGGGTGGTGCAGTTGGTTAAGCATGGAACTCTTGGTTTTTGGCTCAGGTTGTGATCTCAGGGTCTCTCAGGGTCCTGAGGTTGTCAGGTTCTGCATTCAGGCTCCACATTCAGCGTGGAGTCTACTTAAAAAACACTCTCTCTCCCTCTTCCTCTGCCCCTCCCCCTGCTCTCTCTCTCTCAAATAATCTTAAAAAAAAAAAAAAGACAGTTGTTTTAAATTCTTGGTCTACTAGATCTACCATCAGGGTTTTCTTTAAGGAATCATTTCTATTGATTTACTTTTTTATTTTATTTTTTAAAGATTTATTTATTTATTAGAAAGAGAGAGAGAGAGAGTGCACGAGTTGGGGGAGGGACAGAGGGAGAGAATCTTCAAGCAGACTCCCCACTGAGCAGGGAGCCTCACATAGGGTTCGTTCTCATGACCCAGGAGATCAGGAGCTGAGTTGAAACCAAGAGTCAGAGGCTTAACTGACTGAGCCAACCAGGCACCCCTACTTTTTTATTTTAAATGCACCATACTCTCCTCTTTGTTTATATGTCTTATGATTTTTTTGCTGAAAAACTGGATATTTGAATCTTATAATGTGGTAACTCTCAAAATGAGATTCTCTTCTTCCTCCAGGCCTTGCTGTCTTCTGTTTTGTTCATTGCTTTTTTTTTTTTTTTTTTTTTTTAAGTAGGCTCCACACCCAGCATGGAGCCCAATGCAGGGCTTGAACTCACAACTCCAAGATCAAGACCTGAGCTAAGATCAAGAGTCACAAGCTTAACCAACTGACCCACCTAGGCACCCCTGTTTATTATTTTTGATTTTGATTGTTGTAGGCTGTCTCTCTGCTAAGGACAAGCCTAAAGTATAAACTTAAAATCTTCTCAGGTCTTTTTGAGCCTGTGCCTTTCCCAGGCATCCACAGTCACTTTCTAATTTTCCCCATATATACAGTTGCTTTTCAATGTCCAGTCTTTAATGTCTGTCCCCAAAAGGGAAAGAAAGAGAAAAATGAAGGGGGGACGTATGGACACCATCCCTTTAAGTCCCTTGGAAGTCACTTCAACCAGAGGGGGAAGGGCTTGCAACAATGAAAAGAGGTTCAACAAAAATCACCACCCACCTCTTTGCATTTTGATGTGACAGAGCACAGATCCTTGATATCTGGAAAGCAGGGTACCTTTGCCCATTCTGGCTCATGCAAGCTGTGGGCTGGCTGCTCTTGGAACATGTGCATAGCTGCCTGCCACATGTTTGGGGTGGGTAAAATGGATAGCCGCTACTGGGCTAGAAGCTGAAATTGACCAAAATTAACATCAGTAATTCACTGTCCAAACCTCACCTGGATGTTATAAGCTTTCAATAGATGTCAGTGTTCCAAAAGAATTACATCAGACAGATTCTGCCAGTGCAATTGTTGTCTAGGTGAGGAGACAGATTCTGGGTCCTTCCTATTGGGCCATCTTCCCAAAATCCTTTGATCTTAATCCACAATGACATTATTTTATTTTAAAAGTAATGTTTACATTGTCATGATTGATGACTATGTAGTATTCAATTTTCTAGATCAGGGATGGACAAATTTCTTCTTCAAAGGGCCAGGTGGCAAATATTTTAGGCTTTGCAGACCACATATGGTCTCCATTGATGTTGCTACTGCTGTTAGTGTTGCTTTTTCTTCCTTCTTCCTTTTCTTAAACCATTTCAAAAATACCAAATTCTTAGCTCAAGGCTCATTGTCTAGATATACTATAAATTTTAGGGTAAATAAGATTTTTCCTCTTATTTGCTACTATAAACATCACCATAATATAAAATAGGCAATAGTTACAGTTTATAGAATATTGTAATTTCTTCAGTCTTCTGCTTATATGATTTTAGTGATGATTAGAATTTCCTCACTACATCAGGAGAATTATTTTTCTACTCTTTATAAATCTTGTTAACTTTATGCAAAGAAGTTACAAGATAATTCTTTTTTTTTTTTTTTTAAAGATTTTATTTATTTATTTGACAGAGAGAGACATAGCGAGAGCAGGAACACAAGCAGGGGGAGTGGGAGAGGGAGAAGCAGGCTTCCCGCCGAGCAGGGAGCCCGATGCGGGGCTCGATCCCAGGACCCTGGGATCATGACCTGAGCCGAAGGCAGACGCTTAACGACTGAGCCACCCAGGCACCCAAGAAGTTACAAGATAATTCTTTCAATTATTAATTCAGCACACATTTACTTTGAGCCCATTAAGTGTGCTGCATCCTACCAGTAGATGACTTGATCAGTGGTTTTAGTAAAATGAGCCTTCAGTTCATAACAGAGAATATTAGTAACATCATTTAAGCTGTCTTTGTACTACATTTTTAGAACAACTTTAACGTGGGATGGATTTTAAGTTTTGGGCATTATAAATTTTTTTGAGGAAATGGTGTCCACAAAAATTAGGTAGCAAAAAGTGAAATTTGATATGTTGATCTCCTAAATAACCTCTCTGCCCTTAAGATAACTGCAGGTTACTTTCTGCTATGAAAATATCCCAGTTTCTCCCTTCTACATTCATTTTAAATGACCTTGTAGAAGCTGGTTTGTAGGACTATTTTGAAGAATACTGTTATGCTACTGAAAGAAAGTGTTGTTAGATTTGCTGAATGGTTTCAGCATGCTGACAGCATTGTTTTAAAAATATATTTTTAAAATTATATATCAAATAGAAAGAACCAAGCCTGCTTAAATCCAAATATAGTGATATCAGTGACATAGTAAAGTACAAGGTAAAAACAATAGGAAGTGGTAAATGGCATTTTTATTATCCATTTGATTAATGGATTATGTCTTTGAGAATAACTTGTTGATGGAGGATAGGCATGGAGTTGTTCTTAATGTCCAACACCTTGGTCAGAGAATGGAGTAAGAGACAAAATTTGTCTGCAAAGCAAATGGCAGACACAGGCTGCAGATGGGATGTATGTGTATCCTACCAGGAAAGGCATGTTTCCTTAAAATTTTATATACAACTTAGGGTCTATATATTTATTTTTTTTGTTTAAATTAAAAAACTATAAATTGCTGTTTTTCTAAATTCCAGGTCCTTTAAGAGCAGAACTCTAAACTGTAAATAAATTGTAAAATTTGAGACTATAACAGATGTGTTTGCTATTAATTTATATTCACAGATCTGAAATATTTGTAAATGATTTAAGTGACTACTGACTGTCAGGCACTATTCTGGGTACTGTGGATGTATTAGTGGACAGAAATAGACAAAATCCCATGCTGCCATTATCTTACATTATAGTGGAGGGAAACTACAAATTGAAAATGAGGAAATAAATATAGTGATAAGGTCTATGGATAAAGATACATCCTCAAAAAGGGGGAGTATAAATGCTTAGGCCTCGGGGCGCCTGGGTGCCTCAGTCAGTTAAGTGTCTGCCTTCGGTTCAGGTCATGATCCCAGGCTCCTGGGATCAAGCTCTGCATCCAGCTCCCTGCTCAGCCGGGAGCCTGCTTCTCCCTCTCCCCCTGCCTGTGATCTCTAGCTCTCTCTGTCAAATATAAAATAAAATAAAATAAATAAAATAATAAAATAAAATAAAATAATAAAATAAAATAAAATAAAATAAAATAAAATTATAAAATAAAATAAAATAAAAAATAAATAAAATAAAATAAAAAATAAAATAATAAAATAAAATATAATATAAAATAAAATATAATATAATATAAAATAAAATATAAAATAAAATAAATAAAATAAAATAAAAGCCTAGGTCTCATTGTCAAAGTAATATCTTACGTTTCTCTAAGGTGAATATAATATTTTTGCTGAAACCTAAAGAAAATAAGGAGTTGAACCATGCAGATATGGGGGTGTGAGGAGAGACTTTCAGGCCAAGAATCTCAGGCAAGAGCAGTCTGACTGTTTGAGGACCAGCATGGAGGAGGCCGTGTGGCTGGAGCGTGCAGCATGAGGGGATAATGGTAGGAGTGACATCAGAGTGTGTCAGGCCCAGACTGGGAGCCTTGTGGGCCACATAAGGGTTTGGCTCTCAACAAGTAGGATGGAAGTCACTGAAGGTGGATAAGCAGAGCAAAGGCACAATCTCACTTATAAAGTGTCATCTGAGGGTTGTATGGAGGAGGCAGGTAAGGGTAGAATCAGGTGAAACACTTAGGAGCCTTTTGAAATAACTCAGGCAAGAGGTAATGATGGTTTGGTCCTTGATACTCATACCTAGAGGTTGTGAGGTGCTGGCAGGAAAGATGTAGGAAGTGAGAGATTGATAGGGGTCTTGGATAACTTTCTTGTTTAATTGTTTTTTTCTCTACTACTTTATCTACAAAAAATCTACAGCAAACATCATAATTGGATACATGTTTTCCCTTGAGATTGGGTAAAAAACAGATGCATGCTATGTCTCTTTTTTTATGATTGTACTAGAGGTCTTGGCCAGGGCAGTAAAACAAGATAGAGTAACAATGTTTTAAAACTTGAAAGAAGAAATTAAAATGTTATGATGTTATTGTGGTTGATATACAGAGAATGCAAAAGAATCTACAGATAAATTATTAAATACTTAGAAGCATATCCCTAAGGGATATGTAAGATGCAACAAAGAAAACTATAAAATTATAATGAGAGAAGCATCTAAAGAAAAAAAAGGATGGGGGAGACATAAATCACGTTGGGGTGGATTGGAAGTCTAAACATTTCAAAAGTTGTCAATTCTTCCCCAAATGATTTATAGATTCAATACAACCCTAATGAAAATCTGAATACTTAAAAAAATTGTTTTTGTTTTATTTTTGGAGGAACTTGAAAACCTGATTCTAAAACTTATAGGAAAATATGATAAACAGAAAATAGCAAAGAACTCTGGAAGAGCCAAGGGGAGAGGACCTCATCATCAAGAGTCAAGATTTAGCCTTAAACTATGGGAATGAGTGTGGTCCTATCTCAGAGAGAAAAAGCAAGTGCAGTAGAATAGAAACAGATCTAGATGTCTATGAACACTTGATTTATGGCAAAGGCAGACTGCAGAGCAGGGAGAACAAGGTGCTCTTTTCAAGAAATGATGCTGGAACCGTTGACTATCCATACTGAAGGAAAAAAAATGGAAGAAACATAATTCTATCTCACTTAATGCACAAAAAAACAGTTCATATTGGCAGTAGTATAATACAGAATATCTTCATGATCTCCCAAGTTAAAAAAAAAATCACATTTTTTAAAAAACAAGACAGCATTAATCAATAAGAACACAATGGATAAATTTGACTAAGTTTTGAAATCATTGAATGACAACCTAAAGGGAGGAAAAAGGAAAGCCACCTTGTGAAAATCTATTTTTGACACATCATCAAAACCTTGTACCAAAATGTGTAAATATCTTCAAAATTAATAAGAATAAAAATCTAATAAAAAAGAATGGCATGGGATATGAACAGGTACTTCACAAAAGAGAATATCAACAGGGCTAATATACCTATCATAATGTTTTCAACCTCATTAATTATGGGAAAATACAAATTAAAACCAAAATGAATTTTAAAACAATGATATTAGTATGAGTTCACCAGATTAGCAAAAATTAAAATGTTTGACAATACCAAGTGCTGGCAAGGAAGTGAAGCAATCTGAATTCTTATACACAGTTGAGAATATAGATTTATAAAACCACTTTGAACACAATTTGGCAGTCCTGATTACAGCTGAAGATACACCTAGAAAGATACAGAAAGATACACCTTTCTGTTCCTAGAAAAGGGTTTCATAAGCTACAGAAATATATGTTCATATGCACCAGGATACATACAAAAGAATATAGAGTGAAACATTCAAAAAAAGGTCCAAACATGAAGCAATCAATGCCCACCAATAATATATTAAACCCACAGTGTGGTATATTCGAACCATGGGCATTATACAGCATCGGAAATGAACTACAGAAAAACAATAGCATGGGTGAATCTTAAAGGCATAGTGTTGAGTAAAAGAAGCCAGACACATTGTAATGAATAGTGCATCATACCATTTGTATAAAGTTCAAAAAGAAAGTAGAAATCAATTGTACATATTAGAGATACATAGGTAATACAATTGTGAAGGGAAAACAAGGAAAGGAGTACCTTAAAATTCTGAAGAATGGCTGTTGCCAGTGGGCAGGAGACAGTGATGATTGAGAACAATCACCTGGGGGAGCTGGTTATTTTATGTCTTGAGCCAGAGGTTCTCACACACATTGTGGTTTTCTAATCACTTGCCAAGCTGAAAATTTGTATTTTATGTACCTTTCTGGTTATTTCTTATATTTTAAAGCAAAAATATAAACTGAGGCTCAAAAATTAGAAAATTCCTTCAGTGTGACAGAACTAGTAGATTACAGAGCTGGGATTTGATCACTGTCTTGCCCACTTCAAAGCAAATGCCTTTCCCAATATATCATTGGCTCTTAAATTATGGTCCATGGTTCATGGACCATATAAGAAAACCACAACGGAACTTACAAAAAATGCACATTACAGAATTCCAGACAAAACTAACTGAATCAGAATCTTTGTGTGTTGGATCCACGAATCTGCATTTATCAAGTTTCAGAGGATTCTGAGGCACAATGAAGCTTAAAGGGACTGTGCTGAATTAGACTTCTTAAGAGGAAGGGACCAATAACCCATCCACTCTGAGAATCTCACATCTTTCTCTTTATTCCAGGAAGGAAAAATATTTTGACAGTTAGGAAAGAAAGAAAAAGAAAGGAAGGAAGGAAGGAAAAAGGAAAAAAGGAAGGAAGGAAGGAGAAAGAAAGAAAGAAAAAGAAAGAAAAAAGAGAGAAAGAAAGAAAAAGATGACTGCACCTCCTGGAGCCAAAAGCAGGAGTTTGGAGCAAGTAAAAACTGTTTCTGGGATTCTGGGGTAAAAAAAATGAAATGGACAAGGGCAAGAGACTCAAATACTCTTGTTTAAGGCCACACATTAAGTTTGAATCCAGCATGAGGTGGTTTTTTCTTATCAGCCTTTGTATATAGGGCAATGTTTCTGAGTCACAGGAGGAAGCTGATTCCTTATGAATTTTGTGTTTATTTTCATATGTCCCTTTGGTGTTTAATAAATTTTCCCTGAGTATTACAGTTTAACCTAGCTATTCTGAAGGTAACCACAGAAAGAACTATCAGGAAATAAAAACTAAAATAAGAAGGTTCTTAAATGTTGCCTTCCTGCCTCCCACCAGTGAGGACTCCACCTTGGTTCTCTGTGTCTTCCCCTTTCTGCACTTGAGTGACAGAGCTGCCCTACCAGACAGCTTGTGTGTGTGTGTGTGTGTGTGTGTATGTGCATGCAGGCACGCACATGTGGGCTCATGCACATATACATGCAATGAAGAATCTGGAGGAAAGACTGTGGAAGGAGAGATGGAAAAGAGTTTCATATAGAATTGGAGATGAATCATTTGCAAGTATGGAAGCAGGGGAAATGTGTATGTATATGGATGAGAGATCCAAAAGGAGTTTCAGCAAAGCAATTGAAGAATTCCAGGTGATTTGAATTTACTTTTGGGTTGAGTTTCTGTGATCACAGCACCACTGAGAGGCCCGGCCCCACTGGGCATAGCTTTTTCAGCAACCTGGAACCAGAGCTTGAAAGGATAATCAGGGTTCCCCTAGAAGACAGTGGGGTACCCTGGTAACACCATAATTGGTGAGAGAACACCAACACAGGTGTGCAAATCAGCGGTGCAGAGCTGTGACTGCTTGTTGGCCGCCCTCCCCTTGCTGCACCTGCAGATGATGCAGCCCAGGACCAGGCCAGCCGTTCTATGGATTGCAGCCATGCTTGCCATGACTTCCCTCTCTGAGTCTGTGAACTGTTAGGTTTGCGTTTGAGAGCACATCAACAAGATAACATTTTTACTTGATAGAAATACTGCTTTCACTAAACCACCTGAGCAGAAGCATCTTTTCAAAGTGACCAAATTATGTCTTGTTTTGGGTAACTGTAAAAGCATATGCTGGATATTGTGCTCACAGCAAAAGAACAGAACAATTTCTTCTTTATTCCCAGAACATTAGTACAAAGCATAAGCAAGCAATTCAGAGGTTGAATTTTATAGTCTTAGATGTAGCCTATGTATTTGTTCAAAAGGGACCATTTTCTATGTTTATAGGCTTTTTCCAAAAATCAGAGTTAACCCATATTATATTATTCTCAAATCTGAAAATAATTTAGGATTAAAAATAACTTTGGGGTGCCTGGGTGGCTCAGTCAGTTAAGTGTTCAACTCTTAATTTTGGCTCAGGTCATGATCTCAGGGTGGTGAGATTGAGTCCTGAGTCGGGCTCTAAGCTGGTCAGGGAGCCTGCTTACGATCCTTGCTCTCCTCTCCCTCTGCCCCTACCCCCACTCACACACTCTCTCTCTAAACCCCCCCCCCCCCAATTTAACATTTGTACATCCTTTATAGTTTGCAAAACCTTTCAGGAATATTTTCATACATGGTCCCCTTCTCAACACTGTAAGGTAGAGTTTATTATTCCCATACTACACTAAGGAAAACCTGAGTCCAGGACTTGAATGAATTAGGATGAGGTCATTTGAGTAGGATGAGACTGAGTTGGACAGGAACCACATTTTATTCTAGGTCTTCAGTGCTTTAGCTTTATTACAACTCTCTGTACACACACACACACACACACACACACAGCTATTTTTCAGGGACATGGCACTCCGTGTTCTCTCCAATGTGTGCCACAATATCTTGGCATTTAGTTGAGTGAAATGGTAACTAACCTAGAAACATGAAAATGTCAACTAGGACTGGGACTTTAAAATGATCAGGCAGAATTATTTGGACATGTTTGACTTCTTAAAACTAGAACTGCCTTAAAATGCAACTATGATGGAGAACCACCATTATCTTTTCCTCAATTTGATAGTAGGTTACCATTAAAAAGACAGTTATCTTTTGTATTTCTTATAGCACCTACTGCTGCTAGTCACAGTAAAGTGAATGGGTTGGGCAGACCAAGACTCAGATTCTGGTCCTGCCACCAGCAATGTTTTTTTTTATCACAGGAACATAACATCTCTGAGGATATGCTTCCTGACCTGTGAAATGGAGGAAATAGCATCTATCCTGCATATTCACTGGTATTAGATAGGACAAATTAGACTGTACATGTGAGACTATGTTTCAGTTGTGAATTGTTGTGCAAATATGAGGCATCATATCTCAGCATGAAATGTGTTCTGGGTGACTAGATGTGACCCACTGTTTCACTATGAATATTTTAATATAGGTGTAAGGACTCTTTTAAATGTCAAAAAAATAGATCATGGGAAGAACAGGCTATTTTTGAAAGAGCTCATAATTCCCTTTTGTAACTCAAGTAAGAAAAAATGAGCCAGTGGGGCTTTATGAGTTTTAAAGGCACAATATAAAATTGAGATCTGTAATAAACGTATGAATTAACTCTGAATGAAAATAGAAAGCTGAATAATTTTTATAAAAGTAGAATTAATAAGAGATCTGAATTATATAGACTAATTTTACTGAAATGTAACATTTTTAAGTGCTAACCATTTTTCTGATATTACAAATAGAAAATCCAGTAATGATACAATTTTGTTTTTCAAAAACAAAAGGTTTGGTATTTTTTCAGTAACAAAAATATGGAAGCTGTAGATGACACAGCTATGATGGCAGAATCTCACTTCTGAGATGTGTGAAGTGCAATGATCCTTGAGCGAATCACTTGATCGTTTCCTTGCCTCCCTGATAAATCTGTAAGAAAGAGAGGAAACAGAAAGACTGAATTAGCTCTACTAGTGTAGTATAGCCGGCAACTGTAAAGTACTCAATGCAAACTTTTTTCTTGAAGGAGTAAGACTGCCATGGTAACAGGAAATTATTTGTCATAGGAAAATCAAGAGTATTCAACTTTCCTGCATATTCCCACACTTAAGAGGGTATCTCTACACTGAAAACAATCTATCAGTTGGAAGTAAAGTCAAGTAAATTGATCTACAGATAAGACCAAGAAGTGATAATTCAGGGATGTAACATTTGTTGCTTTTTTGCCACCTTGAATGATAGTACGTGGCTTCTGCTTTAGGCCACCATATACAATAATACAGGGACATATAGCTGTAGGACCAGCAGCACATTTAGGTACAACATCCTCCCTGGTACAATTTCACACTGGTCAGAAGTCTCTAGTGGCCTCTTTCAGGATTTTGTACCATTCTGTTGAAATGTGTAGCCAATGACTTAATAAATATAGAAGTACTTATCAAAGACATAGTTTATACAAAGCTGGAAACAATTGTACATTAAGTGGCAGATGGATAGAACAAAATTGACCGTTGAGAATTATAATCTGAAATAAACAATAAAATTAGATAGTAATAAAAAATAAAGTCTTCCACTACAGTTATGCAAATTAATGGCATGAAATAGTATGAGAAAGCCTGGTTTAACTAGTCTTAGGAAATGCCTTTCTTCTTCATATTTCCATAAGGAGAGACCTCCAACATGGTGAAATTACTCTCAAGACCTAACTTGCTGGTGGTTGACAATCGTTAATTCAGGAATTAGATCTTCTAAATGTGTAAGTGCTGCAAGTCATTCTTACCTCTCCATCCCAGGGCATGGCAAAACAGCAATTAAGGGTAAGTGCATCTACTCTACAAAACCAAATTCTTCATGATTACATTGTCCCAATACCCAGATTCCCAGGAGCCAGGTATAAGCAGTAACAAACACATTGTATCCCACACTGAAGCCAATTTAGGTTGTATATTTAATGCATTTTCATTCATGTGACTCTTGTCCATGACAAAATTTTTCAATTTGTCCAAAGTTACATGGGCAAAAAGTGTTGTGTTCCCTCAAACTCAGATACATGTGTAATATGAAACAACTTAGAAGTATTAATTTTTAGCCAAGAATATAGAAGCTATAAAGGTAGAGAATAATAGTGGTTTTTAAATATGTAAAGGAATCTCTTTTAGAATAGGGATTATTCTGTGTAACCTCAGAGGGAAACAGATTTCTATTAAATATAGAAAAACATTTCTAGCAATTAAAGCAGGGGCAAAAAAGTTCATTCAAGAATCTACCAAGATCCAATTACAGTACAAGGTACTAAAGACACAACAGTGATCATGCCCAGCATGATGCCTTCCCTCATGGAGTTTGCTCTTCAGAAGGAATAACAAATGGGTAATTATAACACAGTGTCATGATTACCATTTTACGGAAAGTACAAGGATATTACCGGAACACCTGAAATGGAGTACGTAAACCAGTCTAGGGCATATGAGATTTGTGATTTAAAAAAGATCACACTATCTGTCTTAGGAAGAAGAGAGGGTGGCACAAGAAGAGAGGAATACAGACTGAGTACATGCGAATAGATAGAGGTGGAGAAGTGTAGAATATTTTTAAAATACGGGATGAATGACTTGTGAGCTGGTGAGCTCCCCATCCCTGGAAATGCTGAATGACCATGCAGTAACAAAGCTTATATATAAACTTCATATGTTGACTAATCATGTGGATAAACTCTAAGGGCATTGCTGCCTCTAGATTCCTTCACTGCCCAGGTTCGCCAAGTTGAATACAACTGGGTGAAGGTCATTATTCATTGAGATTGGAGGTGTTAGAAAATGTTCAGCCAAATGAAGCATAACATCTGTGTTTTTTTTCCCCTCTAACTACCCAAATCTGTGGTGAATTTCTGATGTGGAGGTGGTGAGGGCTGACTTCAGTATGATGAGATGAATTTTTTTTGACATCTCTATTTTCAAGAGTATCATGACTTAGAATTTAACACTTCTAGAGAACATTTAGAGAGCATTGGTATTATCGGGGGCCATTAGAGATAACTGGAGGCAATCTGCTACAATTATGGCTGTTGGTTTTATATCTTTTAAAAATTCATTCTGTATATTTTAAACTCTTATCAAAGAAATTACGCATGTATTTTAACAAATCAGATTAAACCAAAATATTTACAAGGAAAATCAACATGTCCTTCCATCTTCCACAAATCTCAAGTCTTCCCCTGGAAGCATTCACTTTTAACTCTTTCTTTTTTTTTTTTTTTATTCTTATGTTAATCCCCATACATTACATCATTAGTTTTAGATGTAGTGTTCCATGATTCATTGTTTGTGCATAACACCCAGTGCTCCATGCAGAATGTGCCCTCCTCAATACCCACCACCAGGCTAACCCATCCTCCCACCCCCTCCCCTCTAGAACCCTCAGTTTGTTTTTGAGAGTCCATCGTCTCTCATGGTTCATCTACCCCCCGATTTCCCCCGCTTCATTCTTCCCCTCCCGCTACCTTCTTCTTCTTTTTTTTTTCTTAACATATATTGCATTATTTGTTTCAGAGGTACAGATCTGAGATTCAACAATCTTGCACAATTCACAGTGCTTACCAGAGCACATACCCTCCCCAGTGTCTATTACCCAGTCACCCCATCCCTCCCACCTCACCCCCCACTCCAGCAACCCTCAGTTTGTTTCCTGTGATTAAGAATTCCTCATATCAGTGAGAACATATGATACATGTCTTTCTCTGCTTGACTTATTTCGCTCAGCATAATACCCTCCAGTTCCATCCATGTCATTGCAAATGGCAAAATCTCATTCCTTTTGATGGCTGCATAATATTCCATTGTGTATATATACCACTTCTTCTTTATCCATTCATATGTCGATGGACATCTTGGCTCTTTCCACAGTTTGGCTATTGTGGACATTGCTGCTATAAACATCGGGGTGCACGTACCCTTTCGGATCCCTACTTTTGTATCTTTGGGGTAAATACCCAGTAGTGCAATTGCTGGATCATGTGGTAGCTCTATTTTCAACTTTCTGAGGAACCTCCATACTGTTTTCCAGAGTGGCTGCACCAGTTTGCATTCCCACCAACAGTGTAGGAGGGTTCCCCTTTCTCCGCATCCCTGCCAACATCTGTTGTTTCCTGACTTGTTAATTTTAGCCATTCTGACTGGTGTGAGGTGGTATCTCATTGAGGTTTTGATTTGGATTTCCTTGATGCCGAGCGATATTGAGCACTTTTTCATGTGTCTGTTGGCCATTTGGATGTCTTCTTTGGAAAAATGTCTGTTCATGTCTTCTGCCCATTTCTTGATTGGATTCTTTGTTCTTTGGGTGTTGAGTTTGATGAGTTCTATATAGATTTTGGATACTAGCCCTTTATCTGATATGTCATTTGCAAATATCTTCTCCCATTCTGTTGGTTGTCTTTTGGTTTTGTTGACTGTTTCCTTTGCACAAAAATAGACTCCAAATGGTTGAAAGACCTCAATGTGAGACAGGAGTCCATCAAAATCCTAAAGGAGAACACAGGCAGCAACCTCTTTGACCTCAGCCGAAGCAACTTCTTCCTAGAAACATTGCCAAAGGCAAGGGAAGCAAGGGCAAAAATGAACTATTGGGACTTCATCAACACTTAACTCTTTCAATCATTTCTTCTGGCATCCTTCTAATATTTATTCTTTACTGATCTCTTTTAGAAATTATCTATTGGCTTCAGTTTTAACTGATACAAATTTAAATTTATTTTCCTTTTCTGAGGTTTAATTCCATCCTCTGTAAAAAGTAAGAAAACAGTAAGCATTCAACTGGTAGCTCACCTCAAGGCTCAAATGAACCATGTCACTGCTACCATTTTAAATCTGTCTTCCATCCATAGAACCGTTGTGCATCCTCCCCTTTGGCCACAGAAGCTCACCAAGTTTAAGCAGGGCACATGGCTGCCCAATTCTTTGCAGCCTACAATGACTATCTGACTGTTTGACCAATGGAATATGAGTGGAAATAATGAGTACCGCTTCCTTAAAAGGAAATGTCACCACTCCAAATCTTCCCTTCCATCCTCTAAAACCTGGAAAACAAATATACTGCTGTATACAGCTTTGACACAGAGCAAAGACAACACCTTAAAAGATAACAAGGCCACAGAATGGAAGGATTCTTAATTCCTGGATGATCTCAAGAAGCATAATTTTTCTCAACAGGATTACATCAGCAGTTTGCCACTGATTTGGGTTACTAATGAAGAAAATATGATGTTACCTTTACCATGTTTTTCTATAATCTCTAGACTTTTATGTGACAAAGAAATGTTTTTATTGTTTCTTTGAACCACTGTCTTTCAAAGTATCTTTGTTACAGTACCTCAGCCTATATATTAACTATTGAAAATACTTTGTAAACTTGCCAAGTTCTAATGTTCAGTTACAATTTGGCTCATTCATATATAGTCATTCACAATCACTGCTCATTCACTGTGCCCTACCAAGTTCCCATCCCAGCTAAAAATTAGAGCAAGTCAGCTATGCAAATTAGCACAGAACTAGCAATTTACTAAATAGATCCCTTGTGGTTTTAAAGAGTTAATATAGCTTCTAAAAGTACCTAACCAAGCCTGCTAATAGTTTAAGTCCTGGAAGGACCTGGCTTATTATAAACTGGTACTTTTAAGTTTAAAGGTTTAGATGATAGTTTTATATATCTAGCTATTTGGATGAGAATAGCTAAGGAGTTCAAAGGCAATTGGTTGTTCAATCTAGCAAACATGAATTGAATAGCCAAAATGCATATAGCTCTAACTTAGTAAATCTCTCTTAATGGGGTGGGAGCAGTTATCTCCTGGGAAAAGATTAAGAAATAGAGGCTTCTGGGAAAGACTTGGTTGCCAAGGCCTAAAATAACTAAGTTTTGTGGAAATACAGAGAATAATAGCACTTAAACAGGCATCTAAGAATACATGCATTCCAACTGTCACCCTGAGTCAAAGGGAATACTTAGGGGGAGCATTCCAGAAAACCAGCTGGTTTTCCCCTTTAGAGAAAGGTTTATTTTGTCTTACACTGTAATGGTACTTCTGTTTTATAGTGATAGCCTGGCATATAGCATTTTGATGTCTTTATGGCACATGCCTCTATACTTGATTTGAGCTTTTCAAAGAAACTTCTAAAATGAAATAATTGAATTGAATTAATTTATTAATCTCCCTCAATTATTTTATATATATATGTGTTAGTGACAGGTTGCATTCTGAAGTCCATCATCTAATAACTCTATGAAAACAATGATTATATATTGTCAAGTGATAAATTTGGACGTGCTGCCTAATAGGTATGAATATGGAGACAGTGAAATTGATAATTTAAAACTGAGGAAATCCCAGAAAAATCTGTGTATGTAATTGTCATTACAATGTTCAATTTATATTAGTATCAAGCTACTATCCACATAAAACCTAGGTAAGAATGAGATAGTTGCTCTGGAACTATAATTAATACAAGTACTGCTTATCACCCCTTATTTTAAAATCTGGAATCCAACCTCATGGATATTTTGTAGAATCATAATTTATAAAGATAAGTGGTTTATTAAGTGCTTCAATAAGATCTATGTTTTCTGCCAAATAGCATACAAGAGAGGGAATAGTCTTTTAAATGTTAGTGTAACCCACATACTATCTGACCTCTGGGAAGTTTTTTAATATTGTGTCAAAGGGAACAAATTTTGAATAGCAAAATTTGCAATACCTCAGAGTATTTACCTGTTTAAGGTGTCACAATAATATGAAATATGATTGGAATATGATTCTACACTAGTGTATTTTGTTTTTTCAATCCATATTAAAATCTGTGATAAACTCAGAGATTACAGTTAGAAGGGCAAATGACACAACTTCTTGAGTTCTTCTTTAAAAAAAAGAAAACACTTTATTTAGAAATAATTCACATACCTGTACAACTCACCCACTTAAAATGTAAACTTCAGTGATTTTTAGTATATTTCCAGATATGTGCAATTATCACCACAGTCAATTTTAGACTACCTCATCCCTTCTAAAAGAAACTTCATGCCTGTATGTCCCACCCACCTAAATCCTTGTCCTCTCCAACCTTACACAACCACTAATAGATTCTATCTGTGTAGATTTCCCTATTCAGGGCAATTCATATAAATGGCTTCTGTGGCTGATTTCTTTTACTTGGCATGTTTTTAAGATGCATCCATGCTGTAGGGGTGCCTGGGTGGCTCAGTCATTTAAAGCGTCTGCCTTCAGCTCAGGTCATGATCTCAGGGTCCTGGGATTGAGCCCCGCATTGGGCTCACTTTCAGCAGTGAGTCTGCTTCTCCCTCTTCCTCTGTGCTCTCTCTTGCTTTCATTCTCTCTTAAATAAATAAATAAAATGTTTATTTTTTTTAAGTTTTGTGTTTTTTATAATTTTTTTGTTATGTTAATCACCATACATTACAACATTCGTTTTAGATGTAGTGTTCCATGATTATTGTTTGTGCATAACACCCAGTGCTCCATGCAGAACATGCCCTCTTTAATACCCATCACCAGGCACTGGGGAGGGTATGTGCTCTGGTAAGTGCTGTGAATTTTGTAAGACTGTTGAATCTCAGATCTGTACCTCTGAAACAAATAATGCAATATATGTTAAAAAAAAAAAAAAAGATAGCAGGGAGGGGAGAATGAAGGGGGGGAATCGGAGGGGGAGATGAACCATTAAAATGTTTATTTTTTAAAAGATTTTATTTATTTATTTGACAGAGAGAGAAACAGCGAGAGAGGGGACACAAGCAGAGGGAATGGGAGAGGGAGAAGCAGGCTTCCCGTGGAGCAGGGAGCCCGATGGGGTGCTTGATCCCAGGACCCTGGGATCATGACCTGAGCCGAAGGCAGACCCTTAATGACTGAGCCACCCAGGCACCCCAATAAATAAAATCTTAAAAAAGAGAGAGAGAGATTCATCCATGTTGTAGCATTTAACAGAACCTCATTCGTTTTTATGAAAAAAAATCCATTATATGGGTATATCACATTTTGTTTATCCATTAATCAGTTGATTAACACTTGACTTGTTTCCAGTTTTTAGCTATCATGAATAATGCTGCTATGAATATCTGTGTTCAAGTTTTTGTGTGGACATATGTTTTCATTTCTCTTGGGTTATACAGAAGTGGACTTTCTGAGTCATAAGATACCTATGTATTATCCTTTGAGGAACTACCAGACCATTTCCCCAAGCAACTTTACTATTTTACATACCCCCAACAGTGGAGGGTTCCAATTTCTCCATGTTTTTGCCAACACTTGCTATTACCTGACTTTTTGATTCTAGATATCCTAGTGTAGTATCTCATTATGGTTTTGATTTGCATTTCCCCAATGACTAATAATGTTGAGCATCTTTCCATGTGCTTGTTGGCCATATGTGTATATTCCCTGGAAAAATGTCTATTCAGATCCTTTGTCCATTTTTCAACTGGGTTATTTGTCTTTGTATTTCCCATAGAGTTATTTTAATTCTGTCTGATATTACATATTCCATGGATACACAACTTCTCTTTCCCTTCACTAAAAAGGAGTTGAACTGTTTTCTTCAAAGGCTGAAGTCTTTTTAGAACATTTGTTTCCATGTGGTAAGCTTCTCCTTTTCTAGAGAGCATCTGAGATTTTTATTGCCTTCCTTAAGGCTCCATGACATGACTAAATAAACCAAACACAATTCTTTTCTGCAATAGTAGTTAGAGTTTTCCAACTGGAACATCTTTTATTGGTCCCTAGGGGGCCAGCTAACAGAGAATGACAATGAGTTGGAGAGCTAGGTAAGCTGTGAAAGTGATGACAAAATTTTAGTGGTTTTCTTTTACCTTCTTCCAAATCTAATGTATTTTTCATACTGACTTTCAAATTTTGCTTTTTCTGTTCTGGATTCAGACAAAAAAAAAACAACAACTATTTCACAAACCTTACATAGTTAACTTAATTATGGGTAAACATTCATTTTTCTGTGATTTGTGTGCATTTGGCATTTTAATAAGATTTCCCCTCTACCATAAAGACATATTTTTTTAAAGGTGCCTATGAATTTTATTTTTATTTTTTTATTAACATATAAAGTATTATTTGTTTCAGGGGTACAGGTCTGTGATTCATCAGTTTTACACAGTTCACAGTGCTTACCAGAACACATACCGTCCCCAGTGTCCATCACCCAGCCACCCCATCCCTCCCACCCTCCCTACTCCAGCAACTCCCAGTTTGTTTCCTGAGATTAAGAGTCTCTTACGGTTTGTTTCCCGCTCTGGTTTTGTCTTGTTTCAATGAAACATAAAGACATATCTTTCATGGAACCTTTATGTGCTGAATAAATTATATCAATATATATGAGTAAAAAAATATGAGGAATGAACAAAACAGTAATGACACTCTAACATACCATTTTACATCTTTGATCAATAAGCAAAATAAAAAATGATAGACATCTGCATAAATCTGTATAAGAATATAATAGAATTGATAAACAATCAGAAGCTAGTTGTTGAGCAAGGAAAAGTCAAGAATCCTTTTCATCAAGAATCTTTTTATTTTATTATGTTATGTTAATCACCATACATTACATCATTAGTTTTTGATGTAGTGTTCCATGATTCATTGTTTGCATACATATAACACCCAGTGCTCCATGCAGTACGTGCCCTCCTTAAAACCCATCACCAGGCTAACCCATCCCCCCACCCCCTCCCCTCTAGAACCCTCAGTTTGTTTCTCAGAGTCCATAGTCTCTCATGGTTCATCTCCCCCTCTGATTTCCCCCCCTTCATTTTTCCCTTCCTGCTATCTTCTTTTTTTTAACATATAATGTATTATTATTTTCAGAGGTACAGGTTTGTGATTCAACAGTCTTACACAATTTGCAGCACTCACCATAGCACATACCCTCCCCAGTGTCTATCACCCAGCCACCATCCCTCCCACCCCCCACCACTACAGCAACCCTCAGTTTGTTTCCTGAGATTAAAAATTCCTCATATCAGTGAGGTCATATGATACATGTCTTTCTCTGATTGACTTATTTCGCTCGGCATAATACCCTCCAGTCCCATCCACATCATTGCAAATGGCAAGATTTCATTCCTTTTGATGGCTGCATAATATTTCATTGTCTATATATACCACATCTTCTTTATCCATTCATCTGTCGATGGACATCTTGGCTCTTTCCATAGTTTGGCTATTGTGGATATTGCTGCTGTAAATATCAGGGTGCACATACCCCTTCGGATCCCTACATTTGTATCTTTGGGGTAAATACCCAGTAGTGCAATTGCTGGGTTGTATGGTAGCTCTATTTTCAACTTTTTGAAGAACCTCCAGACTGTTTTCCAGAGTGGCTGCACCAGCTTGCATTCCCACCAACAGTGTAGGAGGGTTCCCCTTTCTCTGCATCCCTGCCAACATCTGTCGTTTCCTGACTTGTTAGTTTTAGCCATTTTGACTGGTGTGAGGTGGTATCTCATTGAGGTTTTGATTTGGATTTCCCTGATGCCAAGCAAGTTGAGCAATTTTTCATGTGCCTCTTGGTCATTTGGATGTCTTCTTTGGAAAAATGTCTGCTCATGTCCTCTGCCCATTTCTTGATTGGATCATTTGTTTTTTGGGTGTTGAGTTTGATAAGTTCTTTATAGATTTCAGATACTAGCCCTTTATCTGATATGTCATTTGCAAATATCTTCTCCCATTCTGTCAGTTGTCATTTGGTTTTGTCCACTGTTTCTTTTGCTGTGCAAAAGCTTTTTATCTTGATGAAGTCCCAATAGTTCATTTTTGCCCTTGCTTCCCTTGCCTTTGGTGATGTCTCTAGGAAGAAGTTTCTGCGGCTGAGGTTGAAGAGGTTGCTGGCTGTGTTCTCCTTTAGGATTTTGATGGACTCCTGTCTCACATTGAGGTCTTTCAACCATTTGGAGTCTATTTTTGTGTGTGGTGTAAGGAAATGATCCAGTTTCATTCTTCTGCATGTGGCTGTCCAATTTTCCCAATACCATTTGTTGAAGAGACTGTCTTTTTTCCATTGGACATGCTTTCCTGCTTTGTCAAAGATTAGTTGGCCATAGAGTTGAGGGTCCATTTCTAGGCTCTCTATTCTGTTTCCATTGATCTATGTGTCTGTTTTTGTGCCAGTACCATACTTACTTGATTATGACAGCTTTGTAATAGAGCTGGAAGTCTGGAATTGTGATGCCGCCAGCTTTGCTTTTCTTTTTCAACATTCCTCTGGCTATTTGGGGTCTTTTCTGGTTCCATACAAATTTTAGGATTATTTGCTCCATTTCTTTGAAAAAAGTGGATGGTATTTTGATAGGGATTGCATTGAATGTGTAGATTGCTTTAGGTAGCATTGACAACTTCACAATATTTATTCTTCCAATCCATGCGCATGGAACATTTTTCCATTTCTTTTGTCTTCCTCAATTTCTTTCATGAGTATTTTATAGTTTTCTGAGTACAGATCCCTTACCTCTTTGTTTGGATTTATTCCTAGGTATCTTATGGTTTTGGGTGCAGTTGTAAATGGGATCGACTCCTTAATTTCTCATTCTTCTGTCTTGTTGTTGGTATACAGGAATGCCACTGATTTCTGTGCATTGATTTTATATCCTGCCACTTTACTGAATTCCTGTATGAGTTCTAGCAGTTTTGGGGTGGAATCTTTTGGGTTTTCCACATAAAGTACCCTATCATCTGCAAAGAGTGAGAGTTTGACTTCTTCTTTGCCGATTCGGATGCCTTTTTTTTTTTCTTTTTGTTGTCTGATTGCTGTGGCTAGGACTTCTAATACTAGGTTGAATAGCAGTGGTGATAGTGGGCATCCGTGCTGCGTTCCTGACCTTAGGGGGAAAGCTCTCAGTTTTTCCCCATTGAGAATGATATTCGCTGTGGGTTTTTCATAGGTGGCTTTTATGATATTGAGGTATGTACCCTCTATCCCTATACTCTGAAGAGTTTTAATCAAGAAACGATGCTGTACTTTGTCAAATGTTTTTTCTGCATCTATTGAGAGGATCATATGGTTCTTGTTCTTTCTTTTATTAATGTATTGTATCACATTGATTGATTTGCGGATGTTGAACCAACCTTGCAGCCCAGGGATAAATCCCACTTGGTCGTGGTGAATAATCCTTTTAATGTACTGTTGGATCCTATTGGCTGGTATTTTGTTGAGAATTTTTGCATCCATGTTCATCAAGGAAATTGGTCTGTAATTCTCCTTTTTGATGGGGCCTTTGTCTGGTTTGGGGATCCAGGTAATGGTGACCTTATAAAACGAGTTTGGAAGTTTTCCTTCCATTTCTATTTTTTGGAACAGTTTCAGAAGAATAGGTATTAATTCTTCTTTAAATGTTTGGTAGAATTCCCCTGGGAAGCCATCTGGCCCTGGGCTCTTGTTTGTTGGGAGATTTTTGATGACTGCTTCAATTTCCTTAGTGGTTATAGGTCTGTTCAGGTTTTCTATTTCATCCTGGTTCAGTTTTGGTAGTTGATACATCTCTAGGAATGCATCCATTTCTTCCAGATTATCCAATTTGCTGGCATAGAGTTGCTCATAATATGTTCTTATAATTGCTTATATTTCTTTGGTATTGGTTGTGATCTCTCCTCTTTCATTCATGATTTTATTTATTTGGGTCATTTCTCTTTTCTTTTTGATAAATCTGGCCAGGGGTTTATCAATCTTGTTAATTCTTTCAAAGAACCAGCTCCTAGTTTCATTGATCTGTTCTGTTCTTTTGGTTTCTATTTCATTGATTTCTGCTCTGATCTTTATTATTTCTCTTCTCCTGCTGGGTTTAGGCTTTATTTGCTGTTCCTTCTCCAGCTCTTTTAGATGTAGGGTTACGTTGTGTATTTGAGACCTTTCTTGTTTCTTGAGAAAGGCTTGTATTGCTATAGACTTTCCTCTTAGGACTGCCTTTGCTGTATCCCAAAGATTTTGAACAGTTGTGTTTTCATTTTCATTGGTTTCCATGAATTTTTTTAATTCTTCTTTAATTTCCTGGTTGACCCATTCATTCTTTAGTAGGATGCTCTTTAGCCTCCATATATTTGAGTTCTTTCCGACTTCCCTCTTGTGATTGAGTTCTAGTTTCAAAGCATTGTGGTCTGAAAATAGTCAGGGAATGATCCCAATCTTTTGGTACTGGTTGAGACCTGATTTGTGACCCAGGATGTGATCTGTTCTGGAGAATGTTCCATGTGCGCTAGAGAAGAATGTGTATATTCTGTTGCTTTGGGATGGAATGTTCTGAATATATCTGTGAAGTCCATTTGGTCCAGTGTGTCATTTAAGGTCTTTATTTCCTTGTTGATCTTTTGCTTAGATGATCTGTCCATTTCAGTGAGGGGGGTGTTAAAGTCCCCCACTATTATTGTATTGTTGTCGAAGTGTTTCTTTGCTTTTGTTATTAATTGGCTTATATAATTGGCTGCTCCCATGTTAGGGGCATAGATATTTACAATTGTTAGATCTTCTTGTTGGATAGACCCTTTAAGTAGGATATAGTGTCCTTGCTCATCTCTTGTTATAGTCCTTGGTTTAAAATCAAATTTGTCTGATATAAGGATTGCCACCCCAGCTTTCTTTTGATGTCCATTAGCATGGTAAATGGTTTTCCACCCCCTCACTTTCAATCTGGGGGTATCTTTGGGTCTAAAATGAGTCTCTTGCAGACAGCATATCAATGGATCTTGGGTTTTTTGTTTTTTTTTTTTCCCAATCTGATAGCCTGTGTTTTTGATTGGGACATTCAGCCCATTTACATTCAAGGTAACTATTGAAAGATATGAATTTAGTGTCATTGTATTGCCTGTAAGGTGACTGTTACTGTATATTGTCTGTGTTTCTTTCTGGTCTATGTTACTTTTAGGCTCTCTCTTTGCTTAGAGGACCCCTTTCAATATTTCTTGTAGGGCTGGTTTTGTGTTTGCAAATTCCTTTAGTTTTTGTTTGTCCTGGAAGTTTTTATCTCTCCTGCTATTTTCAATGACAGCCTAGCTGGATATAGTATTCTTGGCTGCATATTTTTCTCATTTAGTGCTCTGAATATATCATGTCAGTCCTTTCTGGCCTGCCAGCTCTCTGTGGATAGGTGTGTTACCACTCTAATGTTTCTACCATTGTAGGTTAAAGATCTCTTCTCCCGAGCTGCTTTAGGATTTTCTCTTTGTCTCTGAGGCTCATAAGTTTTACTATTAGATGTCGGGGTGTTGACCTATTTTTATTGATTTTGAGGGGGGTTCTCTGTGTCTCCTGGATTTTGATGCCTGTTTCCTTCCCCAAAGTAGGGAAGTTCTCTGCTATAATTTGCTCCAATATACCTTCTGCCCCTCTCTCTATTTCTTCTTCTTCTGGAATCCCAATTATTCTAATATTGTTTCGTCTTATGGCGTCACTTATCTCTCGAATTCTTCCCTTGTGATCCAGTAGTTGTTTATCTCTCTTTTTCTCAGCTTCTTTATTTTCCATCATTTGTTCTTGTATATCACTGATTCTCTCTTCTGCCTCATTTATCCTAGCAGTTAGAGCCTCCATTTTTGATTGCACCTCATTAATAGCCTTTTTGATTTCAACTTGGTTATATTTTAGTTCTTTTATTTCTCCAGAAAGGGATTCTCTGGTATCGTCTATGTTTTTTTCAAGCCCAGCTAGTATCTTTAAAATCGTCATTCTGAACTCTATTTCCAACATCTTACTAATGTCTGTATTGATTAGGTCCCTGGCATTTGGTATTGCCTCTTGTTCTTTTTTTTTTTGAGGTGATTTTTTCCATGTCGTCATTTTGTCCAGAGGAGAATAGTTGAATGAGAGAACAAAATGCTAACAGGGTAACAATGACCCCAGAAAAATATACACTAAACAAATCAGAAGAGACCTTCCAGAAAGTGGTCGCTTTTCTGTTCAGAGAGTTGCTGCTATTCTTTTCTTCGATCTCCTGTTGAGTTTGTAGGTGTTCAGAATGGTTTGATCCCTATCTAGCTGAATTCCTGGGACCAGACGAAATTTAGGTCTCCTACTCCTCTGTCATCTTGCTCCTCCTCCATCAAGAATCTTTTTAAAGGGGGCGCCTGGGTGGCTCAGTCGTTAAGCGTCTGCCTTCGGCTCAGGTCATGATCCCAGGGTCCTGGGATCAAGTCCCACATCGGGCTCCTTGCTCCGCAGGGAGCCTGCTTCTCCCTCTCCTGCTCCCCTTGCTTGTGTTCCTGTTTCTCGCTGTCTCTCTCTGTCATATAAATAAATAAAATCTTAAAAAAAAAAAAGAATCTTTTTAAAGGTGATTATAATGATTTTTCTCCTGTGTTTAAAACCCTCAGAAGCCTTCCCATTACTCTTACTTTTAAATTGCTTGTATTTCACAAGGTGTTAAAGGGAAATCCTGCACAAGCTGGGCCCTCATGGCCCCTTACGCCTCATTTTCACCAAATTCCTCCCTGATTCTCTCAATTCCATCCATATTAGCCTTCCTTGATTTCGTATTCAAACACATGAAGCTCTTTCACATTAAAAGCCCTTATATATAATGCTTCTGACAACTCATGGTGAATTTGCACTTGTATTAAATGGTATTAGGGCCAGAAACCTAGAAATAAATAAATCAGACACAGGCTTTTTTTCAAGTAGTTCTCAAGGAAGTTACCTAACATAATTATGACACAAGAACTCACAAAAAAATTACAGCACTCATGCAGGTTTTGGCCCCAATCTAATCTGAACTCTAGATAACTGAGCTAGAATATGTGTCGACTGGGCTAGTGAACTAATTGGTCTCCTTATTTCCTAAGGCAAAACCCAGACTTGATTGATCATACACCAAACAGTGCCAGGAAAGACAGAAAGCAATGAGTGACAGAAAGTCATGCTGTAAGGGTCGCTCTAGGTCAGGCAAACACCTCAAACAAATGGATTTAAAAAGGAAAAAGAGAACCTACCACAAAAGACCGCTAACAATATCAAGCCAGGAGACCCTCTCCTCTAGCAGAACAGTGACTTCATTGTCCAGGATGCCACCAAATCCATAGCACTTTCTCATCCTAAGAGAAGTGAGAGCAAGTTGTTGGTAGTGTTAGATAATATATTTGAAAACCTATCTATGATGTCAACAATATTCCCTTTTCTGAGATTACTTAAACCTTTTCATTTTTAAAATAAATTAGAATAACAGGCTTAAAAAAAGGGTGGGAAGGCAGAAAACCACAACAATCAGATAGTGGAGGAAAAGTCATAAAATTATTTTTCCCAAATAACATCAGGGCCTTACCCCAAACTGATTTACAAATAAATGTTTCGAACACTTAAGCAAAGGTGCTTAAGTTATTTAGGATTTTTAAGTCCCTAGCAACCAAAGTAAAGCTTTTCAATTTATCTTATTTATTAGTGATGAAATATACCAAATAGAGGCCTTAAAGTTAGGGTCTGTAGTTCACACGACACCAAAATAAACCCGAAGTAAATAAATAGTTTCAAATTATTTTAAATGTCTTAAAAGTGCTAGGAGAAATACACATCAATGTTGTTATAAATGTGAGATGTGGACCTATATCCCAAAACAATTAAAGAAGAAAAAGACAATAGAATTAAATACATGAAAGTTTAAACTTCCATATGAACAAATTATCATAAATGACCTAAAAATAGAAGCTGGGCAAACTATTTACAATTTACATAACTGATAACACATTAAAAATAAATACATAAATAACTAAGATCCAAGTAGACAAACAGTGAAGGAAATTCATATGCAATTCACAAACATGAATTGTAAACTTGGGGAAAATTGTTTTGGTAATGTATATAAAAATTAATAAGATAAAGAGTAAACACCCAGATTGAGAAATAGATGAGGCTAATGTAGAAACAATTCCCACAGCTTTCATAAATATATAAGAACATGTGCTCTAGACAAGAACAGGTGGAAAATAATAATTTAGATTTTCTCAGCCATTTCTCTTGTCCATCATCTCAAATAAATTGAGGTCTACTACTACCTTTCCCTCTTAGATTCTTTCAACAATGGCTAGAAAATGAAGAGAAAAAGGAGAAGGTGGAGAACATGGCCTGGGGAAAGATTTGGGTTGTTTCTGTGTGGTTGGTGAAGGAGACAGATTCAGAAGCAATTGTGATATATGAGAGAAAGGTGGAGGGGAAAAGTGAATTTTCTAACGTATTATTGAAGACTTGCTGAAAACCACTAGGGAACTTATTTATATTTTCCATTGTTTTCATACACTCAGTTCTTTTTTGCAGTGCTCTTGGAATAAACTGCGTGGGTTACAGCATTGCATGATTTATACATAACCTTATAGACACAGAATGACTGTCTTTATAAAGATCTGATGTCTTCTATAAGGAGGGAGGGAAGGAGGGAGGGAGGGAAGGACCAAATGCTTTTTGTTATTTCTGGGGGAATATAGAATAACCACTAATTTTTTTTTAAAGATTTTCTTTCTTTAATTTGAGATAGAGAGAGTGAGAGAGAGCATGAGATGGGAGAAGGTCAAAGGGAGAAGCAGACTCCCCACTGAGCAGGGAGTCCAATGTGGGACTTGATCTCGGGACTCTGGGATCATGACCTGAGCCGAAGGCAGTCCTTTAACCAACTGAGCCACCCAGGCGCCACAACCACTGATTTTTTTTTAAGTTTTTCTCCTGTATTTTAGAAACAATGTATTTATTTTTCTTATTCTGTCCTCAAAAACATACATTTAAAAAAGTAGAAAATTTAAGACATTTTACAAGTTGGTTATACTATTTTTAAAAGTGGCATTGCCTTAGTATATTTTTTAAAAAAGTTATTTTTAGGACAATGGAAAAGTTGTCCACATAAAAGAGGATCAACTTAAAGAGTTTTAAAACAAATTTAATATTTTTGTAGAATTAATGATTAATCTGTATGATTCATATCACATTTATTTTAGCTTTAGAATATTAAATAGGGAAATTAAAGTTTGTAGTTTTTAAATAAGTTGACTAATAGTAACTTTTGAAAAGACTAAAGGAGATAAGGGACACATTTTCATAGACAGGTTTCAAAATATATTACTGAGTTCTGCCTTAATATTTTCTGAATCAGTATAAACCATTTTTACTATAGATGTCTTTTCACTTTCCCCACAACATTTATGTTAGACGTCAACAATGAAAAAGTGGTAACACCATACAGAACTTGACAGTGACTGTTCTAGTTCTAGTATGCTGAAGGTCTGTGCACCAATAATGTTCAACATGTATGTTTCTAACTTTTACTCCTCAGAACAAGTAGGGATGTATGCCAAAGATGCTGCCTAAGAAAGCAAAATAGAACCCAGAAAATAAATGGAATGTGTACTAGATACACAAATGCTATAGTCGTGATAAATTTAGGCAATTTTTCATTGTCCGTGTAAATGAGCTAAGACTATGTCCAATTTTATGAACAATAATACCCTTCCAATTTTTTTTAAGTATGCAGATTTTCTAAGGCCTACTAAAGGAAAGTTGGCAAAAATCCCAGCTTTCTTAGGAGCCATGCAAAAACATCATCTTTTAAAAGTCAGAAACAAATTTTTGTATGAATTTTAGCCTCGTACAGGCTAGACTAGAAGAATCATTATTTTAAAACCTATAAGATTTCTGCCCATTTGCAAGATTTCATTAATACTTTGTGGAAGAAGGAGGTAGTGAAAAGTTAATGACGATTCCTATATATAGTAGCTATTAAAGGGGACTGAAATAAAATATTCAGTGGAATTTGGAAGCAGGAGTGAAACTGAAAGTCACAAAATCTCTTAAACCTTAAGCTCATTTTGTAGATGAGGCAAAAATTATGTATTGCCTGTGATGGTTCTGGAATTTTCAGTGTCAGATTCTAAATTATATACTGTGTAGCACTCAATCAATGTTAAATAGATGAATATATAGTATTTTACATTATGTTACCTGGAGTAACTCTACAATAAGATAATGTGTCTCCATTTCAGATATTAGTGGGAGCTCTTAGACTATTCCACTTGGCAATAATCCCATCAAATAGATTATCTGGGGCAGTTGGTTCAAGTCTGGTTTCTGTAGAATAGGAAATACTATAATACTATATGCTGACTACGTAATTTAAGATACACATTCACATGTCAATGGCTTCAGAAATCCTGTAGTAGAGACATCTTTTAACTTTGCTTAACTCATTGTTTCCCCAAATTATTTGACTATTGTTTAGTCAGTTCAGGCTGCTATAACAACGTACCATAGACTGAGTGGCTTAGAAACATCAAACATTTCTTTCTCACAGTTCTGGAGGCCAGAAGTCTGAGGTCAGGGTGCCAGCATGGTCAGGTGCTGATGAGGGCCTTCTTCCAGGTTGGACACTGCCAATTTTTTGTTGTACCTTCACAAGGTGGAGAGTGTGTGAGCTAGAACACTAATCCCCTTCATGAGGACTCTACCCTCATGACTGAATTACCTCCCAAAGACCCCACCTCCAAATACCTCACACTGAGGATTAGACTTCAACACATGAGTTTTGAGGACACAAACATTCAGTCCATAACAGCTACGAAATCTTTATGGCTTTTTTTTTTTTTTCCATATAAAACACAGTAACATTTCTACTAGTTTGTCTTCTAACAACACTCTTTTTAAAAAATCAGATCAAGGGAAATGCCTTGATTTTAAAGTCAAATTGTCTTGACCTTGACTACCATCTTTAAAATACTTAAAAATAAAACAGTGAGTCTGGATCCAGCAGGATATTGTGTTAGGTGATCTCCCACAGCTGATCCAAGAGATAATTAGTATACACAAAAGTGCAGAGTCTCAATTATCAGTGCTCAAAATACACATCCTATTCTCGTATCAATAGAACAAAGAACATAAGCAGAGACCCTAACATTTCTGGAAAGATATCAGGAAGTTATGAAAATTATCCACCCATGAGACAATTTGTGAATACTAGAAACCATTTAGAGACTCTATCTCAAAAGAGAAAGGGAAAACTGGACCAAACTGATGGAGTAGCTGAATCAAAGCCGGTGTCTATAGTCTGTCACAAATGTTCTTTCCTAAGGCAAAGTAGGATGTTTCCATTGGCTGTGGTCTTAATAGGGAAATGTGTATAAAATTCATCCAATGAAATTTCATAGGACAAAATAACGGAGAGAGCATTTAGAGAAATTTTTTAAAAAGCAGAATAATTTTGCTTAAGATGGCAAATTTTCTAATGCCTAGAGGAAGAGGAAAGAAATGAAAAAGCAGTATTTCTCTAATTAAAACTTACATGAGATGGAGTAAAAATCATAAATGTCTTATAATTTTTTCCTTTTTTGTCCCAATTGTTCTTTTGCTCTATTTTTATTTATTTATTTTTAAAATCTCAGGCTTATCAGTCAGGATTGAACCAGAATATCAGAACCAGTAGGAAATATATATTAGACTTACTATAAGGAGTTGGCTTATGTGATTTGGGAGTCTGGGTAGACATGACAGAAGTATGTCAGGGTATTAGGGTATGAGGAAGGGCAGGCTAGAATTCACAGGCAGAAACTGCATAGGTGGAGTTTCTCCTTCATCAGAAAGCCTGAGTCTCCCTTAAACCCTTTCAAAGTGATTGAATCAGACCCACCCAGATTACCTAAAACAATCTCCCTTACTTAAAGTCAACTGATAATAGACTTCAGTTACATCTTCAAAATACCTTACAGCAACACTTATATTAGTGTTTGAACAACTGGGATTATAGCCTAGTCAAGCTGACACATAAAACTGACCATCACAGGGAATATGAATTCATAGATACACCATACTTTCTATAGACTCTAGATGTGTTTTTACCAACAACCAACCACACACACACACATATACATCCAATCACATGGTAACATGCCATAGTCTAAAACAAATACGACATATTTGTTAGGATTAGGTTTGACTTTATGTAGCAACAACAAGGTAACATTGTTTTTAAAGATATTTTATTGCTCTTTCACATAAAAGCAGTGTGGAGATACACTACTCAGGACTGGTATGGTGGCTCTTCTGTTTCACCAGTGATTTAGGGTCTCGTTTTTCATGTACCTTTCTGCTCTAATCTCTTCAGCAGATCTCTTCCATTATCAAAGTTAACTCACAGTCCAAGAAAACTTCTGGAGCTCCAGTCTTCATTTCTGTTCTCTCAGCAACAAAAAGGACAAAAGAGAGAAAGGCTCTCTGCCTCCGCTTTTAAGGAGCCTGGAAGTCTCACATGTCTGCTTAAACCTCATTGGCCAGGATTTGGTCACATGCCACATATTGCTGTGAGATAGGGTAGGGAATGTAGTCTCTGGATCAAGGAGGCAGTGTGCCCAACTAAAATTTGGGGTTCTATTACCAAGAAGCAAAGTGAAAATGGATGTTGGAGTGGGCTACTAGTATCCTTTGTGTCACCAGGTAGGTGGCTTTAAAATCCTTGAGAACATTTAGCTTATCATAGTTATAGTTGTTATAGTTATAGTGCTGGCTCTTTGAGATGGATTTTGAAGGGTGGGTTGAGTAGGCATTATAGATAAATTTATCAAGTATACTTGTGGTTTTTTATTAACTATTTCAGATTTTGACAGGTTAGCAATTTCTACTACCTTTCCATTTTTAACATATGCCAGCCATTCTATCCAAAATGTCTGACTTAACTTTGAAACCCTTATTTTGGAAATAATTTCAGGATCTGTGACCAAATTATTTGGAATTGACATCACATCACATTAGTTTGGCTCTTTGTGCCAATTCTGGCAACTGGTATTTTATCTTGCTCCCCAAAGTCGTTCTCACCATATATCCAGTTTTAGCCAATGAATTTGTGTTTGTGCTTCTGTTTTTATGTTTCTCTCTCACACATATCTTAGATTCTGTGTTAGATGAGGAAGAGGGGTGGTCCTGCCTTGCTTTTACCAGTATGACCTTAGGCTTTGGTATGTTTCTGATGATGTTACTGAAGTGAATACAAATTTTTTTTTTCCAGTTTTGATTTCTGAAAATTATTTGAAGAAATACATTATACAACATTTGCCTTCTCTCTTTCTCATCAGTTACCCAGAGTAAAATTTCTCATTAAATATTGACATAAAATTATTACTCTTGTGTTCAATAAAGGAGGCTTAAACATGTGAATCTAAGAAGTGTGCTATGTAGCAAGTGGCAGTGTTTTGAAGAGGACCATAATTTACTTTTACATTATCAAACCTACAAAAAATTTGCAGGGAGAAGTGGGGGAAGGTTAAATAAAACTATACAATTCTATTTGTAAGAAGAAATGCCTCATTTGTTCATTACTAATTTCTTTGATTAATATTAAAATGCCCTGATTATGCAATAATGAGGTTGAATACCTTTTGCTTATTGCTGTAATTTGTAATCATTTGCAAGGTTGCTGAGTAATAATTTTATTATTGTTGTGAGGAGATGAGTCTATTAGGAAACAGTGATTGCCAGCTGTGTATTCCTTATAGCACCATGGAAAGAGAATTATGATACCAATCATTGCTTGCCATGAAACATTGGTCTTTAATTGGTGATACTAGCGTACAATAACAGCTAGCAGAGAATTGCTTAAAGGTATGTTTTATCCCCTAGATGGTCATAAAGGGACAAATGTCTTCTCACAGTCTAAATAGGACTGAGGCCTGCATTTTGTGTTCTCTACAGTTTTGAGTATTTTTGTTTCCTCTCTTTGTTTTGGCTACTCCATTTTTGGCATAACCTTTTGTAAAAAAAACCTATCAAACTATCATATATTTCATTTTACTTATCATATGTAAGCAATTCATAAATTTAGACCACTATTTGGTTTCTATGTTGTTTGAGATTTTTTTCCCCCTTCATTCAGAAAATAGATGAGTGATTTTGGCTTAGAAATATGGAGAGCTGGAAAAAAAGCAGCAACCCCACTTTACAATAAAAGAAAATCTGGACAAACTGCAAGTTAATGTATTTTCTTAAGTCCATCAGAGAACTGAGGTAACAGGGCCAGACTCTGAAAGGATACAGTGTATGATAACATTTCTATGACATTCTTGAAAAAGCAAAACTCTAGAGATGTCAGCAAATAGATGGGTGGTTGCCAAAGGTTGACATTTAGTGAACGGGGTGACTGTAAAGAGATTGCAGAAGGGAATTTTCTTTAAAGTTTTTATTTAAATTCCATTTAATTAACACATATTGTAATATTAGTTTCAGGTATTCAATTTAGTGATTCAGTACTTCTCTACAACATCCGGTGTTCCTCCCAAGTGCACTCCTTAATCCCCATCACCTATTTAACCCATCCCCCACCCACCTCCCCTATGGTAGCCATCAGTTTGTTCTCTGTAGTTAAGAGTCTGTTTCTTGGTTTTCCTTTCTCTCTCTCTTCTTTTTTTTTCTATGTTCATTTGTTTTGTTTCTTAAATTCCACATGTGAGTGAAATCATTGCAGAGGGAAACTTTTAAGATGATAGAAATAAGGACCTCTTAGTTTGCTCAAGACTGTCCCAATTTTTGAAACCAAAAGGCTTGTGCTAGGAATCCCTCTTCCAGGCAAACCAGGATTGTTGGTGACTTTACATGGAAGTACTCTTTTTGGTACTGGCTTGGTAGGTACTTGGCTCTATGTCTTTGTTACAACCAAAAGGTGAATTTTACCATATGAAAGCTTCTCAAAAACTCAGCTAATATCTCAGGGATCCCAGGACATAATGCATATTGTACGCTAGTATCACCAATTAAAGACCAATGTTTCAATCTAAGTGTATTGAAAATGAAGAGAACTAGATCGAAAATTGAATCTGACCACATAAATAAAAGTAAAAAGCAGGTATGTAGAGTTTTAAAGAGCACATGATAGGAATCTGCAAATATTTGCAGGGCTATCATGAAAAAAAAAATGGATTGAATGAGTTCAGTTCTACCAGCATGGTGTAATTAATACTCCTACCTTTGTATAATATACAACCTGAACAACTGTGTTCCATGGCTTTGCATGATTAGGTTTAATCATTAAAGATCTGGAGATCTTACTTTCCTTATTCATAAAATGAAGAAATCACAATAATAATCCCTATTGTAATTATTTGTTGAGATTATGAGCTCTCAAATTGATCATAACTGTACTCAAATAACTGGCTCCAAATCTATCTTCCTCCAGACTTTGGTTAAGTTATTTAACCTATCTGTGCTTTGGTTTTTCTATTCTTAGAATAATCAGTTTAATGGCACCTCCCTCTAGTGTTGGGATAAAGGTAAAAAGAGATCATGTGCATAAAGGATAGCATAATGCCTGGCAAATAGTAAAAATAGACAAACTGATATACTTTAAGTGGCTTGCTAGCATTCTCATTTAGCATTTCTAGTTTTGGGACTTATGTAATACAGAAGAATATAAGATTTAAAATACCAAAATGGACTCTCTTTTCTGTTTCAAAAAAAATCAGAGTTGAAATTCTTATAAATTTAACTTTATCACCTACACACAAGAATGGAATTGATAAGAACATAGAAGAATGTTACAGGCAGGAAATAATCACATAACAGAAAAACATATCAAAAAACTGAGTGATTTTCTTTTGTGTGACATTGTGTCAGGCCCTTTTTATCATAAGCATAGACACTCTTGTATTAAACACATAGCAGAATTAAAGGGCTGAAATGCTTCTTTCTGCTCTACTGCTATAAATCTATAGAAAGCTACCACAGACAGCTGTGCAACTGTTAATACAATAAGCAAGGACTTCTGGGGTTTTTATTATTTTTACCTGAAGACGTCTCTTCTTGGTAATGACAAACATGTTTTTAAAAAACAAAAAAAAACAAAAAAACCTGGTTTTTCTCAATACACCTTTAAAGGTTTTTAAATTGTTTCATATCTGGTCAAGTTGAGATTTTTAGGAACCTTATTTTTAATTTGTAATAAAAAGTTTACAACTTGATTTTTTCAAAAAAATCAACAAATGGCAAGCACCTGTTAATAAAGGTCTTAAATAATTGTAAAAAAAAAAAAAGACAATAAGCAAGGACTTCTACATTCTGGTTCCACATGCAAAGAGATTGGAAGTTTCTACCTCATTCTAACAACAAGTAAAAAGCTGAACAAACTGAAAAATCAACAACTCTTTTCAGATTCATAAGAGAGGGGAAGACATAGGACAAACCGCTGGCCCCCAAATTGTAGAGACAGATGAATACAGGTCATTGCCACTTACCAGAGCAGAGACTCATCAGCAGAACCTTTGTGAGAACCAGTGCCAGGATAGGAAAACCTAAACCATACTTGATGAATTTCTGGAGCCTCAGTGTGAACAACTATCAGAGTTAAAAATTCCAGAGGGGCCCCCACAAGATTATGAGATTTAGCTTCAGAAACTCCATCAGGTTTGCATAGTAAATATCACAGTAAAGTCCTCTCATGCTCCTGGCAGGGGAAGAGGAAAAAGAACCATTATGAACTATGCCAGAGCACTCCGTTCCTATTAACAAAGCCTTCCCATGGGAGAAACTGGTTAACAAGAGCCTAACCTGCTAGGGTTCTATCAGAATCTGACAAACCTGGGAAGGAAAATACCCAGCTCCAGCCCTCTCTAGCCATCTTGTCCCACCTAAGGGGATGAGAAAAAAAACAAAGAAGAAATAGTTGTAAAGTTCCCAGTCCAGAGGCCACAGGCTCACTGAAAGACCGAAATCTAATCACAGAACTGTAGAACACTTCCACTTTCCCTGCACCTCACCACCACAGGACTAAATTACAGCAGTTTCTTTCACTCAGTACATCATATGTGGCTATCAGGAAAAGAAATGACACCACAATGTGAAGACATAGAGCAAGCGCCAGAACCAGGCCTGGCAGCAATGGTAGAATTGTAGACCAAGAATTGAAAAGAACTGTGATTAATATGCTAAGGGCCCAATTGGCTAAAGTAGCATGCAGGAACAGATGGGCAATGTAGACAGAAAGAAGGAAATCCTAAGAACCAAAAAGAAATGCTGGAAATTCAAAATACACTAACAGAGATGAAGCATGCTTTTAATGGGCTTATTTGATAGTCTGGACATGGCTGAAGAAAAAAAAATTTTGACCTGATATATCAATAGAATGTTTAAAAACCAAAAAGCAAACAATGAAGTAAACATAACAGAATATCCAAGGACTCTGGAACAACTACAAAAGGTATAGCATATGCATAATGGGAATACTAGAAGGAGACAAAAGAACAGAAGAAATTTTTGAAAGAGTAATGTCTGAGAATTTCCCCAAATTAATGTCAGACATCAAACCACAGATCGAAGCAGTGCAGAGATCACCAAGGAGGATAAATGCCAAAAACAAACCAACCAACCTATAACTTTGGCAAATCATTTTCAAGCTACAGAAAATCAGAGAAAAATCCTGAAGGAAGACAGAGGGAAGAAAAAGCACCTTGCCTATAAAGGAACAAAGATAATTACATATGACTTCTCCTCCAAAACCATGTGAGTAATAAAAGAGCGGAATGAAATATTTATACAGTGTTTAGAGAAAAAAGTCCACCAACCCAGAAATCTATAAAATTATTCTTCAGAAGTGAGGGAGAAGTAAAGACTTTCTCAGACATACAAAAATTGAGCAAATTTGTTACCAATAGATCTACCCTGCAAAAAAAAAAAAGTTAAAAAATTATTTAGAGAGAAGGAAGATAATATAGGTCAGAAACTCATATCTATACAAAGGGAGAACACTGAAGAAGGAATAGTAAAGGTAAATAAAAACTTTCATGCTTCTTGGGGCACCTGGGTGGCTCATTCAGTTAAGTGTCCACCTCCAGGTTTCAGCTTAGATCATGATCTCAGGGTCATGAGATTGAGTTCCATGGGTAGGCTCCAAGCTCAATGCAGAGTCTGCTTGAGATTCTCTGCCTCTGCCCCTCCCCCTGCTTGTACTTCTCACTCTCTTTCTCTCAAATAAGTCTTTTTTTAAAAAAACCTTTCATTCTTCTTAATTTAACATATAATAGTTTGTTCAAAATCATGATACCAGTAATGTATATGTAATTATACATATATATGTTTATTTATGCTTATATATAAGTGAAATGAATGACAGCAATGATAGAAGGGGTAGAAGGAAGGAATTAGGATTATTTCGTTATATAAGGTATAGTGTGAAGTGGTATAGTATTATTTGAAAGTGAATTTGGATATTGGCAAACTCTAGGACAACCACAAAATGAAGTAAAAAAAAAAGAAAAAAGTATAACAGATATGCTAAAATGGGAAAGAAAATGGAAATATGTAAAATAGCTCAATTAAAATCACAAAAGGCAGAAAAATAGTGGAAGACAAAAATTAGGAACAAAAAGAATAAAAACAAATTAAAAATAGCAATGAATATGGTAAACATTATTCCAACTATGTCAATAAGTGCTTTTAATGTCTATGGTCTAAATGCGTCAGTTAAAAGACAGAGATTGTCTTAGTGGATCAAAAAACACAACCTGACTATACATTGCCTACAAAAATACACTTAAATATAAAGACATCTATACATTGAAAGTAAATAGATGGGGAAAATAGACCATGCTAATACTAATCAAACAAAAACAAGAGCAGCTGTGTTAATTTCTTTTTTTTTAAAGATTTTATTTATTTATTTATTTTGAGAGAGAGAGAGAGAGAAACAGCACGAGAGGGGAGAGGGTCAGAGGGAGAAGCAGGCTCCCTGCTGAGCCGGGAGCCCGGTGTGGGACTCGATCCCAGGACTCCGGGATCATGACCTGAGCTGAAGGCAGTCGCTTAACCAACTGAGCCACCCAGGCGCCCGCAGCTGTGTTAATTTCAAACAGAGCAGACTTCAAAGCAAAAAAAGCTATTTAGGATAAAGAAGAAACATTACATAACAGTAAAAGGGTCAGTTCTCCTAAGACACAACAATTCTTAATGTCTTTGCACCTAATAACAGAGCATCAACCTACATAGGGCAAAACCTGATGGAACTGCAAGGAGAAATAGATGAGTCTACTATCATCACCCCTCTCTTAGAAATGGACAGCAAGCAGAAAAGCAATAAAGATATAGTTGAACTCAACACCATCAATCAATTAAATACAATTGGCTTCTATAGACTACTTCATCCAACAATAGTGGAATATATCTTTTTCTCAAGACAGTAAACAGGAAATTCTAATCTTCCTGGTATATTGCCACTCACTAGAAATATATATATATATACTGCACTAAGTAGGGGACATATACAGTGCTAGTTGTAGAAGTTACAAAAGTGAATATGGATAGATATATAGATCAAAAAAATAGAGTCCAAAAATTAGGTCTCATGTATATGGTCAATTAAATTTTGACAAGAATGCCAAGACAATTCAGTGGGGAAAGAAAGATCTTTCAACCAAAGATGCTGAGTCAATTAAATGTCCACATGTAAAAAAAATAAAATTGAATCCCTATCGCACACCGTATTAAAAATTAATTCAAAATGGATCAAAGGCCTAAATGTTAGATCTAAAACTGCATAAAACTCATAGAAGAAAACACAGTTATAAATCTCTCTGGCTGTGAATTTGGCCACAGATTTATTAGATATGACACCAAAAGCACAAGTGAAAAAAGAAAGCATAAATAAATTAGACTTCATTAAAATTTAAAACTTGTGTGCTGCCAAGGACACCATCAAGAAAGTGAAAAGACAACCCTCAGAATGGGACACAGTATTTGCAGACCATGTGCCTGATAATAGACTAATATCTACAGTCCATAAATAACTCTTATAGCTCAGTAATAAAAAGACAACCAAACTAAAGTATGGGCAAATGATCTGAATAGACATTGTTCCAAAGAAGATATACATATGGCCAACAAGCACATGAAAATGTGCTCAGTATACACTAATAACATCATCATTAGGGAAATGGAAATCAAAGCCAGAAGATGTCATTTCATACCACACTGGAATGGCTAGAATAAAAAAGACAGGTGATAGCAAGAGTTGGGAGGGAATATGGAGAAACTGTGTGGTGCCACCACTCTGGAAGACATTCTAGCAGTTTTTTAAAAGGTTACACATAAAGTTAGCACATGACCCAGCTTTTTTATTCTTAGGTAGATAATGGTGAAAATTTGAAACATATCCACAAGAAAAAACTTGAACATGAATGTTAATACCAGGATTTATCATAATAACCCCAAATTGTAAGCAATCCAAGTGTTCATTAACTGATGAATGGATAAATAAAATATTGTATATCCAGATGATGAAACAGTATTCGGCAATAAAAATGAACAAAGTACCGATGAATACTATAATATGAATGAGACTTGAAAACATGCTGAGTGAAGGAAGCCAGTAATAGGAGGCCACACATTGTATGATTCCATTCATATGAAATATTCAGAATAGGCAAATCGACACAAACAGAAAGTAAATTAGTGGTTATGTAGGACTGACTAGGGAGAGAGGAGAGGTGGGAAAAGGAGGAGAGATAGCTAACGGTATGGAGTTTCTTTTAGGTGTGATGAAAATATTCTAAATTGGATTGCAGTGATGGTTGCACAATTCTGAGAATATACTAAGAAAAAACATTGGACACTGTAAATGGGTGAATCATATGTATGAATTGTATCTTAATGAAGCTGGGGTTTTTTTATTGTTATGTAATCACCGTACATTACATCATTAGTTTTTGATGTAGTGTTCCATGATTCACTGTTTGCATATAACACCCAGTGCTCCATTCAATATGTGCCCTCTTTAATACCCATCACCAGGCTAACCCATTTCCCCACCCCCTCCCCTCTAGCACCCTCAGTTTGTTTCTCAGAGTCCATAGTCTCTCATGGTTCATCTCCCCCTCCGATATCCCCCCTTCATTTTTCCCTTCCTGCTATTTTCTTCTTCTTTTTTTTTTTTAACATATAATGTATTATTATTTTCAGAGGTACAGGTTTGTGATTCAACAGTCTTACACAATTTGCAGCACTCACCATAGCACATACCCTCCCCAATGTCTATCACCCAGTCACCCCATCCCTCCCACCCCACCACTCCAGCAACCCTCAGTTTGTTTCCTGAGATTAAGATTTCCTCATATCAGTGAGATCATATGATACATGTCTTTCTCTGATTGACTTATTTCACTCAGCATAATGCCCTCCAGTTCCATCCACATCGTTGCAAATGGCAAGATTTCATTCCTTTTGATGGCTGCATAATATTCCATTGTATATATACACCACATCTTCTTTATCCATTCATCTGTCGATGGACATCTTGGCTCTTTCCATAGTTTGGCTATTGTGCACATTGCTGCTATAAACATCGGGGTGCATGTACCCCTTCCGATCACTACATTTGTATCTTTGGGGTAAATACCCAGTAGTGCAATTGCTGGGTTGTATGGTAGCTCTATTTTCAACTTTTTGAGGAACCTCCATACAGTTTTCCAGAGTGGCTGCACCAGCTTGCATTCCCACCAACAGTGTAGGAGGGTTCCCCTTTCTCCGCATCCCTGCCAACATCTGTCGTTTCCTGACTTGTTAATTTTAGCCATTCTGACTGGTGTGAGGTGGTATCTCATTGAGGTTTTGATTTGGATTTCCCTGATGCCGAGCGATGTTGAGCACTTTTTCATGTGTCTGTTGGCCATTTGGATGTCTTCTTTGGAAAAATGTCTGTTCATGTCTTCTGCCCATTTCTTGATTGGATCATTTGTTCTTTGGGTGTTGAGTTTAAAAAGTTCTTTATAGATTTTGGATACTAGCCCTTTATCTGATATGTCATTTGCAAATATCTTCTCCCATTCTGTTGGTTGTCTTTTGGTTTTGTTGACTGTTTCTTTTGCTGTGCAAAAGCTTTTTATCTTGATGAAATCCCAATAGTTCATTTTTGCCCTTGCTTCCCTTGCCTTTGGCGATGTTTCTAGGAAGAAGTTGCTGCGGCTGAGGTCAAAGGGGTTACTGCCTGTGTTCTCCTTTAGGATTTGGATGGACTCCTGTCTCACATTGAGGTCTTTCAACCATTTGGAGTCTATTTTTGTGTGTGGTGTAAGGAAATGGTCCAGTTTCATTCTTCTGCACGTGGCTGTCCAATTTTCCCAACACCATTTGTTGAAGAGACTGTCTTTTTTTCATTGGACATTCTTTCCTGCTTTGTTGAAGATTAGTTGACCATAGAGCTGTTATTTTAATGATCCCTGTCATTGCAGAGTTCCTAACCCAACTAGGTAGAATGGCAAATGAATACTTACTTAAGTGATAATAAAAGCATGAGTAAAGCCCCCTTGGAGCAGAGTGTGGGGAGGCCTCACATTATCATACACTCATATATGTGTGTATTTACCCTCGTAGTGCCAAGGATTGAGTTTGTAAACTCAGCACCCTAGAAGCACTTTTACTATACTAAACTTAGATATACTCAAGTTATACATACTGAACCTACCACAGATAAAAAGTATATATTTCAAACTAAAATATAGATTAAAATCTTACCTTTCTTTATAAAAACTGAAAAAAACAAATGAGCACAAAACCATATCATGACAAATTATTTTGCAAAGGCATGCAATGTACCTATGTATGTTTTTACATGCTCTTAATCAATGTAATTATACTCATTTATATCTTATAAGGTAATTTTACACATATATCTTGAATATATTGGTATGTATCAACATATTTTAGTTTTAAATATATATCAATATATTTGGTTTTTTTTGTGGGGTGCCTGGGTCGCTCAGTTGGTTAAGCGTCCAACTCTTGATTTCAGCTCAGTTCATGATCTCAAGGTCATGAGGTCAAGCCCGGCGTCAGCCTCTCTGCTTGGCAAGGAGCCTGCTTAAGATTCTCTCTCTAAACAAATAATGCAATATATGTTAAGGAAAAAAAAAAAGAAGATGGCAGGAGGGGAAGAATGAAGCAGGGAAAATCGGAGGGGTAGACGAACCATGAGAGACGATGGACTCTGAAAAACAAACTGAGGGTTCTAGAGGGGAGGGGGGTGGGAGGATGGGTTAGCCTGGTGATGGGTATTAAGGAGGGCACGTTCTGCATGGAGCACTGGGTGTTATGCACAAACAATGAATCATGGAACACTACATCTAAAACTAATGACGTAATGTATGGGGATTAACATAACAATAAAAAAAGATTCTCTCTCTACCTCTCCTGCTACCCCTCCCCTGCTCTTGCTCTCTCTCTCTTAAAAAAAATACTATATATATGTATATATCTATAATACATATAAATTTAGTGACTCTGCATATTTATATCATTTAAAGGGATACCAAATAGTTTTATCATAGCATACAATTAAATAAATGTGATGCAATCAATGTACACATGGAAAAAACATAGAAAATGGACCAAAAAAATCTCTTCATGTAAAATTGACAAAGCAAAATCAGGGAATAGTAAAATTATAAGGAAATCTTAGTAGTGTCTAGTTAAGTCTCTTTCAGAAATAAAAATCCCATCTACTGTCTGTTAATCACCCAGTTATGCTTTGATATCTTCAGTATGAGAGGCTCACTCCTTTACCAGTCTGCCTGTCCCAACACCGGCCAGCTCTAATCTCTTGGAATATTTGTTCAGAATTTCTCTCTTTGCAGTGGCTCCAGTATGATTTAGGTTTATCTTTTGGAGCATCTGAAAATAGGTTTATTCCACATTAAAATCTTACATATGTATCATTCATTACTACCTTTTCAAGTAATTTCACATACCTCACCTCATTTCATTCTACCTCTAAGGCTTGCAGAAGTCGGATTATCTCAATTTTGCAAAGAAACAGCAGAGGCCTCTGTTATCAGCATTTATAAAGAAAAACAAGAGAATCCCATTTAAGTGGGGAAATTGTATTTGTTTATTTATATGCTTGTTTGTTTTTCAAAATGTTAGAGAGTGCTCAGAAACTTGTTCAACTCTGTAAGAACAGGTACATAACACAACCTGGAATCCCAGAACCACAGCTTAGAGTGGTTCTGGCGGCCACTGAGCCCGCCCACACCCCCAAAATCAATGCCTTCCACTCAGGCAGCTTGATTCTGACCTGACTTATGTGGGTGTATCTCAGGAGTGGAATATAAGTCACATGTTTCACCTTAGTGACCAGGGAAGCTAAGAAAGGTGGGTTTTGCTGAATTTTACATGGAGAAGGCAAGATGACAATATAAGAAAATATCAAAATATGTAGAGAGTGATTAAATTATTTTGAGCTGTCAAAAAAGACAGATGGCAGCTATGACTTCCTGAGTCCCTGATCCTGAGTTCCCCCTCCCAAATGATCTTCTATGCCTTTCTCTTCTGTTTCTATGCATTTTAAACTTGTTCATGGAACTTGACCTCTATATCTGTTTAACTTAAATTTGCTAGCTTGAGCTCATTGCTTCCAATTTTTTGGATCATGTCAAAACCAGTTTTGTCACTCATCATAAGAGCATGTCAAAAACGAGTTTTGTTTATTAACACCTCGAATACGTGTCCTTCTTCATTCTATGGGGGCATATCAGAATCTTTCTTGGGCAGTGATGATGGTTTAAAAAAACATTACCAAGGTTACTCGAGTTATATTGTCTCCTTTAAGAATCACTACTTTGTATACTTTAAATATATTTTAATTTTATTTGTCAATTATACCCTAATAAAGCTGAAAAAAAGATTATTAGTAAGAGAAGATGAGTGTAACATATACAGGAACTCTCTACTATCTTTGTAACTTTTCTGTATATCTAAAATTACTCCCAAATCAAAGTTTATTAAAAATAGAAAACAAATGAATCCCTACTTTGCTGGATAGTGACTCAAACTTCTGTGGATTTGCCTTTCTTCCCCATACCTCTTTTTTTTTTTAATATTTTTACTTATTTTTGAGAGAGAGAGAGCACGAGTGGGAGGGAGGAGCAGAGGGAGAAGCAGACTCCCTGCTGAGCAGGGAGCCCAATGTGGGACTTGATCCCAGGACCTTGGGATCATGCCCTGAGCTGAAAGCAGATGCTTAACCCACTGAGCCACCCAGGCGCCCTTCCCCATACCTCTCTACCCTGTCCTTAAGAATGTCATGAAATGTTAGGTCACCTTTGCCAGTTTTACTACCTAACTGTTAAAATCTCCACTTTCACCTCCTGCATTTTACTTACAGTAGGTACTTGTCCCAATATTTTTTATTCTTACCCATAACATTTTATTTTCTAGTTGTTAAGAGTATTTTAATGAATGCAAGACCCCATAACATTTTATTTTCTAGTTGTTAAGAGTATTTTAATGAATGCAAGGCATGGTCTGGGGAAGGAGTACAGAAATTTGACCACTTCAAAAAAATGTCAACTATTCTAGAAATTATTTCACCGATTGATTGACTCATTCATTCAAGAAACCGTGATTGCGGACTGTGGGGACTCACCTTTCTTTGGGAAAACCAGACCCTCCTCCTAATGCAGTAAAGCTTTCAGGCACTGTACCTTCCCCTAGTCCTGAGAGAGAGGGGTGATGAGAGCTAGGTTGAGAACATCAGAATCATTTTGTGGGATTCATATGTGGACGACATGCCCCATGCTTACAGCTAGATGCAGAATGAAGCTGCCCGATGACAAGCAGAGCCCAGAGTTCCAGGAAAGAGGGGAGCCTTGATGGCATCCTTTGAGCCCTGGGTCCTGCTGTATATAAAGCCAATGCCAGTTCTTGGCTTTTCAGTTTAATGATCTGATAAATTCCGTTTTTGTTTAATCTAGTTTGTGTTCCACTTCTGTCACTGCAACAGAAAAGAACACTGAAAGAACACTAAAAATATTCTATCCTCACTCTGACTTTTAGGTGTATTGGTGAGTTTTTTCTCTTTAATCTTCAAAAGTATATACTGGAAATGCAAAGAGGCTCTGCCAGGGCCTATTCTGTTCTCTGTAATACAGGGAGGCATTAGTCATAATGCACACGGTGTAATGGGTAAGGTTAATAACAGCATGTTTGAAGTATTAGAGGAATATCAAGGAAAAAATGACCAAATGCCAAAACACAGAACCCATCCCATCACCACCTTCTTCCCACTCAATGCCTTTGGCCAGATACTTATAATAGTGTCAAGGCCTTGATCAGTGCCTTCACCTCCTCTCAGATCCTGCTCTCAAAGAGGCTTCAATTTTCCTCTTGGTAGATTCTAGAGTCACGGGTAAATTTATTTTTCTTTTTTTTTTTTCCCTAGAATTTTTTAAATGTTGGTTTGTTTCTGGTTTTGGGTTTGTGTGTGTGTGTGTGTGTGTGTGTGTTTGGTAGAGTTTTTATGTTGCCTTTTGCAATATCTAGTCTTAAAGGTTAGCATATGAGCTTATGTTAATTTCAGTGACTATTGGCTCTGTTTTTTGACCTTCGCTTGAATCATCATTCAGGTACTTTTTTTCTCTTCCGTTGACTTTGGATCTGGAGATGCCACTGGCTATTGACTTCACCTTGGTATACCCAGAGAAAGCAAGGAGGGTAGGAGTTAACCTTGCATGTAATGATTAGAAAATAGTTACTTGGTTTGGAACAGGTCTTAACTTGCATTCGTCGGTTGGCTAATTAGCTCTAAGTCATATATTTTTGACCTTCTAGAAAATGGCAGTGTTTCATTCTGAGTCATCAGGCCGATTACTCTTTTGCTTTAAAAAAAAAAAAGAAAAGAAAAAAAAAGAGGTTCCTGTGTTTTAATTAACTTAGCTATATTGTTTATGGAGAATTTAACACCCTTTGGCTCTGACCTACAGTTCTTGCTAATGGCTAAAATTTTCTAATGTTCAGTAGAAGCTGCATTACAGGACTAGCTCACGGGGTATTGGCATTGATGAACTGATCTTTTTGAAGATAATAGATTAATTTGCTGCCCACATTTTGCGAAACCCAATGGCATCGTCGCCATATCTTAATGATATTTTATCCCTCAAGCAACTAGCACAGTTTCTAGCACAGAAAGGGCCAAATAAAAGTTTTTACATGAATAAATAAATGAGTGGACTCATTTTCTACGTTTTGACAAGATTATCTTGAGTGACTAATTTTTTGTAAAGTGTACAATGTTGTTCTCTTAGGCTGAAAGAAATTATTTATGTTAGGTGTTCTTTTAGGTAAGGAGGGATGAAAAAACAAGTATTTTCTACAACCAATAGAACTTTGCTGTTTGGGGTATAATTCTCCTTTATAAAGGTGTTTTCAAAGCTTTTTCTCTCTTTCTATAAAAATGTCTCTATATGCCTTATGCTGTACCTACCATTTTGCTGTGTGTCTATTGATTCCACGTATAATAGCTGAAATATTATTCACAAATTGTTTCCTACAATCTTAACAAAAAAGTTAAAGGTTATCCAGCTTAATTATTAAAATAACTATAAAGCATTCTGTAAAGATGCCTTGTTATCTTAGAGAACAGAAAAATAAAGACATCAAAGAAAAAAAAGTGTGAATCAACAAAGAATCTTCAGAGAATTCATCTTCTTACATATTATTAAGATAGTCTGATTTAGTTTCATGTCATGTTTTAATCTGCATTAGGAATGAGAACTGAATCATAAAGGACATAGTAAGTGATAAACCAGTAAAAGATGATCACGGATGTGAGAAACAAAAATCTATTTATGTACTTTGACAAATAGTATCGGTTCAATAAAAATAATATTCAACGTTTCTGAAAGTGATTGTATTTATTATTGTACTTAAATCTGCATTTTCATTTACTTCACTTCTCCAGAATAAAACTGCCCACCTGTGTCAGGAAGTTCACAGCTGCAGCTGAATACAGAGCTGTTTGTTTTATTATCATGCACCGCTCCTGGTTCAGATGCATAGTCTTGATATAATGACATTTCCTAGGGAGGCTATACAAGTAAGAACTTGGACTCTAGGAACAGTGATGCATTTAAGTCTTAATTTAGCCTCTTGGGCAAGTTAATGTAATGTTACTAAAATCCAATTTTCTCATGTGAAATGTAAAAGTCATAACAAGTTAGAGGCTTTGAGAGGCAAATGAGAGAATATATTTAAAGTGCTTAGCATGATATCTGGCATAGTAAGTGGTAAGAATAATTATTATTAACATAGTATATAGGTGAAATCTTACAAGCCATGAAGCAGTAGTTGTATCTGTTTTCTGAAAGGTTTTACAAAAAAATTGGAATTGTGAATTTCTAAGTGTAATAAAAAAAAGACTTAAGACAATCACATTTTCCCAACTTTTTACTTTGAAAAATTTCAAATACATAGAAAGCTACCAGAATAGTACAATGAACACTATATATTTACCAAGATTCACCAACTGTTCACTCTTTTCCACGTTAGCTGTATCTCTCCTTTTTCATGTTTTAATACATATGTGCAATCTCCTAAAGGACCTTCTCCTATACACCTTCAGTATAAGGATCACATTCAGGAAGTTTAACACTGATATGCTATTAAGTAATATACTGTTTATATTCATATTTTACCAATTGTCCTAATAATGTTGTTTATAACTGTTTTATTTTTATTTTGATCCAGAACACAATGATCTGGGATCATTATTTGCTTTTTTGTTTTCCTGTTTCTTTTGTTTTTCTTTTCTGGGTTTTTTTTTTTTTTTTTCCTTAATAGAGAAAATCCCTAGCATTTTTTTCTCGTCTTTCGTGATCATTAATTTGAAGAGTATAGGTCATTTGTTTCACAACTTGTCCCTCAGTCCTAGATTCAGGTTCATTTTGTTGACCAGATACTACCGTAGCTGGCGCTGGCTCCTTCTTGGGTGCCTCCTGAAGACGGCACCTGGTGTCTCATTCTTTGTGATACTAAGTTTGATCTCTTGGATTGTCTACCAGATTTCATCATTATACAGGCTCCTCTGTTCCTTTGCTGAAAAATAATCTATGAAGCAACACTTTGAGAATGGGTAGGTCCTGTTCTCCAGCAACTTTTCACCTAATAGTTTTACTATTGGAGTTATGATTTTAGCCTGAATCAGTTATTACAATAATGTAACCATGGTTACAATGGTTAATGTGACTTCTCTAATTGTACCAGCATTTCTACAATTATTAGTTGGTATTCTTCCATAAAGAAGATCTTTCCCCCCATTTTAGAATCACGATGAGCTCATAGATCTTTAAAATTGTGGTTAAATATATCAGAGCACATTTAATCTGTACAAGATAGGTATGCCAAATATTTTTTAGGTCTGGAAGATTAGAACTGTGCATTGTCCCTGCTGAGAACTATCCTGATTCAAAACTTGTAGCAAAAGGACAAGTGTATATTATACATTCTTTCTTCATAAGGATTTCTAAAATTGATGTAGCTTTTAAAGATAAATTTATGCTTTGTTGATAACATGTTAGGATTCTTGTAGTGCTGCGCTCTCCATATTGATAGACCTCTGACTCAATTAGTTTTTAAATATAAATCTCTATTTCCTATAATACTGCTTAGGATATAAAATAATTCCCTTTATTTATAGCTATATAAAACACAAAGGCTTGGAACTAGTACCAGAGGACAGAGCTTTCCATTTGTTTATTCTAAACATATAAATCGTATATTAGATAAAAAACACAGACCTGTACCTCTGAAACAAAAAATAGATTATATGTTAAAAAAAAAAAAGAAGATAGTAGGAAGGGAAAAATGAAGTGGGGGAAATCGGGAGGGGTAGAAGAACCATGAGAGACTATGGACTCTGAGAAACAAACTGAGGGTTCTAGAGGGGAGGGGCGTGGGGGGATGGGTTAGCCTGGTGATGGGTATTAAAGAGGGGCACACATTGAATGGAGCACTGGGTGTTATACGCAAACAGTGAATCATGGAACACTACATCAAAAACTAATGATGTAATGTATGGAGATTAACATAACAATAAAATAAAATTTTAAAAAATTAATTAAAAAAATTTTAAAGTTATTATATACTTCAGGATTCTTTTTTGGAATACTTATTTGTTCTGGTCAGAAATAAACAGGTTTTTGACCTAAAGGGAGAGATCTGTACTGAATTTTCATTTGCAGAACTATTCTGTTTAGAATGACTTCCCTAGAAAAATTCCCAGTTCTGCTGATTTCCCCAGTCTAATGTTTTAACCTGAAGGGTTATTATTAAGTCAGTTGGCTAACAAATCACTGTCTCTTTGGAAGCAACCTGTTTTTCTTGTCTCATTAATTTTAAGATGTTTTCTGCATTTAGCTTTTCTAAAATTTCACTACAATATATTTAGTTAGGAAATTATTTTTTACTTATCATTCTATTTGAATATTGTTTCTCGCCCATTCTCTCTATTCTTTCTTCTGAACTCTTTTATTGTGCATGGGGTCTTTTTATTTTAACCTCCATATCCTTCACGCCCTGCATTGCCTACCTTTCACCTCTTTGGACAATATCCTGTGTGGCTTTTTCCTATTTCCCTACTGACCATCTCTTTGTCTTTTCACCTGTATCTAACTGCCTATATTTTCTTCATCTGAATTTCAATTTAGATCTTTTCAAATGTCTTTCCTTTTTAGCACCTCGTTTTCTTAGTATTTTGCTTCCTTTGTCATATAATTTCAGTTCTTTTTAAAGTTTGTAATTATTTTAAGACCATTTTTTTATATTCTTCCTTGAGATTATTACACACTTTCCTTAAATTCTTGCGATATTTTTTCTAACCAAAGTGAATCGTTTACTTAACTGTTATGCCATTTCATAACTGGGAGTTCATCTTTAGATAGGCTGGCTTCCTGTGGGAATCCACACCGGCCAGAGTTGTGGGAGTATCACTTCAGAGCAGTTTGCTTTTGCTTTGTCTATGATCCCAGGTGTGTCATCATCCAGGGACTTTTTTCATGTTAATTTTTTGGCTTGGATTTTATTGATCCAGAATTTATACCTTAGAGGGTTATAAGGCCCAGATCAGACTCTCGGGAGAAGCTTTTTCCCATGAAAACATCAAAAGGAAACAATACCTTTCTTATCATCTCTCTCTGAGGTGGGTGATGTTTTCCTGCTACCCTCTTACTGGGAGGACCATCACTTGAGGGTTTTATCTTAATGTGGGTTCTTAATCTTCACACCTTGCCTTAGACAGCCCAAGGTCTATGGTTTCTCCCCACATGGGTACTCAAACACAAGTCCCTAGAGTTATGAAGGCTGAACTACCCCAATGCCCTTCTCATCCCACTGAGTATCAACATTAACTGCTGCAATTTCTGGGTCCATTTTCATCTTCAGCATCTGGGGTATCTTTTTCTTTCATAAGATTGTAGCTTTGTATATAACAGAATGTGTGTTATTTGATTTTTACATAATTTCTAGGTATTTTAAGAAAGATGGCTTTTATGTTATCAAGTCAGACGTAATGTTACAACTGGAAGTCTAATCCCATGGTTTCTAACTAGTCTTCTCTTTAAGATAGACATTAAGATTATTTATAGTGACATGATTGTGCCATGTAATCTTGTTCAGGACAAAGAAGTATAAATGGAATTCCACTGGGTGAGGCTTCCTTCACTTTCCTAATAAAAAAAAGATGAACTTTCTGTTTCTTCCTGCCTGGAACTTTAAGCAATGCCTGGAGGTGGAGCCCCCACCTTGGAGCCAGGAAATGAATGTAACTGTTAAAATGGTAAAGCAGGACGACAGAGGAGTCTGGTTCCTTGACCACGTGCCCCAGATCTGAACTCTAACATAGGGATTCCTTGTTGCATGACAAAAGTAAACTATTTTTTCTAGTTTAAGCTGCTGCTTTTCAGACACTGGTAAATGCAGTATAATGTAAATGGCAGTTTCAAACAAATATATTTATAGATAAAAAGTATTCAGGTTTAAATTTTTTGTATCTAAATTGCAAAGGCAGAAACATGAGACTAGCTACTACATTTAGCCACATTAAACATATTGCATGTTTAGGACTTGGAACGCCTCATGCTTCTGGCACTTGAAAAAATACTCTTCTCTGTAAACACTGTGCTTTTCCATGTCCTCATTCGTTTTCTCCTGCTGTGCTCACAGTTAAACTGTCCTCTGTACTTTCTGTTTATCTTATTATTTTGCAATTATTGCTTCATGATGAGCCTTCCTTATAAGAGAATGACTTCCTTGAACATAGAAGATATGCCTTAATCATTTTGTATCCCTAGCACTAAAACAGGTCTGGTATCGCTATATTTTTCATTGAAATATAGTTCACATATAATATTAAATTAGTTTCAGGTGTACAACATAATGATTCAACAACTATATATACTATGAAGTGTTTACCATGATAAGTATAGTTACCCTCTGTCAACATACAAAGTTATTACAATATAATTGACTATATTCCCTATGCTGTACTCTTCATCCCCATGACTTATTTATTTTATAACTGAAAGTTTGTACTTCTTAGTCCCCTTTTACCTATACCCCCATCCCTGTCCCCTCTGGCAACTACCAGTTTGTTCTCTGTATTTATAAGTCTGTTTCTGTTTTTTGTTTGTTTATATGTTCATTTGCTTTGATTTTTAGATTCTAAATGTAAGGGAAATCATATGGTATTTGTCTTTCTCTGTTCTCACTTATATTACTTAGCATAATACCTTCTAGATCCACCCATGTGGGCGCAAATGGCAGGATGTCATTCTTTTGTATGGCTGAATAGTATTCCATTATGCATCTTTATTCACTCACCTAGCAGTGGACACCTTGGCTATTGTAAATGATGCTGCAATAAACATAACGGTGCATATATCTTTCTGGATTAGTGTTTTCATTTTCTTTGGGTAAATAATCAGAACTGAAATTACTGGATTGTCCTATATTTCTATTTTTAGGTTTTTGAGCAATTTTTATACTGTTTTCCATAGTGCCTGCACCAATTTTCAATCCCACCAACAGAGCACAAGTGTTCCTTTTCCTCCACATCCTCACCAACACTTGTTATTTCTTGCCTTTCTGATACTAGCCATTCTAACGGGTATAAGGTGATGTCTTATTATGGTTTTGACTTGCATTTCCCCTTTGATTAGTTGTGTTGAGCATCTTTTCATGCATCTGCTCTATATCTTCGATACATAACTGTCTATTGAAGCCTTTTGCCCATTTTTAAATCAGATTATTTGGCCTTTTTTTTTTGGTGTTGTATAAGTTCTTGATAGACTTTGGATATTAACCTCTTATCAGATGTATAATTTCCAAATATCTTCTTCCATTCAATAGGTTGCTTTTTTGTGTTTCCTTCACTGTGCAAAAGCTTTTTAGTTTGATGTAGTCCCAATTTTTAATTTTTGTTCGTATTTCCCTTGCCTGGTGACACATATCCAGAGAAATATTTCTAAGGCAACTGTCCAAGAGTTTATGGTTTATGTTGTGTTTTAGAAGTTTTATGGTTTCAGTTCTTACATTTAGGTCTTTAGTCCATTTTAAATTTATTTTTGTGAATGGGATAATAAAGTGATCCAGTTTTATTCATTTGCATGTAGCTGTTCAGTTTTCCCAGCACCATTTATTAAAGAGAATGTCTTGTCCCCATTGTACATTCTTCCCTCTTTGTCATCGATTAATAATGTAAGTGTGGGTTAATTTCTGGACTCTGTATTCTTTTTGACTGATCTCTGTGTCTGTTTTTGTGGCAGTATTATATTCTTTTTATTACCATAGCTTTGTAGTATAGGTTGAAAGCCGGAAACATGATACCTCTAGCTTTGTTCTTTTTTCTCAAAATTGCTTTGGATATTCAGGGTCTTAGGTGGTTTCATACAATTTTTGGATTATTTTTTCTAGTTCAGTGAAAAATACTATTGGTATTTTGATAAGTATTACATTGAATCTGTAGATTGCTTTGAATAGTATATGTTAATAATATTAATTCTTCCAGTCCATGAAAATGGTACATATTTCCATTTATTTGTGTTGTCTTCAATTTCTTTCATCAATGTCTTAGTGTTTTCGGAGTACAGGACTTTCACCTCATTAGTTAAATTTATTCCTAGTTATTTTATTCTTTTGATACAATTGTAAGTGGGATTTTTAAAAATTTATTTATTTATTTGAGAGAGTCGGGGAGAGGGGCAGAGGGAGAGAATCTTCAAGTAGATGCCCTGCTGAGCACAGAACCCAGTGTGGGGCTTGATCTCATGATCCATGCGATCATGACCTGAGCCAAAACCAAGATCAATCGCCCAACCACCTGAGCCCCCCAGGTGTCCCTGTAAATCAGATTTTTAAAAAATTTCTTTGTGCTATTTCATTATTTCTGTACAGAAATACAATACGTTTCTGTATATTGATTTTGTATCCCTCAACTTTACTGAAATTCATTTATTCTAATAGTTTTTTGGTGGAGCCCTTAGGGTTTTCTATATAAAGTATTATGTCATTTACCAATAGTGACAGTTTTCATCCTTTCTTACTAATTTGCATGTCATTTATTTCTTGTCTAATTGCTGTGGCTAAAACTTCCAACGCCATGTTGAATAAAAGTGATGAGAGTGGGTGTCCTGGTCTTCTTCCTAATCTTAGAGGAAAAACTTTCAAATTTTCACCATCAAGTACAATGTTAGCTGTGAGTCTATCCTATATGACCTTTATCATGTTGAGGTATGCCCTCTATACCTACTTTGTTGAAAGTTTTTTTTATCATGAAAGGATGTTAGATGTTGTCTAATGCTTTTTCTGCAGCTATTGAGATGATCATATGATTTTTATCCATCATTTTGTTAATGTGGTATATTATGTTGATTGATTTGCAGTAATTGAACCATCCTTGGAATAGATATCACTTGATTGTGGTGAATAATTCTTTTAATGTATTTTTGAATTTGGTTTGCTAATGTTTTGTTGAGGATTTTTACATCTATGTTCAACAGGAATAATGGCATTCAGTTTTCTTCTCTCTCTCTCTCACTCTTTGTAGTGTCTTTGTCTGGTTTTGTTATTAGGGTAATGCTGACCTTGTAGAATGAATTTGGAAATATTCCCTCTTCTTTTATATTTTGGAATATTTTGACAAAGATAAGAATTTACTTTAAAAATTTGGTAAAATTCACCTGTGAATCCTTTTGGTCCTGGGCTTTTCTTTATTGGGAGTTTTTTATTACTGATTCAATTTCCCTGCTAGTAATCAGCCTGTTCAGTTTTTAAATTTCTCTCTGATTTAGTCTTGGAAGATTGTATGTTTCTAGGAATTTATACATTTCTTCTAGGTTACCCAATTTTTGGTGTAAATTTTCATAGTGCTCTCGTATAATCCTTTGTATTTCTGTGGCATCAAGTTGTAACTTCTGTCCTTTAATTTCTGATTTTATTAACTTGAGTCCTCTGTCTTTTTTTCTTGAAATGTCTGGCTAAAGTTTTATCAATTTTGTTTATCTTTTCAAAGAACCAGCTCTTAGTTTTACTGACCTTTTTATTTTTATTTATTTATTTTTAATTTAATTTTATTTTATTATGTTAGTCACCATACAACACATCATTAGGTGGTTTTTTTTTTTTTTTGCATATTCTTTTCTTTTTATTATGTTATGTTAATCACCATACATTACATCATTAGTTTTTGATGTAGTGATCCATGATTCATTGTTTTCGTGTAACACCCAGTGTTCCATGCAGTGCGTGCCCTCCTTAATACCCATCACTGGGCTAACCCATTCCCCTACCCCCCCCCTAAAATCCTCAGTTTGTTTCTCAGAGTCCATAGTCTCTCATGGTTCATCTCCCCCTCCAACTCCCCCCTTCCTTTTTCCCTTCCTTCTGCTAATGTCCTCCATGCTATTCCTTATGTTCCACAAATAAGTGAAACCATATGATAATTGACTTTCTCTGCTTGACTTATTTCACTTAGCATAATCTCCTCCAGTCCCATCCATGTTGATGTAAAAGTTGGGTATTCATCCTTTCTGATGGCTGACTACATCTTCTTTATCCATTCATCTGTTGAAGGGCATCTCAGCTCTTTCCACTGACCTTTTAAAAAATTATTTTCTTAATCTGTTACCTTTATTTCAACTCTGATTTTTATTAGTTCCTTCCTTGTACTAATTGTCGACTTTGATCTTCTTTCCAGTTTCTTTAGGTGTAATGTTAGATCATTTATTTGAGATTTTCCTAGTTTCTGAGGATGGACTATAAACTCTCCTCTTAGAACCTATTTTGCTAGATCCCAAAGATTTTGAACCATTGTATTTCCATTTTTATTTGTCTCCAGGTTTTTTTTTTAATTTACTCTTTAATTTCTTCATTGACCCTTTGGTTGTTGAGTAGCTTGTTGTTTAGTCTCTATGTGTTTGTGTTTTTTCCAGCTTTTTCTTTCTTGTAATGATTTGTAGTCTACTACTGTGCTGAAATAGATGCTAAATGTGATTTCAACCTTCTTAAATTTATTGAGACATTTTTGTGGTCTAATGTGCTCTATCCTGGAAAATATTTCATGTGCAGATGAAAAGAACGGGTATTCTGCTGTTTGCAGATAGAATGTTCTGCAAATACATGTTAAATACATCTGGCCTAATGTGTCATTTAAAGGTGATTTTCCTTATTGATTTTCCATCCGGATGATCTATTCATTGATGTAAGTGGGGTATTGAAGTCCCATAGTATTAATGTATTACTGTCAATTTCTCCCTTTTTGTCTGTTAATATTTGCTTTATATATTTAGGTGCACCCATGTTTGTTGCGTAGATACTTACAATTGTTATATCTTCTTGTTGGATTGATCCCTTTAACATTATGTAGTGCCCTTCTTGATCTCTTGCTGCAGTCTTTGTTTTAAAGTCTATTACGTCTGATAAAAGTTTTGCTATCCCAGCTTTTTTTTTTGCTTCTAGCTGCACAAAGTATGTTTTTCCATCCTTTTATTTTTAGTCTGTATGTGTCTCTAGGTCTGAAGTGAATCTCTTGTGGGCAACACACAGATGGGTCTTGATTTTTTATCCATGCAGTCACCCTATGTTTTTTTTATTAGAGCATTTAGTTCATTTCCACTTGAAGTAATTTATTGAAGCATTTAGTCCATTTCAATTTAAAGTAATTAGTAAGTAAAGTAATTATGTACTTATTGCCATTTTGTTAATTGTTTTCTGGTTGTTTTGCAGTTCTCTGTTCCTTTCTTCTCTTGTTTGCTTTCCTTGTGACTTAATGACTTTCTTTAGTGTTATAATTGGATTCATTTCCCCCTTTTTTAAATTTATTATAGGTTTTTGGTTTGTGATTATCAGAAGTTCATATACAACATCCTGTGTATACAGCAGTTTATATTAAATTAATAATTGCTTTAAGTTCAAACACATTGTGAACTATAAAACATTCAATCACTATATTTTTACTGTCACACTCCTATGTTTTATGTATGTGGTATCATGTATTATATCCTTTTATTTTGTGTATCCCTTGAGTAATTTTGGAGATATAATTGATTTGTTTTTTAACCTCCATTCTCGCTTTATAAGTGATATGTTTGCACTTACCATTGAAATTTTTTCCTTTCATAATTTTCTTACTTCTGTTTTTGGCCTTTTCCATTTAAAGAAGTCACTTTAACATTTCTGGTAAGGTAGGTTTAGTGGTGATAAATTCCTTTAACTTTCGTTTGTCTGGAATACTGTGTCTCCTTCAATTTTGAATATTTTTTGCCAAGTATTCTTGGTTGTAGGTTGTTTTTTGTTTTTGTTTTTTTCCTTTTAGCACTTTGACTATATCATGCCACTTTCTTCTGGCCTACAAAGTTTCTGCTGAAAAATCAGCTCATAGTCTTGTAGGGTTTCCCTTGTGTGTAACTGTGTGCTTTATTTTGCTGCCTTTAAGATTATCTCTTTGGGGTGCCTGGTGGCTCAGTCAGTTAAACATCTGACTTCAGGGGCGCCTGGGTGGCTCAGTTGTTAAGCATCTGCCTTCGGCTCAGGTCATGATCCCAGAGTCCTGGGATCGAGCCCCGCATCGGGCTCCCTGCTCCGCGGGAAGCCTGCTTCTCCCTCTCCCACTCCCCCTGCTTGTGTTTCCTCTCTCGCTATATCTCGCTGTCAAATAAATAAAATTAAAAAAAAAAAAAAAAAAACATCTGACTTCAGCTCAGGTCATGATCTCAGGGTCCTGGGATTGAGTCCCACATCCAGGCTTCCAGCTCAGTGGGGAGTCTGCTTGTCCCTCCCCCTCTGCCCCTCCCCCTGCTAATGCTCCTTCTCTCTCTCTCTCTCAAATACATAAATAAAATCTTTTTTAAAAAAGATTCTCTCTTTATCTTTAGTTTTTGCCATTTTAATTCTTGTGTGTCTTTGTGTGGACCTCCTTAGGCTCATCTTGTTCAGGGTTCTCTGTGCTTCCTGGACCTGCATGTCTGTTTCATTCTCCAGGTTAGGGAAGTTTTCAGCTAGTCCATCTTCAAAGGGTTTCTGCTCCTTTCTTTCTCACTTCTCCTTCTGGGACCCCTATAATACAAATATTATTACACTTGATGATGTCATAGAAGCCCCTTAACCTATTCTCATTTCTTCAAATTCTTTTTTTCTTTTTGCTATTCAGCTTACTTGCTTCCCATTATCCTGTCTTTCAGATTGGTGATTCGTTCTTCTACATCCTGTAATCTCTTTTTGTTTTCCTCTCATATATTTTCCATTCTAGTTATGGGATTCTTCAGCTCTGATTGGTTCTTTTTTATATTTTTCTATCTCTTTGTTAAAGTTCTCACAAGTTCATCCAGTCTTTGCTCAAGTCCAGTGAGTATTTTTATGTCTATTACCTTGAACTCTTTATCAGGTGGATTGCTTAACTTCATTTTGTTTAACTCTTTTTCTGGGGTTTTGTTTTGTTCTTTTGTTTGGGTCATATTCTTCTGTCTCCTCATTTTGTCTGACTGTTTGTTACTGTTAAGTTGGTCAGCTACATCTCCTGGTCTTGAAAGTAGTAGTCTTGGGTAGAAGGCATCTTCTGGTACATAGGGCAATCCCCTCCAGTCACCAGAACCAAGTGCTCCAGGGGTGTTCCCTGAGTGGGCTGTGTGCACCTTCATATTGTGGCAACTGCAACTGTTGTGGACACTCTGGTCTTTGGGGTTGGCTCCTGTTACAGCTGACTGAAAAGCCCAACTGTAGCTACTGTGGGTGTCCTGGTCAGTGGGGCTAGCTATCCACTTCCCCAAGTCAGAAGTTACTTTTGGAGGGGCATCAGTCCCAGCTGGGACTTCTTGCCATGTATAACGTAGTGACAATTGCTCTGGGGGAAATTCTAGTCCCAACTGAGGCTGTCTGATGGATGTGGCAAGGAAGAAGCTGCTTTGGATGGGCATCTGCCAGGGCAGCTGAATTGGATAGGGCAGGTTCCTAGAGAAATGCTTGGGGTGGGGATAGGGCGGGTAGGGAGGTAGAGGTTTGTGGGATTGGTACTAGCAAGGTAGATGGAGTGTCAGGACTGGTTCCCACAAGCAGTTGGCTAGCTAGGCTAAAGTTGAGCAAGACATATCCTAAAATTAGCCAGCCAATAAATCTTTACCAAATCCCAGGCACTTTTCAAATTGCCACCTCCATGACGAGTCTCAGACCAAGTGCTATAGTGTGTAGGCCATTGAAGAGCAGAGACTCAGTTTCCTATTGTCCTCTCACTCTCCCAGAGTTAAGCCCACTAATATCCAAAGTTCCCAGATCTAAGCCCTACTGATTTTCAAAGCCAGACTTATGAGGGCTCATCTTCCCAGTGCTAGTTCCCAGAGACAGGGGTGCCCTCTGTGATAGTTTGATCCCCTTGCTCCTCAAGGAGGACCTCCACACTCATGATGTCTCTCCCACTTATGCATCATTGTATGCCAGGTGCAATTTCACAAACATATTACTCTTTTTCTCTTTACTTTTGTTCATGTTCTCTTTCTGAAATGTTCTTCCCCCTCACACCTGGCTAACTCCTGCTCAAGTGTTACTTTTGCCTAAAGCCTGTCCCTCACTATCCCAAAACCAGGCCTTATGATGCCACCCTTCCATGCTTTCTTATCCCCTGTGCTTACCTCTATTATAGCATATAGAAAAATATTTTTAAATGCTTACATTTCCAAAGGCATTCTTTCTAAATCAGTTTAACAGCAGCATGCATGTTGTTAACTAGAAAGTTAATAACAAAATGGAATAAACAAAAAACGTTTGCCTTTCTTTTCCCAAAAAGTCACTCTTTGTTTTACAAAAAATAGATTTTCCTTATTTTTAAGTTTTTATTCTAACCTTGTGAAACTAACAAAAACTAAGAAATTCTACGTTCCATGAATATGAGTAACTTATGACAGAGAATAAAAACTCATCTTTAAAAGGTAATTAAATTAGGGGCACCTGGCTGGCTCATTCAGGAGAGTATGTGACTCTTGATCTTGGGGTCATGAGTTCAAGCCCCACATGTGGCGTAGAGATTACATACATTACATACATAACATACGTACATACTTACATAAATGTAATTAAATTAGTAAATGTTAAACAGTTTTCTGGGTAATATTTATTTCTATATTTAGCATACTAAGCATGGTAATAAAAGTAGCAGATTGAATTGTATAAGTTGCATTTATGATCCTGTAGTATTTGAAGTTACAGAAGCACCCAAAAACAGTTGGCCTCCATATGAAACCATATTTTTGGAAATCACATGATACCTTCTTTATCATAGAAATACAAATGCCTGCAATATCATAGAAACCAGGGACCAAAAAGGAAAATGGGCATGCTAAGACTACCACATCATCTCCTGCCAAATTTAACAGTTTTTAAAGTTATGAAGTAATTCAATTTTGAAGTTAATTTAGCTTTGTGGCAGAAAAAAACCTAAAAGTTCTTATTTTCCCCCCACAATATCCATGAAATATCACTTATATTTTCTCTTCTTGTATCTCAAGAAATACTCTAAATACTTAGGATATTGAGGGAAACTATAGAATCAAATAGAAGCCCCTGAACTCCTCCTTAGTCTCCCCATTATAGTGGCTATGAAAAATTGCACAGCCCTGATGCCTCTGTTTTAAGTTTTCCCTTACTTCTTAACCTTAATTTATCCTTCCATGATTTTCAATAAGTTCTAGTATATCTTAAACACTCATATTTTCTTGACAATCCCAGTAGCAGTTGATGCAGTGTGATGTGCATGAAGCCTGGATCCTTCTTAGTTTGGCTCTTTTCAGAGATCCTAGAACTCCACCAATCATGGGCAGCCATAGAGTGAGCTAGAAAATGGGATTGAGTAATTCTAAGAGACTAGACATTGGCTTGCAAGGATGTGGGCTTCTACCAAAAGGATAGAAATTGTGTTGATGTGTGTGCATATGTGTAATATAATAATAATATATATTATTTATATATATGTGGGTAATATATATAGTATATCTATCTATTCCATACATGTTATCTATATGTATGTCTAAATCATAATATATTCTTATATGCAGCTCCTTGGAGCATATGTGCCTAAAAAACATATGTGGAACAAGCAACCAGAAACATGTCCTATTTTAAATAAGATAGCCCTAGGCAAAATGTGCTTCTTAGCAGCAATAATTAGCTTTGTTTATGTCACCTGGACAAATTCAAGCAATGAATGGGGTCCCCTTAGAAAGCCAGGAGAATGTAAATTCTTAACAAAATCCTGCTTCATTCTCTCCACTAATTTTCCTGTGCTCCTTTCAGGACTTCTTTGCAGTTTTAATTTTTTTTTAATTTTTTTATTATGTTATGCAGTTTAATTTTTAAGCAGGTTTAAGGGAGGTTTCAAGTTGTTATTGTACCTAATGTCTACCTGAAAAAGAAACGGCCCTACAGAGTAAACAGCAGTGACATCTTCTTCAGTCCAAGGAAACTGTTCTTCTAAGAATCCATCTTTTTAATATCAATAAGAGCCTTTGTATAGTAGTAAACTCTTCTAAAATTATACAACCACAACTAATTTTCCCAATTTTTTGCCATCCCACCTTATTTCATCATCTTGTAGGGCTGATACATTTCCTTAGAGAACTGGAATGCTATAGCAACAATCATTTCCTATGCTCCCAGCACTCAAAGAGTTAAGAACCGAGGCTATTTCTCATCAGAGTAGTGGGTGATATGCCAATTGTGACACCAACTCTCAGTCAGTGAGTTCGGTTATTTTTGTAATGATTGTCAAAAGGAACATGGAACTGAGCACACTGTGCCACCTGCTTCAGAGTGGGGTACAACTGGCTGCAGGGGAGCGGAACAGGAGCCAATGCCAAGGATGGTTATGGATCTACTGGAGCCATAAATAGATTTACTCATTTTTGTGTCAATGAGGAGGTCACAGTAGAAGGAGGAGCAAGTGAATAGTGTAGCTGTGGATTTCTAGACATGTTGTGAAATACTGTGATTCTCAGTAATAACCAGGCAGTGGTTATTGCTGATATGTTTTATATTGTTTTAAATCATATAACTTCTTCAAGTGCCTGCCAGCATTTCTAGGATTTAAAAACAAGTCATAAATTCCAAAAGGTTGAGAACCACTGCGTTGATAACTAAAGCCACTGCATTAATAAATAAAGCCATTTGTAAAGAAGCCTAATATTTTCTTCTGCATCACAGAAAACAGTTATCCCAAAGTTAGGGGGGTTGTTATACTAATGAGTTTAACAATTTGGGTTGACTCTACTGCATAACAAACTACCTGAAACTTAGTAGCTTAAAATAATGACATTTATTTTACTCATGAATTTGTAACTTGAGCAGGCCTCAGTGAGGACAGCATATCTCTCCCACTCTGGTATCTACTGGAACCATTGAAAGGTTAAGGGCTAGAATCCTCATGTACTCACATGTCTGGCTCTTGATACTGGCTGTAGGCTGGGACCTTACCTGGAAATGTCAGTCACAACACTCATACACAGCATCTCCATTAATCTGGTTTCCTGAAGACATGGTATCAGTTCTCAAGGTGACTGTCTCTAGATAGAAAGCCAGATGGAAGCCATGTCTTCATGGCTTCAACACATGAAAGTGTTCTAGGAGTCAGCATTAATATCATGCAATATCATGTCCACCACATTCTATTTGTCACAGTACTCACGTAGGCTCACCCAATGTCCAAAGAAATGGGAATGGATTCTACCTCTTGGTAAGGGATTGCCAAAGTTCTGGAAGAGCGCATCAGACCAAAAATGCTGCTGTGGCTATTTTAGGAAAATATAACGTGCTACAGTTGACCCTTTGGTCATATAATTCATATCCTTCCCACATGCAAAATGCATTTTAATGAATTTTTTGTCCTATTTTTCAGATGCTTTTTGGTACCTCTTTGCATTTTTTAAAATAGTGGAGTTTTCTTTTCCTTTTAAAATTATACTTTTTGCTCTATGGCTTGGAAATTATGCTTCCAAAGAGTTATAGTCTTTATGATTTTCTTCTAATGTATAGCCTAGATATTTTGACATATATGCAAACCTAACAGATTTTTTAAATAATCAATAGCTTTATGTTTGTCCCAAGCAATGCAAGGATGTTACCACACTTTAACTCTGATTGTCCCTTCCAGCTTGATATGTGTGTTAGCTCAGGCTGCTATAACAAAATAGCATAGATTGAGTGGCTTAAACAACAGACATTTATTTCTCATAGTTCTAGAAGCTGAAAGTCCAAGATCAAGTGCAAGTAGAGTTGTTGTCTGGTGAGAACCCTCTTCCTGGTTTGTGGGTGACCACCTTCTTGCTCGATATCACCTGGAAGGGAGAGAGGGCTCTGGTTTCTTCTTAATATTTTAAGGGCGTTAATCCCATCATGGGGCTTTATCCTCATGACCTTATCTAAATCTAATTACCTCCCAAAGGCCTTATTTCTAAATATCATCACATTGGGAATTAAAACTTCAACATGTGAATTTGGAGGGAACACAAACATTCAGTCCATGGCATTATGCTACTACTTTATAATATTTTAGATCTGGCTTATTTTCCTACCAAAAATTAAGTATTGTTATATTTGCTTTAAGAAGTTAGAAAAAAATACAGTGGATTGTTGTTACATTAACCGATGTTTTTACCAATATTTTTTTCTCATCACTTTTTTTTATTGGGATATAATTCACATATGATTAAATTCACCATTTTAAAATGTACCGTTCAATGATTTTAGTATATTCACAATGTTGTGCAATCGTCACCAGTATCTTAAAATATTTTCATCACGCTCCCCCCCCCAACAAAACAAAGTCCATATGGGTTACTAATTACTCCCTGTCCCACTCCCCCAAGGTTCTGGCAACCTCTAATCTACTCTCTGTCTCTTGTAGAGATTTATGTATATAAATCATACAATATGTGGCCTTTTATGTTTGGCTTCTTTCACTTAGCATAATGTTTCAAGTTTCCTCCATTGTTGTTGTATGTATTAGTACCTCACTCCTATTTATGGCTGAAAAACATGTCATTGTATCCATATATCTCATTTGGTTTATCTGTTCATCACTTGATGGGCACTTTGCTTGCTGCTTCCACCCTCTGGTCATTTGAATAATGTTATTGTGAATGCCAAATTGATCTTTATAGAGGCTACACTATTTTGGATTTCCACCAGCAAGCAGTCTCTGAAGGTTCCATTTTCTCCACATCCTGATCCATATGCGTTATTTTCTGTTTTGTTTTTTCTTTCTGATTGTAGAAATCCTAGTGGTGTGGAGTAGTATCTCATTTTGGTTTCAATTTGCATAAGCCTGATGACTAATGATGTTGAACATCTTTTTATGCACTTGTTGGCCATTTACATATCTATCTTGGAGAAATGTCTGTTCAGATATTTTGCCTATTTTTAAATTGGTTTATCTGCATTTTATCATTGGGATATAAGAGGTCTTTATGCATTTTGGATACTAGACCCTTATCAGATATATGATATGCAAATTTTTCTCCATCCTGTGGTTGTTTTCTCAATTTCTTAATAGTGTTCTTTGAGTCACAAAATTTGTTCATTTTGATGAGGTATTTTTTCTTTGTTGCTTGTTTTTGGTATCATATTTAAGAAACTATTGCCTAATGCCAAGTATGAAGATTTACACCTTTGTTTTCTTACAGATTTATATTTTTTATCTCTTACATTTACTTTTTTTATATTTTCGAATTAATTTATGATATGAGGTAGAGGGTTGAACTTCTTTCTTTTGTATGTAGCCATCCAGTTGTCCCAGCACCATCTATTGGAAAAAATAGTCTTCCCTCCTTGAATGGTCTTAACACCCTTGTCACAATCAATTGACTATGGATGTTTGAGTTCATCTCTAGACTGCTCTATTCCATTGATCTATATGTCTATGTCTGTGCCAGTACCACATTATTTCGATGACGATTGCTTTTAGTAAATTTCAGTTTCAGAAAGTGTGAGCCCTCTAACCTTGTTCTTCTTTTTCAAGATTATTTTTTCTATTCTGGTTTCTCTGATTTCCATATGGATTTTAGAATCAACTTGTCATTTCTGTAATTAAGGAAGTTGAAATTTTGATAGGAATGGCATTGAATCTGTAGATCAGCCTGAGAATATTTCCATCTTAACATCTTAATATGTACTGTTCAGAAAATATATTTGCTTGTTATTGAATTCTAAGTTGACAGTTATTTTTTCTTAGCATACTGAAGATAGTATTTAATAATATTTTCCCTCCATCGCTGCTGCTGTTGTCAATCTGTCATTCTTTCTATGGAGCTTGAGGCTTTACTCTTTCCTATACAATTTAGAATCAACTTTTTAAGTTAAAAATAACTTTTTGGAGTATTATTTAAAGTTGCAGTGAATCTTAAGATCTTTCTTAAGTTCAGCATGAAGAACAGTAGCATGCTTACTATATTAAGTATTTTTTCAATGAAAAGGAATATTGGTCTATAATATCTTTTATTAAAGTTTTATAATAATCTACATGTTGTCCTTGCCCATCCTTTGTTAGATTTATCCTTAAATATTTAAATTTTTGATGCTATTATAATTGCTATTAATTTTCAAGTTTTATTTAAATATTTTTTTGTTTGCATGCATGGAAGTACAATTGACTGTTATATGTTCTTCTTATATGCAGCAACTTGCTGTACTCTCTTAGTGATTCTAATTATCTGTACATCCTAAGAAGAGTTTCTATATAGTCACTCACATCATCTGAAAATAACAATAATTTCATTTCATTTCCTTCATTTCCTTCACTCCAGTGTGTATGCAGTCAATACTGTGATTGTTAGGAAGTTTAGCATAATGTTTAACACAACTGTAAAATTAGACATTTTAATGTTGCATCTGAGGTTAAACAATTGCTTTTAACATTTCTTTAAGTTGGTGTTTCTTGTACCATTTACTTAGTTTCCATTTTGCCTATAATGAGATGTTATGGTTAGAAAAAGTAAATAAATTTATTCCACTTGTCCCATGTTGGAAATGGGAATAGGATCTGGAATTTTAAAGTAGTGCCTTCTTTAACCCCATCATATTTAGTCTTATGACATTTAACTTCACCAACATTTCCTAATCTGTATAAACTAAGCCATTTATTTTCTGATTTATATTAAATATTTTCACCTTGGATGAACTTAATGACTGTCAAGATTAGCTGGTTACCTAGAATGTAACTATTTCAAGAACATAGTCAGCAACAAATTGATATTTATCTTCTCTTCAGAAAATTAAAAGGGTGCCTTTGTTCAAGCATTTTTGTAAATTTCCTAGCTTTACTATCATTTTAGCAAAATCTTAAAGATCATCTTTTATTTTTTAAAGCATAACTTAAAAATATAGTTGAATCTGAATTTGTAATGGTATTCCCAGAAAAAACAATCCCAATCCATTTAAGTGGGAGTTAATTTTATGATAAATAGGGACTTAGGGATATGTAATCAGCATTTGAAAATTTTCCTCATGCAAACCTTACTTATGCATAAAATACCATTAAAAAACTAAGAGGCTTAATTTATTATAGTGGTATAATTTGATGAAATTTTAAATTAATCCATTTCTACCTTCAAGTACAAAGCACACAACATGGGTGTTTTTTATCAGATAAATATACAGTAGGTTTCTACTAACTCATTTATCATATGCATGCAAGCAGACTATAACAATGTATGCTAAAACTTTGAGATAATCCTTTATAATCTGTAATTCAGTTTTAGATAACAACCCTGGTGGCTGATGGCCTCTTGGCATTGGCTAATGGCCATTTGGAAAACTATGAAGAATTTCAATTAATGCCTATCTTAAGGATGCTTGGATATTACTCAAATTTATTTTTTAATGTAATCTTGTGCTAGTCTTTTTTTAATTTTTAATTAAGTTTTTAAAATTTTAATTCAAGTATAGTTAACATACAGTGTTATATTAGTTTCAGGTGTACAATATAGTGATTCAATAATTCTATATATTACTCAGTGCTCATTATGATAAGTGTACTCTTAATCCCCATCACTTATTTCACCCATCTCCCTACCTACCTCCCCTTTGGTAACCATCAGTTTGTTCTCTATAGTTAAGTCTCTTTCTTGATTTGTCTCTCTCTTCCTCTCTCTTTTTCCCCCTTTGCTCATATATTTTGTTAACTAAATTCCACATATGAGGAAAATTATAGAGTACTTGTCTTTCTCTGACTCATTTTACTTAACATTATTATCTCTAGATCTATCCATGTTGTTGCAAATGGCAAGATTTCTTTCTTTTTTATGGCTCAATAATATTCCACATACATCTTCTTTATCCATTCATCTATCAATAGACACTTGGACTGCTTCCATAATTTGGCTATTATAAATACCACTGCTATAAAAATAGGGGTGCATGCATTCCTCTGATTTAGTGTTTTTGTATTTTGGGAGTAAATACACAGTAGGGTGATTACTGTATTGTAAGGTAGTTCAATTTTTAAATTTGAGGAAACTCCATACCATTTTCCACAGTGGCTGCACCAGTTTGCCTTCCCATCAACTGTGCAAAGGGGTTCCATTTCTTCCACACCCTTCCTAATACTTGTTTCATGTGGTTTTGATATCAGCCATTCTGACATGTGTGAGGTAATATCTCATTGAAATTTTGATTGGCATTTTCCTGATGGTCAGAAATGATGAACATCTTTTCATGTGTCTGTTGGCCATCTGTAGGTCTTCTTTGGAGAAATGTCTATTCATGTCTTCTACCTATTTTTAATTTTTATTTGGTTTTGGGGTATTGAGTTGTATGAGTTTTGTATATATTTTTGATACTAACACTTTATTGGATAGGACATTTTCAAATATCTTCTTCCACTCTTTTAGTCTTCTTGATTGTTTCTTTCCCTGTGCAGAAACTTTTTATTTTGATGTAGTACAATAGTTTATTTTTGCTTTTATTTCCCTTGCTTCAAGAGACATCTAAAAAAAATGTTGCTACAAGCAGTGTCAGAGAAATTACTGCCTGTGTTCTCTTCTAGGATTTTCATAGTTTTAGGTCTCACATTTAGGTCTTAGTCCATTTTGAGTGTATTTTTGTGTATGGTGTAAGAAAGTGGTCCAGTTTCATTCTTTTGCATGGAGCTGAGCATTTTTACCAATACAGTTTGTTGAAGAGACTGTTTTTTTTTTTTCATTGTGTACTCTCTCTTCCTTTGTCAAAGATTAATTGATTATATAATTGTGGGTTTATTTCTGAGTTTTCTGTTCTGTTCCATTGATCTACATGTCCATTTGTATGCCAGTATCATACTGTTTAGATCACTACAGCTTTGTAATAAACTTGAAGCCCGAAATTACGATGCCTCCAGTTTTGCATTTCTTTTTCAAGATGCTTTGGCTATTCGGGGTCTTTTGTAGTTCCATACAAATTTTAGGATTGTTTAGTCTAGTTCTGTGAAAAATACTGTTGGTATTTTGATAGGGATTGCATTAAATCTGTGGATTGCTTTGGGTAGTACAGACATTTTAATAATATTTGTTTTTCTAATCCATGAACATGGAATGTTTTTCTATTTCTTTGTGTGTCATCTTCAATTTCTTTCATCAGTGTTTTATAGTTTTCAGAATACCGGTCTTTCATCTCTTTGGTTAAGTTTATTTCTAGGTATTCTATTGTTTTGGTGCAACTGTAAATGGGATTGTTTTCTTGATTTTAGTTTCTGTTGCTTCATTATTGGTGTATGGGAATGCAACAGATTTCTGTACATTGATTTTGTTTTAAAGATTTTTTTTTTTTATTTATTCATTTGAGACACAGAGATACAGAGAGAGAGAGAGAGAGCATGAGCAGTGGGAGAGGCAGAGGGAGAGGGAGAAGCAGACTCCCGGCCGAGCCAGGAGCCCGATGTGGGGTTCGATCCCAGGACCCCGGGATCACGACCCGAGCCGAAGGCAGACGCTTAACCATCTGAGCCACCCAGGCGCCCCACTGTACATTGATTTTGTATCCTGCAACTTTACTGAATTCATTTATCAGTTCTAGTAGATTTTTGGTGGAGTCTTTGTGGTTTTCTATATACAGTATCATGTCATCTGCAAATAGTGAAAGTTTTACTTCACCCTTACCAATTTAGATGCCTTTTATTTCTTTTTGTTGTCTGATTGCTATGGCTAGGACTTCCAGTATTATATTGAATAAAAGTTGTGAAAGTGGACATCCTTGTCTTGTTTGTGACCATAGTGGGAAAGCTCTCAGTTTTCCCCATTTAGGATGATATTAGCTGTGGGTTTTTCATATAAGGCCTTTATTATGTTGAGGTATGTTCCCTCTAACCCTGCTTTGTTGAGGGTTTTTATCATGAATGAATGTTCTACTTTGTCCAATGCTTTTTCTGCATCTATTGAAATAATCATACAGTTTTGTCCTTTCTCTTATTGATGTGATATATCATGTTGATTGATTTGAGAATATCAAACCACCCTTGCCTCTCAGGAATAAATCCCACTTGATCCTGATGAATGATTTTTTTAAAGATTTATTTATTTATTTGAGAGAGAGAGAGACAGAGAGAGGGAGGGCAAGCATGAACAGGGGGAGGGGCAGAGGAAGAGGGAAATAATCGCAAGCAGACTCTCCACTGAGTGCAGAACCCAACGGAGGGCTGGATCTCATGACCCTAAGATCATGACCTGAACCGAAATCAAGAGTCAAATGCCTGACTGAGCCATCCAGAAACCCTGGTGAATGATTTTTTTAATGTATTGTTGGGTTCAGTTTACTGGTATTTTGTTGAGGATTTTTATAAATATGTTCATCAGAAATATTGGCTTGTAGTTTTTTTTGTTTTGTTTTGTTTTGTTTTGTGGTGTCTTTACCTGACTTTAGTATCAGTGTGGTACTGGCCTCATAGAGTGAACTTGGAAGTTTTCCTTTCTCTTCTATTTTTTGGAACACTTTGAGAACATTTACTAACTCTTCTAAGTGTTTGTTAGAATTCATCTGTGGGGCGCCTGGGTGGCTCAGTTGGTTAAGCGACTGCCTTCGGCTCAGGTCATGATCCTGGAGTCCCGGGATCGAGTCTCGCATTGGGCTCCCTGCTCGGCAGGGAGTCTGCTTCTCCCTCTGACCCTCCCCCCTCTCATGTGCTCTCTCTCGCTCTCTCACTCTCTCAAATAAATGAATAAATAAAATCTTAAAAAAAAAAAAAGAATTCATCTGTGAAGTCATCTGGTTCTGAACTTTTGTTTGTTGGGACGGTTTTTTTTATCATTATTATTATTGATTCAATTTCATTGCTGGCAATTGGTCTGTTAAAATTTTCTATTTCTTCCTGCTTCAGTTTTGGTAGGCTATATGTTTCTAGGAATTTATCTATTTCTTCTAGGTTGTCCACCTTGTTGGCATATAATTTGTCATAATATTCTCTTACAATTGTTTCTATTTCTGTGGTCTTGGTTACTATTTCTCCTCTTTCATTTTTGATTTTGTTTATTTAAATCCTTTCTCCTTTTTTTCTTGAGTCTGGCTGTAGCTTATCAAGTTTTTTTATCTATTTAAAGAACTAACTCCTGGTTTCATTGATCTGTTTTATTGTTTAGTTTCTATATCATTTATTTCTGTTCTAATCTTTATTATTTCTTTCCCTCTGCCAGCTTTGGGCTTTGTGTGTTCTTTTTCTAGCTCCTTTAGGAAGAAGGTTAGGTTGTTTATTTTAGAATTTTCTTGTTTCTTGAGGTAGGCCTGCAATGTTATAAACTTCCTGTTTAGAACTGCTTTTGCTGCATCCCCAAAATTTTGAAACACTGTGGGTTTTTTTTTTCTTTTGCTTCCATGTAATATTTTATTTTTTCTTTCATTTCTTGGTTGAACCATTCATTATTTAGTAGTGTGTTATTTAACCTCCATGTATTTGTGCTCTTTTCAGATTTTTTCTTGTGGTTGATTTCTAGTTTCATAGTGTTGTGGTCAGAAAAGATGCCTCATAGGACTTTGATCCTTTTGAATGTTGAAACTTGTTTTGTGGTCAAATATGTGATCTATTTTGGAGAATGTTCCATGTGCACTTGAAAAGAATGGGTCTTCTGCTGTTTTAGGATGGAATATTCTGAAAATATCTGTTAAATCCATCTGATCCAGTGTGTCATTCAAAACCACTGTTTCCTTGTTGATTTTATGTTTGGATGATCTATCCTTTGATGTGAGGTGTTAAAGCCCCTTACTATTATTGTATTATAATTGATTATTTCCTTTATGTTTATTATTGTTTTATGTATTTGAGTGCTCCCATTTTGGGTGCATAAAAATTTACAATTTTTATGTATTCTTGTTGGATTATCCCTTTATTATTATATAGTATCCTTCTTTGTCCCTTGTTAACAGTCTTTGCTTTAAAGTCTATTTTGTCCAATATAAGTATTGCTACCAAAGGTTTCTTTTGGCATATTTTTGCATGATAAATGTTTCTCCAGCTCCTCACTTTCAATCTATAGGTGACTTTTTTAAAGTCTGTAATGAGTCTCTTGTAGGCAACTTATAGATGGGCCCTTTTTTTTTTTTTTTTTTAATCTACTCTGTTACCCTTTGTCTTTTGATTGGAGCAGTTAGTCCATTTACATTCAAAGTAATTGTTGATAGATACGTATTTATTGCCATTTTTTTATTTGTTTTGTGGGGGTTTTTTGTTTTGCCTTGCTTTTAGTTTTTCTCTGTTCATTTCTTTTTTCATGGTTTGTTGGCTTTCTTTAGTGATATAATTGGATTCTGTTCTCTTTATTCTTTGCGTAGCTATTACTGGTTTTTTGATTTGTGGTTACCATTAGGTTTGTATATAACATCTTCTGCATAGAGCAGTCTATTTTAAGCTGACGGTTGTGTAAGTTTGAATCCATTCTTTACCTTCCTCCTGCTCCATTTTAGGTATATGGTGCCATATTTTATATCCTTTTATTTATGAATTCCCTGACTTTTACAGAAATACTTATTTTTACTGCTTTTGTGTTTTTACTCTTCAGACTCTCAGTTGTGCTCTTTCCTTTCTACTCAAAGTCTCCCCTTTAATATATATATATTTTTTTGTAGGGCTAGTTCTGTGGTCATGCCCTCCTTTAGTTTTTGTTTGTCTTAAAAACTCTTTCTCTCTCCTATTCTGACTGATAGCCTTGCTGGATAGAGTATTCTTGGCTGCAGATATATCTGCACTTTGTTTTTTTTTTTTTTTTTTTTACTAGTTGAAAGTTTTATTTATATAAACTTCATTAAGAACATAAAAGATTAAGTTTCTTAAAAAAAAATCTGCAGTTATTTACAGCAGTATTGCACAAGTAAAGTGGCAATTACCCTGTCAAAATTCATCAGTGCAAAACACAAGTAAGCCAGGGAAATCGCAATACAAATGCTACACACGCTGGGTCCTAGGAAACAAGTTAGTAACGGTCCATATACAGACAGATCAGTGCTATTTATAAATGTGTACCTGATGAGTTCTGATACAGTAACTAGTGGTCACAGAACCTGCACATACAACTTCGGAGAGCTTCTAAAATCTGATTCCCAAATAAAAGTAGTCAAGTTACCTAGCTGGGAGCTTGAGGATGCGTCTTGAATGCAATGCCGTTGGGAGCAGGAGTCCCCTCTGCTGGTTTAGCGTTATCTGCACTTTGAATATATCATACTACTCCCTTCTGGCCAACAAAGTTTCTGCTGAAAAATCCTCTGACAGCTTAATGGGATTTCCCTTGTATATAACTGTCTTCTTTTCTCTTACTGCTTTTAAATTTTTTCTTTATTGCCATTTTAATTACTATATGTTCTGCTATGGACATTCTTGGTTGAATTTGCAGGGCTGATTTCTGTGCCTCCTGGATCTGGATATCTGTTTCTTTCCCCAGATTAGGGAAGTTTTTAGCTATTATTTCTTCAAATAAATTTTCGGCCCCCTTTTCTCTCTCTTCTTCTTCTGGGATCCCTACATTGTGAATGTTTTACGCTTGATGAAGACACTGAATTCCCTAAGTCAATTCGCATTTTGCATAATTTTTTCTCTCATTTGCTCAATTTGCTTACTTTCCATGACTCTGTCTTCCTGTTCATTAATTCATTCCTCTACTTCCTCTAGCCTGCTATTTATTCTATCAAGTGTATTTTCAATTTCATTTATTGTGTTCATCTCTGATTGGTTCTTATTTTCTCTTTGCTAAGGGTCTCACTGACATCCTCTACTCTTTTCTCAAATTCAGTGAGTATCTTTATGATCATTATTTTAAATTCTCTATCTGGCATATTACAATATCTGATTTGCTTAGGTTTCTTGCTATGGTTTTGTCCTATTCTTTCATTTGGGACATATTCCTCTGTTTCTTCATTTTGTCAAACTCTCTGTGTCTGTTTCTGTGTGTTAAGAAAGCCAGCTACATTTCCTGCTCTTGAAGGTAATGGCTTTATGAACAAGAGATCCTGTAGTGCCCTGCAGTACAGTGCTTCCTATTCCCCAGAGCCTGGTACTACATGGAGTGTCTTCTATGTGTGTTGCCTATGCCCTGCTATTGAGTCCTGGCATCTTTTCATTTCAGTCCAGTTGTCTGCAAAGGCTCTCATCTCTTGTGAGCAGTGTTTGGTCCCTGGCTGGTTCAGGTACATTTTAACAAGGTCTGCACTGGTCTGCTTGTGAAATCTGACCTGCTGCCACTGCCAACAGAACTGAGGCTCCACAAAAGGCATGGGGCAGGAGATAGTGCTGGTGAAATTTGCACCAGTTTTCTAGGGGAGGGGGCCCATAGCTCAGGAATTGAGGCAAGTGTGACTGGGAAGGGTGGATCCACTGAAGCACAGGGAGGCAGGGCTTGGTGTAAGTAGGTTAGGTAGCAAGTGTCCACACTGGGCTGGCTCTAGCTGGTGGTAGTTTGTTTATGCTGTGGGTCAAGGGAGAAAAATGGTGACTGCCAACATATCTTTTCCCGGAGGGGTCTCCTGTGATCCCTGCCTTTCTGGGCCATGCTCTAAGATGAGTAAATCACTTTTCTCTCCCATCTGTACCAGTGCCTTTCAAACTGTTTCTTCCCTGCTGTATTTCCACTGCCTGTTTGTTATGCTATCTCTTGAAGGGTGAAGACTGAGCTTCCTAATGCCCTCTGTGCTGTCCCAGAGCCAAGCCCCCTGATTTTTAAAATTCCAGGCTTTAAGTCTCACTGGTTATAATAACTCATGAAATTCAGCCCCTCTCACTTACCAAGCCAATGTGGGGGTTCATCTTCCCCTGCTGGATCCCCAGTGTGATAATCTGTTTTTGGCCTTTCTCTGTGCCACTGGCTCCCTCCACACTGTAGGTGGCCATGGTCTGTTTCACTCCCAAAACAAGTCTTCACCCATCCTACTTTCTTTGATGCTGCCTCTTCTCTACTTCCAGTTGTGGAGTTTATTTTGCCAGTCTTCAGATCATTTTCTGGGTTATTTATGCTGATGTGAGTCTTATCTAGTTATATCTATGGGATGAGGTGAGCTTAGCGTCCTCCTACTCCATCATCTTCCCCCAAATCATATCTTCTGATGGATTTTACTCTAATTTCTAAACTAACTTCCTATACTTACAATTGCCACATTTCCACAGTTGTAGAGCTGGTTGCATCTGTGTAACAGAAGGCAAGTGCTGTACTTATCTAATGAGGGATCATTACACTTACCTTCAACTGAAAAGAATGAAGTTACATTCTCAGCCACTGAGAGTTATCCCTAAGACACAGTGTAGAGGGTGACTGGTGCCTAGGTCAAGTCTATTCTCAGATAGGGATTTTTGTTTATCTGGAATTTTATTTTCTTCATAATCTTTCTGACCATTTAAAATTAGTAATAACTCATATTTATTCTTTCAACCTGGTAGGTGAGAATTATTACTCAATGTCAATTTTAATCTGACACATGTCATTAATAGCCTATTGTGGGCCAGAAATCCTCATTTTCAATGATACAATGTGATAAGCATTCAGTCAAAGGACTCCTTTGGTGTCATCCATAGTGACCTTAATGGATGGAAAAGTTCAGATTGTGTATCCTATCTTAAACTATTCCACAAGAAGGATACGTACCTGAAGCAGTATCTACTCCTCTCATTTTGGGAAAATCTTAAATTATTGAATATAAATGTATTTTCTACCATCTTACATCTGTCTAGCATAAATCATTAATCACTTTCCTACAAGGTATTGCTTGGAGCACATTTGTTAGCCTAGCATCCTCCTCATCAACCACCTACTCCTGATACCACAGGGAATGCTATCTCCATGCACATGCCTCATCTATTACATTTCATATAAGTGATCTTGACCTATGCTTCCTGGTCCAAGCCTCAAGGAAGGACATCTCAAAAGCCCAAGGTTCTTGCTGTTTTGGTATGTCAAACTGTCAACAGTGACTGCTTCAAAGACTGGATCCTGTGCTCTAAAAAATATAATTTCAGAGTTTTGCTGGTATGACATCAGGTTGGCAGGCTAAATAGAGACTATACCTTACTTATTTGAATGACATACTGTGATTTAATAATCATGGTTTCTTATTCTCTAGAAATTAACACACTGTTAAAATAGTTCTTCCTTTTATACATGATTTTTTATAGTTCTGATAATCCCTTTATCAAGATACTGACTGCCTAAGATAAGAGAGAATGAGTGCAAAGAAAGAGTGTAACATTAATATATAATGTGGTTCATGGCAAGTATGCAGAGAAGTCTCTTAACAAAGGCTACCCGTTAGTGCTCTTTTTAGTTATTGATGGATGGTTCTAAGTAAAAAAAGAAAGAGGGAGCATTGTAGGTAAGAAAACAGATGTCTAATTCCCCGTACATATATACATACAACTTGTGGATTGATTTGAAGACCAAAGGAGGAATCGACAGCCACAGCATCAGAAATGACTGTTGAAGAAGTAACTATTAACTGCAGGATTCATAAATAGGAGAAGGCACCCCAATTATGAGCAACGGTTTCTTGTTATTGGTGCTGGGACTATTAATATTTTTAAGTTGTGGCATTTCAAAATATTAGAGAGCAAAGGATGCATAGAATTGTCAGCATATTTTCTGGCATGATGTTGGTGTTAGAGAATACTGGGGGTGGCTCATTTTGTTGGCAGTGTAGGGACTGTTGAAGAATAAAGCTTTCGGGTTGACACTGTGAAGTTGGAACCCTGTATGGCACAGCATAACCTGCTCTCTTGGCATGTATGGCTATAAATTCTCTCCCAGAAAGACTGAAACAAGGTATTCACTAAATTGTAGAGAAGACTACATTTTCCCAACCTGCCAAACTTCAGTATTATAGCTTGTAAATATTTGCAAATTTGCTAGGTAGAAATTAAAATTTTTTATTCTTTGAATTTATATATGTTTATTTTTTTATTTTATTATGTTATGTTAATCACCATACATTACATCATTAGTTTTTGATGTAGTGTTCCATGATTCATTGTTTGCGTATAAAACCCAGTGCTCCATTCAGTACATGCCCTCTTTAATAACCATCACCAGGCTAACCCATCCCCCCACCCCCCTACCAGGGGAAAAAACTCTTACATGTGTCATTGGACTATTTATATTTCTCCTCTTGGATTTATCTTCATGCCCTATTGTGCCAAAGGTGAATTTCCATTTTTTTTTAAATTTTATTCATTTCTAATTCATAAAGCTTTCATTCATTATCATATTTTACTGCACATATGATAAAATATAACCCAAGGATTCATTATTTACCTTTTAATTTGGTTTAGGATATTTTGTGATGAAAAGTTAAATTGTATCAAGTTTTCTTTATGGTTGCATTTCTTGGATTCAGCCTTTGAAAAGCCTTTAAGCAAAAGAGACTCTACTTCTCAGAATGTACAAAATGACCACGATTTTCTTCTTACCATCTGAGTTTTACTTTTGAAGAGTTATAGGATGTGTCTAGTTATAAAAAGAGTGGAGTAAATACTTCTTTTACTAACTATTTCTAATGACATAGATTAGTAGGAATAATTGCTTTCCACATGGAGTGATGAAGCACCAAAAAAACAGAATGTTATTTTACTAAGCACAGATTAGTGCATTTTAGGGCAGGCAAGCTGGGAATGGGCACTTCCATACAAAGAAAGGAACAACACCTTATTCTCATACATTTAGCTATCTTGAACCATCTTGGACTTGGTCCTGAAGGACTGAGCTTCCTGGAAAAATATGATAGATCAATATGAATAACCTCATATTTAAAGGTTACACACTCAACCATACCAAAGATTCTGATGTGTTATCTGCCTCTGTTCCTAGAAGGAAGAAAGAAAATTTAGAAAGAGGGAAGGAAAAAAAAAACTTCTTCAAAAATAATTGTCATGAAAATAATAAATGCCATGTGATTAATGTTCTTAACAATGTTGTAATCTTATTTAAACCCATGTCTATTAAAATTAAGCTACAAATATGTATCTGTTAATTCAGTCAACATGTATTGAACACCAATTATTGTCCTCTTTCTGTTTCACAGGGATTATATTCTCACTCTAGATCTGGGCGACAGGCCATAAAAAAAATAATAACCGAACAGGAAAAATTTAAATAATGATAAATGCTATGGAAATAAATACAGTGATGTGACATAACATGACAGAGTTGGCTGGATGGTTAGGGCAAGTATCACTGAAGCAGTGACATTTAAAGTAAGATTACATAACAAGAACCACACTTACTCCTCATTCTCTTATCCCCAGTAAGGGATATTTGCTCTTTTTACAATTTAATAATACAAAATCATATTGGGATTATTAAAATACCTGGAATCTTGAAAGAATCAACATTTATTTGAGACATTTGTTTTCTATTATAATTTTTATTTCTCTATAAAGAAATAGTCTCAGAATCATTTGTAATTATAATAATAATTTTTAGGGGTACCTGGTTGGCTCAGTTGGTAGAGCATGTGAATCTTGATCTTGGGGTTGTGAGTTCAAGCCCCACATTGGGTGCAGAGATTACTTAAAACTTTTTTAAAAACCTAAAAAATCAAAATAAAGTATTTTAAAAAGTAATAATAGCAATAATTCTTAAATACATGTCTATCATTGATAAATTATGGTTTTTCAAAAATAGGTTTATATTAATCCAGAATTTTTTAAATATTCAAAATCAAAATTATAGGGATTAAGGAAGGCAATGCTAATGTACCTGTTAAGTTATAGAGATATTATAGATAGATCCTGATAAATTTAGGTAATCAGTACAAGTGAATAAATATGAATATGGGTTTTAAGAACACTGACCATTAGAAACCTAGAATGTAGGGGCCCCTGGGTAGTACAGTCAGTTAGGCACCTGCCTCTTGGTTTTGTCTCAGGTCATTATATCAGTGTCTTGAGAGCAAGCCCCATGTTGGCCTCCGAGCCCAACAAGGAGTCTGCTAAAGTTTTCCTCTGCCCCTCCCTGTGCTATCTCTCTCTCTCAAATAAATAAATCTTAAAATAAAAAGAAACGTAGAATGTAGAATTTTAAAAATAATCAAAATATAAGTCATTCAGTCTAATGGAAAACAAGAAAGAAGAAAAAAAAAACAAGAAAAATAGAATAAATGAAAAGTGTGAATTTAAAAGGTAGGAGTTACTCCTAAACTATAAGTAATGAGGATATATGTAAATAAGTTAAACTCATCAATCAGGGACTCTACAATTAGATTTTTAAAAATTGAACATGTTCTGGGGCATCTGAGTGGTTCAGTCGGTTAAGCACCCAATTCTTGATTTCGGCTCAGGTTGTGATCTCAGAGGGTCATGAGATCGGGCACCCTTACCAGCTCCATGCTCAGGGTGAGTCTGCTTGTCCCTCTCCCTCTGTTCCTCCCCTTCCCCCTCAAATAAATAAATATGTATGTAAATATAATCTTTTTAAAAAATTGAACACATTTTATACAGAAAGCACTCTGAAAAAATTTCTCGTGGATACATAAGAGGATATGTTCACAATATTTTTTGAACTATTCATGATAGTTTAGAGTTGCAGGTAATTTAGGGTGTATCCCTGGAGTTCATAGATCAAATATGGTAGATGGACACCAGGTGGTTTTATATAGCAGTTTGAAGCCATATTTTGAGTATATTAAGCATACTCAAAGAATAGAGTGGGATGAGAATAATAAGAAAGAAAATGTGAGCAACAATACAATTTTTATAAATTAAAACTCTATATAACATAATGCATATATTCATACAGAAAGATACAAGTTAATCATATTTAAATTGTTGCTTTTATAAATTTGACAACTTAAAAGAAACAGGTCATTTCCTTGAAACCACAAGCTACTACAATTCAACAAAGATTATCTGAAAAACAAAACAGATAATCTGAATAGTCCTATAACCATGAAATAAATTTAATTTGTAATTTAAAATCTGCCATAAAAGAAAATCCCAGGCAAAAGTCGTTATTCTGAAGGATTTCACCTAAAAACTTAGTGTTAAATTTACATCATGATAGAATAACAGAAAGCATATGAGGATATAACACTTCTCAACTCATTTTCTAAGACCAGTATTACCCTTATACCAAAACCAGATAAAGATAGCACAAAGCAAGAAAACTATTGACCAATAACTGTCTTGCATTGAGATGCAAAATCCTCAATAAAATATTCAATTCAGCAGGGGATAAAAATAATTAAATACTACAATCAAGTAGAATGTATAACCCTGGTTCAACATTTGAAATTTAATTAATGTAATCCACTATATTAACAGGCTGAAGAAGAAAAATTATATAATCATAGCAGTTGATACCATTTCACAAAATGCAACATATTCATAATGAAAGCTCTCAGCAAACTAGGAATGGAGGAAACTTCCTAAACTTAATAAACAGCATCTATTAAAATAAAGAAAAAGAGCTAATATCATACTTAATTCAGCAAGACTGAATGCTTCCCTACAAGATTCTACACAAGGCAAGTTCTCACTGCTCTTACTCAGCATAGCTCTGGAACTTCTAGTTGACACAACCAGGCAAAGAAAAGAAATAAAAGGCATATATATTGGAAAAATTTTCCTTACTTACAGGTTATTTGGTGATTTTAACATTAAAAAAATCACAAGGAATCTACAGACGAACAAAACCCTGCTAAAATTAAGTTTATCAAGATCTGTATTTTGAAAACTATAGAACACTTATGAAAGAAATTGAGGATGACACAAAGAAATGGAAAAACATTCCATGCTCATGGATTGGAAGAACAAATATGGTGAAAATATCTATGCTACCCAAAGCAATCTACATATTCAGTGCAATCCCTATCAAAGTACCATTGACATTTTTCACAGAGCTGGAACAAATAATCCTAAAATTTGTTTGGAACCAGAAAAGATCCCAAATAGCCAGAGGAATGTTGAAAAAAAAAACAAAAGCTGGGGGCATCACAATTCTGGACCTCAAGCAATATTACAAAGCTGTAATCATCAAGACAATATAGTACTAGGACAAAAAAAAAGACACATAGGTCAATGGAACAGAGTTGAGAACCCAGAAACGGACCCTCAACTCTATGGTCAACTCATCTTCAACAAAGCAGGAGAGAATATCCAATGGAAAAAAGACAGTCTTTTCAACAAATGGTGTTAGGAAAATTGGACAGCCACGTGCAGAAGAATGAAACTGGACCATTTTCTTACACCATACACAGAAATAAAATCAAAATGGATGAAAGACCTCAATGTGAGACAAGAATCCATCAAAATCCTAGAGGAGAACACAGGCAGCAACCTCTTCGGCCCTGGCCTCAGCAACTTCTTGCTAGACACATCTCCAAAGACAAGGGAAACAAAAGCAAAACTGAACTATTGGAGATATTTGCAAATGTCTTATCAGATAAAGGACTGGTATCCAAGATCTATAAAGAACTTGTCAAACTCAACACCCAAAGAACAAAATTAATAATAATAATAATAATAATAATAATAATAATCCAATCAAGAAATGGGCAGAAGATATGAACAGACATTTCTCAAAAGAAGACATACAAACGGGGGCACCTGGGTATCTCAGTCAGTTAAGCTTCTGCTTTTGTCTGCCTTTGGCTCAGGTCATGATCTTGGGGTCCTGGGATCCAGCCCTGCATCGGGCTCCCTACTTAGGAGGTAGTCTGCTTTTCCCTCCGCCCTCCCCCCAACTTGTGCATTCTCTCTTTCTCTCTCTCTCAAATAAAAAAAACAAAAAAAAAAAAAAAAAAAACTTTAAAAAAAAGAGAAGAAGACATACAAATGGCCACCGGACACATGAAAAAATGCTCAACATCACTCAGGATCAGGGAAATACAGATCAAAACCACAATGAGATACCACCTCATACTGGTCAGAATGGCTAAAACTAACAAGTCAGGAAACAAATGTTGGATATGGAGAAAGGGGAACCCTCTTACACTGTTAGTGGGAATGCAGAGTAATACAGCCACTCTGGAAAACAGTGTGGAGCTTCCTCAAAAAGTGAAAAATAGAGCTACCCTATGTCCCAGCAATTGCACTACTAGGTATTTACACAAAGGATACAAAAATAGTGATCCGAAGGGGCACCTGCACCCCAGTGTTACAGCAGCATTGTCCACAATAGCCAAACTATGGAAAGAGCCCAGATGTCCATTGACAGATGAATGGATAAAGAAGATGTGGTGCATATGTGTGTATATACCCACACACACACACACACACACGAATATTAGCCATCAAAAAATGAAATCTTACCATTTGCAACAACATGGATTATGCTAAGCGAAATAAGTCAATCAGAGAAAGACAATTATATGATTTTACTCCTTTGTGTAATTTAATAAACAAAACAGAAGATCATAGGGGAAGGGAAGGAAAATTAAAATAAGAGGAAATCAGAGGAAGATAAACCATAAGAGACTCTTAATATAGGAAACAAACTGAGGGTTGCTGGAGGGGAGAGGAGTGAGGGCATGGGGTAACTGGGTGATGGGCATTAAGGAGGACATGTGATATAATAAGCACTGGGTATTATATGTAACTCATGAATCCCTGAACTCTACCTCTGAAACAAATAATATACTATATATTAATTAATTGAGTTAAGTAAAATAAAATTTAAAGAAAAAAGAAAAAAAAATAAGACTCTGGTAAGAAAATGAAAAAAAACACTACAGACTGAGAGAAGATGTTTGCAAACTAAATAACCTACAAAGAACTTGCTATGATCTGAATGTTTGTGTCCCACAAAATTCATATGTTGAAATCTAGTCCCCCCTCGATGTGATGATATCAGGAGGTGAGGACTTTGACAGGTGATTAGTTATGAGGTTAGAGCTCTCATAAATGGTATAGGGCTCTGATAAAAGTGACCTTCCACCAAGCTCCCTAGTCCTCTTCCTACCATGTGAGAACATAGCAAGAAAGTGGCAATCTGCAACTCAGAAGAGGACCGTCACTAGAACCAGACCATGCTGACACCCGATGTTAGACCTCCAGACTTCAGAACTATAAGAATTAAGTTTCTGTTGGTTTTAAGCCATTCAGCCTATGGTATGTTGTTATATCAGCCAGAATGGGTTAAAAAGACTAGTATGTATAATATATTAGGAACCATCAAAACTCAGCATTAAAAAATATCCAGTTAGACAATAGATAAAAGAAATGAACAGACATTTTACTGAAGAGGATGTACACATAGCACATAAACACATGAGAATATGTTCAATACCATTAGATATTAGAGAAATACAAACAAAAACCAAACTACCCACCCCTTAGAATAGCTAAGATGAAATATAATGGCAACACAAAATGCTCTTGAAGATGCAGAGTAACTAGATCATGCATACATTACCAGTGGGGATGTAAAATGATTCAGCCATTCTGGAAAATCAGTTGTCAGTTTCTTTTAAAACTAAATATGCACAGGGAAATGCAGCTGTATGAGTGGAGGAGGGAGTCATGGGCTCAGGCTGGAGATGAAGGCAGGAGTCAGAACTTGGAGGGCCTCAGAAGTCACACAGAGGGCAGCAGGAAGCCCCTAAAAGCTTTCCATGGTGTATGGCAAGATAGCCTTCATGAGCTGTGCAGTTATTTTTCACTTGGATATTTTAAAACTAGAGAGACTATGGGATAAAAGAGACTTGCCAACAAGTTACTATTGCATTGTAGATATTAAAACATGTCAATACCTAGAGAAAAATATGTCAGAGCATTAACTCTAGAGCTACCATGCCTGGGTTTAAATCTTTGTTCTATCACTTGCTAGCTATGTGACCTTAGGCAAATTGCTCAGCTTTTTAGTGCCACAGTTTCCTTGTCTATAAAATGGGATAATAGCAGAATTGCTTCAGAGAAAATAAATGAATATAATAAAATGCCTAGAACACTGCCTAGAATACAGATAATGTTCTAGAAGTCTTTGATATTATAATTTATAAGATCCTACACATAAGACTCTTTTTGAATATGACCCTCAAAGGCACCCTGTTTGGTACTAAGGGAGACAGTTCTGTTAGACTATGTCCAAAGGGCCTCATTAACTACATATGGGAAGGTTACCAAGGTGGACCTTGTTAAAATATCAATTCTCTTTTAACTCTGTTTGGCAGCAAAGACTCCAAGGAGACCATTAAAGTGACACCCTGGGGTATTTCAGAAGTGTTCTCTGCATCCTTGTGCCACCAGCTGGACAGGCCTGCCAGGGTAGCCCAAAGCAAAACTTGTGTGAAGGCCAAATGTATCTTTGATATTAGATATCAATATACTCTCCTTCCAAACTTGAAAAGATGCAATACTTTCATTACTAAATGAAGATACCTCTCCGATCTTGCCATTACTGCATGGGCTATTACCTTTAGATCCTTATTTTAAAGTATAAGTTTTTACTTAATATTTATAGTGAATATGGGCGCCTGGGTGGCTCAGTTGGTTAAGCGACTGCCTTCAGCTCAGGTCATGATCCTGGAGTCCCGGGATCGAGTCCCGCATCGGGCTCCCTGCTCGGCAGGGAGTCTGCTTCTCCCTCTGACCCTCCTCCCTCTCATGCTCTCTGTCTCTCATTCTCTCTCAAATAAATAAATAAAATCTTTAAAAAAATATTTATAGTGAATAGTTAATGAAATTTCCTGGCATTTAGTGAATTTTGGAACTCACATTTGTTTCTTGAATCCTACAGCTTCCTTCTTTGTTTGGTTTTCTTCTTGCTGAAGTATATATTTGATAGTTCTTTTAATAAGAATCTGTGTGGGTGGTAAATTCTTCTGGTAATTGTTAGCATGAAACTGCTTTATTTTTCATTTAGTCATGAATAGTAATTTATCTGTGTATAAAATTCTAGGTTTACAGTTACTTTCCTTCAGCACTTTCAATTTATTATTCCATTGTCTTTTAGCATTTATTGTTGCTGATGCCTCTTGATTTAATTGGTCATGCCATGGTTGATAATAGGTTGCTTCTCTCTGGTGCCTTTTAGGATTTTTCTCTTTATTCTAATGTTCTACAACTTTACCACTATATGTCTATGCATTTATTTTAAAAATTCTGCTGAGTACTTGGAGTACACTTTTGCTCTGGAAAATTGCTCTGATAGTTGCTCCATTCTGCTCTTACTGAATTTCTGGCTTCACGAATGTAGAAGCCTCACTATGCATCCATAATGTTTTCTTTCTAGGTTGTTTTTCTTTTTCTTTTTTTGCGTGGTTTTTCTTTTACTTTTGTTTCTCTTGTTTTATACTTGTTTCTGGGTGATTTTTCCAATACTATTTTCTAATTGACTGACCCCTCTTAAACTCTATTCTAGAGTTTATACCAGGCTGCATTGCCCCCTTCTGGAAGACCCAGGGCTTTAGTTTCACCCATTCTTTGATATTTCCAATCCAGTAAGTCCTTTTGGACTTTGAACTCAACTTTGAATATATTATTGGTTACTGCTTTGTGTTTGGAACAGAGGGGATAATTAGAGGATTAATTAAATATATCAGTTTGTGCATCTAACCACTGTTTTTCAAAGTTGTATGTTATAAAACCTTGCTGAAGTACTTAGCATTCTATAGTACAAATGCATGTTATATATACATCCTTGGCTAAAAGAGCCAAAGTGGATCATTTGAAATGTCTAAATAAGTTTTAAATTCAGGAGCAAAAACACCTTTAGACATATGGAGACAAAGTTCTTAAAATACTTAATTAGTTCATCAACAGATGTCAAAATGAGTCATTACAGTAAGCATCACAGTAAAAAATTGAACACTAAATATTTTTTTTACATTTTTTAAATAATTTTAACAACTATTCAGAAAACAAGTCTAAGTTCCTAAAATATAACAAATACTTCTGAAATTGCTTTAATGCCTATAGAATTTTATCTGTCTTTATTATATTTTATTACAGAATAACTTAATTTTGTAGTAGCATCTCTTGGTATTTATGTTATTACAAGCTCTTTTACTAATTTTTCTGGAAAACTGAAGCTCTGTCACTACTTCTTTGGTTAACTTTAACTTTTCACTGTATCTTCTAACACTTTCCATCTTCTAATACAAAATACTTCCAAATTCAGTATTTGCTTTTCACCCCAGGAGCATCATAGCTTCATATATTGCAAATAATATGCTTGAAAAGTCTCATCACTTGATAATTCTATACATAATTTCTATTTTTTACCATTATACAAATGTGAGCTCTCTTGTGAGAAGTAGTTATATATAGTGGAAAAGAATATGCAATCTGCAGACCAACTGCCAATGTTCAAAATGTTGAGACCATGAGCAAGTTTCTAAAGCATAGTATGCCAGTTTCCTTAACTGTAAAATGGCGATATTAATAGTGTCAAACTCATTGAGTTGTTGGAATGATTTAGTGAGTTATCATAAGTGCTTAGAATAGTGCCTTATGTGCAAGAGTTGCATATATTTCATATATTGATAGGTGTAAAACTTATGGCTGTAAAAGCTATCCTATATGTGCTTAAAATAATTTCCTTTTATAACCCAAACTGATACTGATTGTTAGTCATAAAATAATTAAACTACTTTTTAGAGAGTGATGTTGAAATGAGAAAAATGAACATATGAGAAATATCTTAGGAATAATTTATGCAATTCTGTGTCATAATTGTTTATAGCATACTAAAAAACAATAGGAATGAACAAGCAGTACTAAGAAACATAATGTTCTTTAAAGGGTAAAATAAGTTTTGAGTTACTGTTAACATCAATTACCATATTTCTTTGCTTCTCATTTATTAAAATATTTTAAGAGTTGAATGTGGATCTCTTAGGACACTTTCAATGGAAATTCCATTTTAAATACATAGCTTTTAAAAGGTAAACTTTATTATAAGTGAAACTTTGAAAGAATCAAATTCAAGGGGCACCTGAGTGGCTCAGTCATTAAGCGTCTGCCTTCAGCTCAGGTCATGATCCCAGGGTCCTGGGATTGAGCCCCACATCGCATCAGGCTCCCTGCTCAGTGGGAAGCCTGCTTCTCCCTCTCCCACTCCCCATGCTTGTGTTCCTTGTCTCGCTTGTCTCTCTCTGTCAAATAAATAAATAAACTCTTTAAAAAAAAAAAGAATCAAATTCAAATAAGCAAATTAACTACTACATATTTTTTCTACTTTTCCTAAAATGTACTATTCTTTAATTTCAAGGTTATGCAACTTTCACCCTGTCACTTTGATATCAGAAGCATACTAGGTTATTTAAATATAAATCTGCAATACTATTAATTCAATGGCAATATATTCAGATGTAAACCAAAATGGACCTAGTTATGGAAAACCTGAATTAATTTTGCAGCATATTATTTAACAAAATACTTTCAATAAAACTTTTATGCCAACAGAAATATGACAAAAGTTTTTATACTTCTAGTCATATTAGCAACATGTAAGATGCACCAACAACTTTGTAGCAGGTTTATGTGAAGAAAAATATTCACATATTCCATGTACACTTCCAGATTTCAGAAAAGATAACATATGAAAAGAAAATGGGTAGTTCTGAGTTGAAGAAATGTTCCCTATTTGTATGTCTGTCCTGATTTATTTTATGTCTTTAATGCAAAGTAGTTAAATCTAAGTACTTTAGCAATATAAATTTAGGTTACTGCATTAGCATCATAGCAACATAAGACATCTCTCCTTTTCTGCCCATCCAACAACAAATTTGGCATTCATCCACAAATAATAGTGTCTGTGTGGGAGTTGTCAAATACAGGACTAAGTACCAATGAACCAAGGAAGAATAGTATCGTCCCAAAGTTAGCAGAAGGAAGGAAATAACAAATATCAGAACTGAAATAAATGAAAAAGAAGCCAGAAAAACAAAAGAAGAGAAGAATAAAACTAAGAGCTATTTTTAAAAAAGATTTATTCATTCACTTTAGAGAGAGTGTGGGGGTGGTGGGGGAGCAGAGGCAGAGAGAGAATCCTAAAGCAGTCTCCCCACTGTGTGTGGAGCCCAATGCAGGGCTCAGTCCCAGGGCCCTGAGATCATGACCTGAGCTGAAGTCAAGAGTCAGCAGCTTAACCAACTGAGCCACCCAGGCGCCTCTAAGAGCTAATTTTTTGAAAAAATAAACAGAATTGATAAACTTGTATCTAGACTAAGGAAAAAAAAGGGAAGATTCTAAATCATAAATGAAAAAGGAGACATTAAAAATAATACCAAAGAAATAAACAAGGTCATAAGAGACTACTATAATTACATGACAAATTGGATAACCTAGAAGAAATAGATAAATTTCTAGAAACATACAGCTTATTAAGACTGAATTATAAACAGAAAATATGAATGGACCAGTTACTAGTAAGGAGATTTAATCAGCAATCAGAAATCTCCCAACAACAACAAAAAAGTCTGGGACTAGGTGGTTTCACTGGTGAATTCTACCAGACATTTAAAGAATTAACACCAAATTTTCTCTAAGTCTTTCTAAAAATTGAACAAGAGGGAACACTTTCAAATTTTTCTAAAAGCCAGAATTATTCTGATACCAAAGCCAATAAGAACACTGCAAGAAGGCTACAGACATATATCTCTGATAAACAGAGATGCAAAAATTCTCAGTAAAATATTAGCAAACTGAATTTAACATTACATTAAAAGGATTATACACCATGATCAAGTAGGGTTTATTCCAGGGATATGAAGATAGCTCAACATATATAAATCAATAAATGTAATATGCCATATTAACAAAATGAAGGATAAAAATCAGATGATCATCTCAATAGATGCAGAAAAAGCATCTGACAAAATTCTATATTCATTCATGATAGAACCCCTCAATGAATTGGGTATAGAAGGAGTGTACCTCAACATTATAAGGGCCACATATGACTAGCCCATACCTAACATCATACCCAATGGTGAAAGGTTGAAAGTTTTTTCCTCTAAGATCAGGAACAAGACAAAAATGCCTACTCTCCCCACTCTAATTTAACATAGTACTAGAAGTCCTAACCAGAGCAATCAGATAAGACAAAGAAATAAAAGGCATTAAAATTGGAAAGGAAGAAGTAAAATTTTCTTTGTTTCCAGATATTCTTTTTTAAAATTTTTTATTATGTTAATCACCATACATTACATCATTAGTTTTTGATGTAGTGTTCCATGATTCATTGTTTGTGCATAACACCCAGTGCTCCATGTAGAACGTGCCCTCTTTAATACCCATCACCAGGCTAACCCATCCCCCCCACCTCCCTCCCCTCTAGAAACCTCAGTTTGTTTTTCAGAGTCCATCGTCTCTCTCCAGATATTATCTTATATGCAGAAAATTCTAATTACTCCACTAAAAAACTGTTAGAACTCAATACATTCAGTAAAGTACAGGATACAAAGTCAACATACAGAAAGAACTTGTGTTTCTATACACTAACAATAAAACATCTAATAGAAATAAAAGAAAAAATCTATTCACAGTAGCATCAAAAGCAATGATATACTTAGGAATACATTTAATCAAAGAGGTGAAATACCTGAACACTGAAAACTGTAATATTTTGATTAAAGAAGCTGAAGACACAAATGGAAGAAAATTCCATGTTCATGAATTGTAAGAAATGATATTGTTAAAAATACCTATACTACTCAAAGCCATCTATAGATTGAATGCAATCCCTATCAAAATTCCAATGCTATCTTGACAGAAATAGAAAAAGAAATCCTAAAATTTGTATGGAGCCACAAAAGACCCTTTATAACCAAAGGAATCATGAGAAAGAAGAACAAAGCTGGAGTGCAGCTTTGCACTCCCATGTATTTTTTGCAGCATTATTCACTATGGCCAAGGCATGGAAACAACCTAAGTGTCCATCAATAGATGAATGGAATGAATAGAGATTATGTATATATGCAATATTATTCAGCAATAAAAAATGAATTTCTCCATTTGCAGCAACATGGATAGACCCTGAAGGCATTATGCTAAGTGAAATAAGTCAGACAGAAAAAGACAAATACTGCATAATCTCACTTAAATGTAGAATCTAAAAAAGCCAAACTCATAAAAACAGAGAATAGAATGGTGATTGCTAGGTATTAGGGGATTGGGGAAATGAGGAAATGTTGGTTAAAGGGTACAGACCTCCATTTAGAAGATGAAAGAGTTCTGGGTATCTAAGGCACAACGTTTTGGTTATACTTACCAATAATGTATTAAATATTTGAAGGTTGTTAAGAGAGTAGTTTTCAAGTATTCTCATGGGAAAAAAGAAATGTAATTATGTGACATGATAGAGGTATTAGCTAACACCATGCTGGTTATCATGTTAAAATAAAAGTATATCAAATCGACACATTGTTTGCCTTAATCTTACACAATGTTATATGTCAGTTATATTTCAAAAAAGCTGACGATGTTTTTAGTTAAAAAATAAAAATGAGAAATGTACGTTTATTTAGACTATATCAGCATATATTTATATTTCTATAAATTTTAGGCAGATAGCTTATACTATCTATATACTGTATTATGTATAAGTTATATAACATATATTGCTTTCTTATTGTTGTATGTTATATTAAATAAACAATATTCCCATATGATTCACTAGTCCGGCCCCTGAAAAAGCAGCATGTATATAGTGGATAATGTTGGACTACCAGAAACTTAACAAAGTTGGATCCATAATCACAGATGTTGTACAGGCATAATGTCTCAGCAGATCAACAGACTCGGAAATTCATGCATGGCTATTAACATGGTAAATTCATTGTTTTCAATTTAACCAGAAAGAGAATCAGAAGTTTGTATTCTCTTGAAATAGACAACAATATATATTCATTGTCTTGCTGCAGGACTGCATCTGGCCTCACTGACTACAGCTGTCTGTCCCAATAAAGACTGAAGACAACATAATCTTCTGGATATTCTGCAGATTATAATATTTGTTCACTGTATTAACTGACCTCAGAGTAATAGAGGGGCCCTAAAGTAAGATCCCGAAATGCATAAATCACAAAGAAATTGATGCATTTCAAAACACTGAAATTTAAAATTCAAAGGCAAGGGAATGAATTAGGTTATCTAATAGAAGGAATGAGAAAGGGGAGGTGCACAAGGTTCTCCAAAGGTTTGTTTGGTTCTATTTTTCAAGTGAGATGATTGGTACTTGGTTGTTTTTATTATCATTATTATTATTTATATTGTGCATTTATATGTTATACTGTTATTTTACACATGTGTTGCTCAATAAATTTTTTATGAGTTAGCAGAGCTCTTATCAAAGAAACAGAGATAAAATTTAATTATTATAGAAAAGAATAATTCATCAAAAGCAATAAAAAAGAGATTATATAACATTGGAAACAGATCTGTAGGATAGGTTTGAGAAATTCAAACAAAATAGAATGGGAAAGAACATAACGCTTAAAAAGTTAAGAGAAAAAATGGTGCTATAGACAAAGCATAACTGACATCTGGTATTCTAGAACAAAAGGAAGATAAGTATGTTTTAAATGCATAGAGCAAAACTTCCCTGATATAGATGAAGAAAGAATAAAAGTTTCAGTGGTACAGAATAATGAACATCAGAGATAACTTAGTAAAGCTACTGGACTTTAAGGATAAAGAAGTAATTATATGGACATCGGAACAAAATATTAGGTTGGCCTTATATTTCTTCACTGCCATATTCAAAGATGAGAATGAGATAATAAATAGATAACCTAAAATTCTAATGAAAGTCATACCCAGCATGTTGCTATTCAAAAATCAAATCAAAAAACACAATATTCTTAAACATTCAATAATTAAGAACTTGCAGCATCTATGAATATACTTCTTGAAAAATACCTGTTGAGAATAAATGCTAACGGACCTGAAAGTTGACTGGCAAAGCCACAATAAAGAGATGGATTATTAGCATTGAATCATTTTCATATGAAACAAAGGCTAACAACTGTAAACTCTGTGATTAAAAATGGAATATAAATGTTATAAATATGCATATAGTAATGATAATATAATCTTCAGGGGATAGAGAAGTGGGGTATAAGTTATCTTCCTTCTTAGTGGAATAATATTCATATCTCTGATGACAGGGAAGTACAGGCAATTTAAATTCAGGCAGTGGTAGCAGTGTTAACATTTTACCAGTTAGGACATAGTTTAGTCATAAGATTCTATACCTTATAATTTTTTTTCAAATATTCTGTTTTTTATACTGTCTGAATTTGTATTTATATAGGTACATTTTTAAATATTTTTATTAAAATATATATTGCCTACAGAAAAAGCCCAAGTAATATGTGTACAATTTGATGAATTATAACAGTGAAAATATCAGTGTAACCACCAACAGGTTAAGAAATAGAACAATGCTAGAATCTCAGATCTCTTTTGTGTCCCTTTCTAATTACATCTCCCTATCTCCTTCCCAAATGTAATAACTAACCTGACTTCCAACATCAGAAAGTTTGGGAAATTTATATAAATAGAAAATAATGTTTTATAGCTAGCTCTTTTGCCCAAGGATATACTGCTGTTGTCAATTTTTTCTGCCTCAGCTGTTGTGGCTCAAATTAGCAATTCCTTAATGGCTAATGAAATTTCACAGCTCTTCATGTTTATTGGCTATTTGGATATATTCCTTTGTGAATGACTATTCAGGTTCAACCTGTTTTGTTATGTTTTTAAATCATCTCTTTGTTTTATTGGTTTTTAGAAGTTCTGTTAAGTTTTCAAGATACAAGTCTTTTGTGGGTTTTATATGTATTAAATATCACTTAGTGTCTTGGCTTGTCACTTTTATAAAGTTCTCTTTTGATTACATCTAATTTTAGATCAGTACAAATTATCAACCTTTTCTCTTATAGTCAGTGATTTTTGTGTCCTGTTAAAGAAAATATTGACTATTCCTTGTTTGCAAAGATATTCTCCTATGTTATCTTCTAGAAGCTTTATTCTTTGGCTGTTCACATTAGTACTAATATCTAATTTCTTTTTTTTTAAGATTTTTATTTATTTATTGACAGAGAGAGAGACAGCGAGAGAGGGAACACAAGCAGGGGGAGTGAGAGAGGGAGAAGCAGGTTTCCCTACTGAGCAAGGAGCCCAATGTGGGACTCGATCCCAGGACCCTGGCATCATGACCTGAGCTGAAGGCAGATGCTAAATGGTTGAGCCACCCAGGTGCCCCCTAATATCTAATTTCAATGGAGATTTGTGAAGAAGATATTGAAGAAGGAGTTTGAAGTGTGAGGGGTGATATTTTTAACAGCTTTATTGAGGTATACAAAAAAAACCTGCACATGTTTAATGTATGCAGTTTCAGAATTTTGGACATATCAATACACTTGTGATACTATTAGCACAATCAAGGTAATAAACATACCCATTACCTCCAAAAGCTTTTGTTTGTTTGTTTGTTTCTCTTTTATGTGTATGTGTGGGGAGAGAGATAAGAGCACTTAACATAAGATCTACACTCTTAACAAATTTTTAAGTATATCATACTGCATTGTTAACTATAGACACTGTGCGGTACAATGGATTTCTAGTGGTTATTCATCTAAAATAATTGAAATTTTATACCATTAAACAATACCCCATTTCCCCTTCCCTTCAGGCTCTGGCAAAGACCATTTTTTCTCTGTTTCTATAAGTATAATATAGGTGCCTGATATAAGTGGAATCATACAGTATTTGTCTTTCTTAGATTGGCTTATTTCACTTAGCATAATGTCTTCAAGTTTCATCCATGTTATTGCAAATCTTAGGATTCCTTCCTTTTAAAGACTGTTTAATACTTCATTTTAGGTATGTAACTCATTTTGTTTATCCATTTATCTTTCTATGGACCTTCGGGTTGTTTCGGTATCTTGGCTATTGTGAATAATGCTGCAGTGAACATGACTGTAGATATCTCTTCAAGATTCTGATTCCTTTGGATATATAACCAGAAGTGAGATGGTATTGCTGGATCATGTGGAAGCTCGCTTTACTTTTGTGAGGAATCTCAATACTATTTTCCAAGTGGATACACCATTTTAAATTCCCACCAACAGGGCACAAGTGTTCTCTTTTAGCCACATTTTTGCCAACATGGTCTTTTTATTTATCCATGTATTTACTCTTTCCAATGCTCTTTTTTCTTTCTTACATCTCCATACTTCCATATGGGGTCATTTTCCTTTTGCCTTAAAAATTCTGTATATTTCCTTTTGGAGGGTCTGCTGGTGATACATTCTTACACTTTTCCTTTGTCTGAAAGTGTCTTTATTTTTCCTTCATTTTTAATAGTGATTTTACTGGGTTAAATTTTAAATCAGCAGGTTTTTATTTGTTTTCAGCAGTTGTAATTCAGTTGTTTTCTGGTCTCATTTTTTTGTAATTGATAAATCAATTATTGGTCTAATTTTTGCTCCTTTGAAGGCAAGGTGTTTTTAACCTCTTGTTAAAAAGTTATTTGTCTTTGGTTTTCAACAGTGTAACTCTGTACACAGTTGTAATTTTCTTAGTTTTTATCATGCTTTGGATATATTTTAATTCTTTAATATATAACTTGATGCCTTTTATCAGTTTTGGAAAATGCTCACCTGTTACCTGTTCAGAATCTACTTCTGTTACATTCTTTCTGTGCTTTGTTTTGTGGAGTCCAATTACATCTGTATTAGGACTTTTCATTGTGTTACGTAAGTCTCATATAAACTCGTTGTTATTCTGGCATATTTTCCATTCTACTAATTCTTTTTCCAACTGTATCTAATATGCTACTGAACACAATAGTTGAATTTTTATAGCCAGTTTTTGGGTTTTGAGTTCTAAAACTTCCATTTGGTTCTTTTTTGTAGTTTCTTGTTCTTTTCTAAAACCCCTCCTTGTCTAATTTCTGAATATACTAATTACACTTGTGATATTTATGTTACTGATAACTATAAGTCTGTTTTTGATAACTATAAACACTGGGTCTTCTATAGCTCTATTTCTTTCTCTCTCCCTCTTTCACTCTCTCTCCCTCCCTCCCCTTTTTTAATCATTTGGTCTTATTCCCTGATATATCTGGTAATGCTTGATTGAATGCTGCTCATTGTGTATGAACAATTGTATTGATTGGGTGCTGCTAATTGTGTATAAACAATTGTAAAGGCAGTTTTTGGCTCTGGCTAATGTTATTTTCCTTCAGGAATAATTTGCTTTTACCTCTAGAAAGCAATTATGTAAGGGCAGAATCACTTTCACACAGAGATTGAGTTAACTTCATAGTGTACTTTAGCCTTTGTGGAAACCAGATTTATCTGTGATTCACTCCTATTTCTGGAGTTTAGCCAGCTTCTCAGGGGTTCTTATGAGAAACCTTTCTCCTTGCTGGACTCTAAACTTCAACTTTTGTATGTCAAGCTATTAATACTTTGGAATCAGTGCTCATCTTATCAGCTTCTCATTGTGATTTGGCAAATGGCCAGATTAAAGGCTGGGTGAAATGTAGGTTCTTCCTTTCTCTCTGGGAACTTTACACATTAAGTACTTGCTGCCTTGTTAGCTTTGTGATGTTAATGCTTATGTTTTTAATTCCCAACAATTATTGTTGCTCTCAGTGGAAGGATTGGTCAGTAGGATGCTAGTCTGCCTTTACTGGAAATGTAAACGATTTTATTTATTTTAAAGGCCATATTTCTTAATTTAAGAAGGTATAGGAATACATTTTTGACAGTAATTTGCGGTTTGGAGAGGGACCTCTTACACTTTGGTAATTGTAAAACTAGTAAATTTTTGTCCAAGTTGTTGAAGAAGGTACTTGGACAGAAAGAAAAAGAAAGCAGTTGGTAAGGCTCTTGACCTTACATTTGCTCTCATTTTGACTTTGTTTTGCTTTTATATTTCATGAATTGTTTCAGACTCCAGCCTAGCTTTATGGAGGCATAGAAACATAAAATATTTGAGTTGAAGTTAGACTTCATCTTTAACATTTTTCAAATTAAATCCCCTATTTCCATTTTGTCATTATATCTTATCATTTCTTCTTTCTGCAGGCTATCAGGTTTACTTTCTACTCTCTTTATTTCCATTGTCACCATCTTTATCATGTCAGGTATGAAACACATTTTATATCCTGTATTTCTAAGGTAAGTAGTTTAAATTTTCCAACTCTCTTTCTACTACAGTGAAATTGTTACTTGATAGGTATTTTCAAGAGACCCGCTAACCCACCTAAGAGCAGAGTGTTGGTAGGAGGATGGAACAAATATCTTCAAGGAAAGAGTCAATCTCAGATTAGAGGCCAAAGATAAAATTTCTACTGGCTGTTTCATAAGTGGACAATTTATACTTATTGTCAATGAGCCTACTGTGATTGTGTGAAGGGACCTATTTACTTATAGTATATGCTTGAATAATTCTCCAACTAATCTCACTATTTTCAAATGTATCCTTCTAGTACTTGCTGGAGTAAACTATCTAAAATACAAATATGAGCACATTAATAGATTACATTACTATATTAATATACATATTACATAGTAACATATATTAATATCATTCTTCAAACCTTTCAATAGGTCCCTGTTACTTAAACATAAAGTTCAAGTTCCTTATGCTTTTTATGGTTTGTCTCATACCTCCACTCCAGTTTATCTAAATCTAAATCTTTCTACCTTACATATATATTATGGCATTTTGGCCATAATATAGGTACTCTTTACATACATGAGATTATAGGTATGTGATTACATCATGTGGAAATTTAACACACATCTTGTGAGGAGACTCTCTTGCTGGCTTAATAAAGTAAGCACTCGTTTTGGGGGAGCCCATATGCCAAAAAAACTGAGTAAACCTCCAGGAACTAAAGGCAACCTTCAGCCAACAGCTAGCCAGGAACTGGTATTCTCAGTTCTATAACAACAATTGAATTCTGCCAACAACCTGAGTGAGTTTGGTTGTGGATCTTTGCCTAGTCGAACTTCTTATGGACCTACAGTCCTTACTTATAAATGAAATGCAGAATTGAGAGTCTGAAGCAGAGAATGCAGCTAAACTGTCCCCAGATTTATCTCACACCAAAACTGTGAGCTATAATAAATGAGTGGTATTTTAGGCTGCTAAGTTTGTTATGATACCTTTTGCACAACCACAGAATACTAATACTCACTTTATGCTGTTTCTTTTGCATGTATAGTTCCTTCAGCCTTGATGCTGTACCTACTGACCTTTGCTCAGATAACAAAGTACTATTTGCCATTGATGACACAATTTATCACTTTTACATAGACTGGGAATTCTTCCCTAATTCTGCCTTTTTGCAAAACACAAATAATCTTTCATCTTGCTCCTTAGCTTAATTAATTTTAAACCTTAATTTTTGTGTTATTTCACACTATAGTAGGTACATTTATTTTCCATACCCTAAACCTGAGGATAGGGCCTGTATCATGTTTATCTTTGTGTTCACAGTACCTACCATCTGCCTATTACTATAGGTACCCAAATATCCCTTGTTAAACTCTTATCCAGCATCTTACTATTGTTCTACTTTACTCTTGTTATTCCCTTCCCTAGAATATCCTTTCTATCTCCTTCCCTTTATGCAAATCTAAATCATTATTCAAGGTCAACTGCAATTTATTCAATTCCTCTTATTATCTGTGAATATGTATGCTTAAGTCTAAAAATTCATAACAAAGACAAAGTATAGATTTGATTGCAGAAGGTAGGGAAGTTGCCTGGTTTTCTTACCATGCCTCACTGCTCAGAGCTACTTCTTGTTCTCCATTCTGTGCCGGATAGAAACACTGCCTGTTGCAGTGAAGCAAAGCATCAATTAAAAGCAAACTGTTTCTGTAACCTTACTGTACTTTCATCTAAATTTCCTGTATTTAATCATTCATGTTTTTGAGGGGCATCAAAAACTTGATTGTTTTAGTTTAATAGGGTTGCAGGGGGGAAGTTTGTAACAAATAAGAAACAAATGGCTTGTAACATTACTAAGCAAAATATATATACTTTGATAAGAAAATTTCAGAAATACCAGTGAACAATAAATTAAGTACATAGTCAGTTTACTGGAGGGGAAAAAGACCTTTGTTTTGACAACTAATTATTGTATGCTCTCTTTGGTTCCAGTATCATGCTAAAATGTTTTACATATATACACCATCTTATTTAAGGCTTCCACAGTATTGTGGGTCAGCATGGTATAACTGTTAACAGCAGAGACTGTGGACTAATAATAATGACTTTTTTTCCCATGAAGTTATGGAGATATCCTGAATTAATATATAATTGTGGAGTAATAATAATGCCTTTGTCCTGCCATGGAGTTGTGGAGATAACCTGAATTAATGTAAAGTACTCTTAGAAAAGTGCCTGACATTTAGTAAATGCTAGCTATTATTATTATTATTACTATTATTGAAAAAACATACTTACAGAGCTCAAGTTACTGGCTAAAGGAACATCCCTAATAGGTGCAGCTTCTAAAGTTTAAACCTAATCTGCCTGACTCTAAATCCCATGATCTTAACCACTAGGCTATCTTGCATGGTAATCATTTTTTAGGTTTATTAGAGACAAGGAAGTGTAAATTGAAATAATGACATTTCTCATTCAGATAAGAAAAGATTAAAACAAAATGTGGAACCAAATCTCAAAATTACCTTGTAGAAGTGAAACCACTGAAATTAGCAGTCTAATATTGTTGCAGGAATTTAAATGATTAGACCTTGATAAAACTAATTCTATCATATATAACATATTATTTAATAATTTCTATCCTAAGTGGGGAAAAAAAACAAGAAACTAGTTACAAAGATCTTGATCCCTGAATTGTTTACAATACCCTTTACTGTCCAAGAATAGTACAATGGTGGGGTGCCTGGGTGGCTCAGTCTGTTAACAACTGCCTTCAGCTCAGGTCATGATGTCAGGGTCCTGGGATCAGCCCCAAGTCAGGCTCCCTGTTCAGTGGGGAATCTGCTTCTCCCTTTCCCTCTGCTGCTTCTCCCCCTCCTCGCTCATGCCTGTACATCCACATATAGTCTCTCTCTCTCTCAAATAAATAAATAAAATCTTTAAAAAAAAGAATAGTACAATGGTTAAGTAAGTTGTGTTATTGAATATTTCATTTTTATATACTTACATTATTGGATATTATATTGCTATTAAAGTCATGTTTTTATTTTGTTTTTTTTTTTTTGAGAGAGAGAGAGCACATGCATGTGTGCACACAAGTAGGGGTGGGGGCTGGGGGAGGGGCAGAAGGAGAGAGAGAGAGAGAATCTTAAGCAGGCTCCATACCCAGCATAGAGCCTGATGTGGAGCTTGATCCCATGATCAAGGGATTCCCAAAATCAGGAATCCAAAGCTTAACTGACAAAGCCACCGAGGTGCCCCTAAAGTCATGTTTTTAAATAATACTATCATATAGAAAGATAATAAAATAAGGCTATTTTTAAAATAGAATAAAAAGATAATTTTGGTGCATTTTATGAAAGAATTACCTAAGAAAAATTTTATATACCAAATAAAATCTAGGGGCACCTGGGTGGTGCAGTCCGTTGAGCACCAATTCTTGATTTTAGCTCAGGTCATGATTTCAGGGTCATGAGGTCAGGCCCATGTTGGGCTCCAGGCTCACCATGGAGTCTGCTTGGGATTCTCTCTCCCTCTGCCTGTGCCCCCCACCTCAAAATAAATAAATAAATAAATCTTTTAAAAAATGAAATCTAAAGTATATAAAATCATAATTGAAATTGTGTTTATATATAGGTAGAATAAATGACTGATATTTTAATTTTCTATTTAAATATTTATTTACCATTTATACCTCTGTAATAAGCATGCGTTACATTTAAAACCAGAAAAAGGATAATATATGTGAGCATTCTTCTAGTTTTGGGGTTACTGGAAGACTAAAAATAAAGGATTGTGAATAGCTTCAAAATATAAAGTATTTGTAAGATCATGAAAGCATTATTGCTATAAACAATCCACCAATTGATGTAATAATATAGGTTTCCCCACTATCTGAAAGTAGATGGTTCCTATGGAACCTTGTGTAAGCTGAAGTGGCATAATGCAAAGAAAAATTCCTATTAATTTTAATTTACATGGAAAAAATTTTGAGCATTCCACACCCAAAAAATCACCCCTCTTAGGCTTTTCTGTTACCTTAGGGCTCATCTTGCTAGTAAATGCATGAAATAAATCAAGAGAAAGCACAGTTGCTCACAGATACAATTCAAAGCTAGGGTGGTTGGCAGCTGAGATGTCAAGTGTAGTTCCTGGGGAAGGAGGTTGGCGGCGCCACTCTCGCTGCTCAAGGTACACACTGCATCTGATGTAAAACTGCTGAACACTGTTTCCACTTTTCATCTTTTTCCATAAAAACGTAAATCCTTTTCACATTTCTTTCAGTTAATGAAAGCAGGTTCTAATATGAGTCTTCTGTGAAAGCTAAGTGGCATTACACAAACTCTGGAAAAGTGCGGGCTCCCTGTACTACACTATTGCTGCCCAAAGCTGGTATTTCAGGAGTAGAGATATTGTAACTTGAAATGAGTCTCAATGCATTTCCACTAATCTCATGATTCTGTGAATTGCCAGTGGATACTATGAGACAAAGGAGGAAACACACTCAGCCCAGTCCATGTCTCCTTCTCCTGTCCTATTTTTTCCATATCCTAGTGGTGATGAATAATGATCGACCGTGGCCACACCCGACCCTTTATAATCATTGCAAGAGCCTCATAGCCTATAAGCTCGTATCAACAGAGAACCCTATTTATATTTTCTATGTTTAACATAGCTCATAGTTGAGTCTTTTTAACTTTAGTGACAATGCTACCCAGGAGAAAAGAAGATGTAAAATATTCACGTCTTCACAAAATGTCAGTTATCAGCATGTACATATTGCATCTCCCTAATGACTTGGTTTGATAAAAGAGCAGAAAACATTACCTTGTTACTGTGAAATAAATGCTATGAATCAAAGCCTGACCTTTTGCATTCCCTCCACGGTAAGCCTGGCTGTGTGGCTCTTTTATGACAGCATTTAAACATATTTTAAGTGTCTCTAATAATTGAAAATAGCCTTCCTGGCACCAATATGCCCTTTTATTTCTCCTCCCCCTCACTGTCAAACTTCTTAAACTGCTCGCGCTCTCTACTTTCTCATTTTCCTTTCTTTCATCAAAGAAAAGCAATTTAAGCTGGCTTCTACTCCCAGCACTCTACTGAGGACTATTGTCAATGTTACCAACAATCTTCATATTGCTCTATTCCATGGCCACCTTTGGGTTGTTATTTAAATTGATCTTACTACAGTATTTGACACTAATGAAGACTTCCTTTAGAAACATTTCTATTTCAGGGCACCCGTGTGGCTCAGTTGGTTAAGCATCTGACTCTTGATTTCTGCTCAGGTCATGATCTCAGGGTCAGGAGACTGAGTTCCACCTTGGAACTTCTCCCTCTCCCTCTGCCCTACCCCTCACTCACTCTCTTGCTCCCGAAAGAAAGAAAGAAAGAAAGAAAGAAAGAAAGAAAGAAAGAAAGAAAGA